>NC_134098.1:90478544-90796357 GCF_000715075.1 Nicotiana tabacum | reverse complement strand
TTTTTATCGATTTGAGAAATAAGGGTCATGGCAGAATAGGTGCATGATAGCTAGTTGGGATCCAACTCTAGTTTAATTCACTCTAATGTTCTAATGATTCTCACGAATTCACTCGAAGATTGGTTCAAACGTGTAGTCAAGATTCCTCTCTTGATTAAATCTTAAACTCTACGAGGTGATCTAATATAAGCACTGTGAAAATATGCAAGCATGTGTTAATGGATTAGTTTTCAGGAAAACGTCTCTCGAATATTCTCCTAACTTGATTTAATCAACAATTCAATAAGCTCTTTCAATTACTTAAGAGAACCAATGAATTAAATAAAATAAAGTAATGCAAAGATAATCACGAAAATATTCCTCTTTCGGTTATATAGACCGGTGAATAAAGTTGCAACAATTCAAAGCTCCATAAACGAATTCAAGCAAAGAACTAGAGTTAAAATCCACAAATATCAGTCAAAATACCATATCTGTCAAACCTTAAGGAAAACTACTCCATAAATCATGGAGTAAGCCATCACAAATATAATTAAAGAATAAGAAAATATCAATCTAACATTTCAATCCAAACTCCCGTATTGAATTGATGGAAAGATGATGAAATCTTGTGTCTTGTAGCCTACAATGCTCTCCCAAAACTTCCAAGGTCAAAAGTCCTCTAAAGATCATATTTTTGATGTATTTATACTATGTAGGAATGGGCCCGGACGAAACTATCCTTTTTCAAGCCGAAGTGGAAAAAGTTAGGCGAGAAAATACACTACCGCGGGGCACCAGGCGGCGTATTAGTGGGAAAGTTCAGAGGCCTATTTTTTTCACTCAGTAAATTTTACACTAGCTCTCCGCGCCCCGCTATGCATGGCGCGGCGCGGTAGTGTAGTTTTCTTAGAGTAATTTTTGTTTTTTCACTTTTTAACATCCAGACTTGGTCCTCGACCCCGAGTATAAACTATGACTAAAATACGGGATTCTAACCTACCATCAACCGGTCCATATGGGACATTATTTAGACTTCTATGTGGAAGGAACTTTGAGTAATTTGCATCTCTTTTCTAAAAATAAATACGAAATAAATACATTAGATTATCGTTATCGTTATAACGTCTAAATCGCCTCTACCATTGCATTGGTTCGAAAATATGCCTAAGTAATTTTTCACACAATGAATCCATTGGTTAATTAATTATCACATCTTCACAAGTAAGTTTTACCTCTTAACTCTAAGATCTCAAAGTTTGTGTGCACGTAATTGTTTGATTAAGATACAAACTTTTGAAGTAATTAAAGCATGTTCCGGTTAGCGTGAAGTACGAAAAAAATCTATCATTATTTGAAATTCGTTTTGTTAGTCAGAATATATGCTCGAAAATAAAAACTGTTTTTCTCTATCAACAAGAAGAATTTATACAAAAAATGCAGAGAATACAACCAACAAAATCAAATTGAGTGGTGGTCTGCACGTCTGCAAATATGTCCATGGTTCGTTGTTTTGTTTCTTTAACCTAGTGCATTATTTCTTCCTTTTTTTTAAAAAGAAATTAGAGGGAAATTTTTTAAAACCCAACGAGTATGATTTTTTCGAAGTGAGCTGGAGATTTTGAGTACCCTTTTTCCGTGTTATGCACATTGAATAAACCAAAGGCTCCAAATGGTCAGAATAGAAATCAATCAACTTGCATGAATAAGCGTACAATAATTGTATTTATTAATCTTGGAATATGATTTATTTTCTTTATCTTGAGAATACATTTGAAAGCCTTAGTCGCTGGAAGAAGGTTTTGTTGGAAGATAAGAGACCAATAAGGGCAAAGATAAAATACCACTACTAAGAGACCAGTAGAATTTTAAAAATAATTTGAATAAAACCATTACTACACTCCACAATCATTATCGTTTTTTTTTTCAAAAAAGGAGTATTTTCACTTGTTTTCTCGTTGCTCTAGACCTCTGTATAGATATTCTGGGGTTTTAATTCCATGTTTATGTTTTTAACCACGAATTATAGTTGTATAATTGTATTTATTAGTCTGTTAAGATCAATTTGTCCTGAATAAATGAGATGGACGCATGGATGATTATTGATTATATTACTGAATTGTTCAAAACAAGGTTGGTAACCAGCATATAACAGTCATCATTCATCTGAATTTTAGAAAGAAAAACGAATAACCAGCAAAAGATTGGTAATATTAGAACGTAAGTATGATAGAATTGGTTCTATAAATTAATTGATATTCACCTCTGCCATTTTGGTTCTACTAAATAAAGTACATAAAAAGCCATGTCGTTGTACTCTTAGGGATTGTTTGGTGGGTAGGATAAGCAATAAATTGTAAAATTATTTTATGTCTGGTACAATCTTTTTGATTCGGGGATTAGCCATCTTGAAATTATTTATACCACAATTGTTCAAATAGAAGATATATAATTTATTAAGAATACACCAGTAATAAAAACAAGAAAACCACTGTAATCTCAAAAGTCATTGGAACTTCGAGTAGACTTTTCAAAGATGTGTTAGAACAGACCTGGTGAGGAGGATGTTGAGAAATACTGGTTTAAACTTTTGCTCATTCTTTAATAATAAGATATGGTCAATTTCCAACCTTATAATGATTGAGTTCTTCAACCACATAATTTTATTGGTCTTAACAAATATAGAACTTGGAGACATAAGATTTTGCTACATAAAAGGGTCGTTCTCGTTCATGTCTCATGCGACGAGGCTACCCTAAATTTTTTCAGAGTTTCTTTTTGGTCTCTTTTACCTTTTGAGAGGTGCAACTTTGAAAGAATGAGAGATAGATGATTCAGAAATTTTCTCTGTATATTTTATTTATTGTGTACTGCCTATTTATACATATAAAATTGATGTAAAGAGAAAATGCAGAAATAAATCTACTCTAGCCATTTGTACAATTGCAATCCCTATGTATAACTAATTTTGATTCTTTTATTTCCTACTATGTATAAACATGTGCAATTCACGTGTAGGAAGCTTCCTACTTATTTCCTGTATATTCAAATCATCGACTCTTGATCAACTTTTCTGATGGTTGTGATGCTCAAACGTGTCAATACCAAATAGTAAGATTAAAACATACAAGTGAGGACATTGACATCTTATAATCCGAAAAACCTAGGGCTTTTATCTGAAACCTTTCTTCCCCTTCTTCAATTCGTCAACAACAAATAAATCTTCTTCTGCTGAATTATCACGGGGCTTCTTCTTCTCATCATTCAAATTTAATTTACTTATATATATATATATATATATATATATATATATATATATATATATATATATATATATATATATATATATATATATATATTATTTATATTCATTCTTGGGTGAAGTAGGAAGAAAGAATATAATATAAAGAAAAGGAGAAAAGACTAGTTTGGTTTGGGAGATGGAGAAATGCCAAATGCGGCGAGATGTAGAAACATTATCTTTATTTAATCTTTATTGTAATTACGCGTTTTCTCATGCATCATATTAATACTCTTCCACCATATATATAAAATAAATTTGAGTTCATTAGGAGGACCGACTTACTCAAGTAAGAACATGTAGTATTTTCACCCAAAGGAAAAACAAAAGAGGTAAATATTTTTCACAAAGAAAAGGAGTTTGCTCAAGTTAAGTCAAGTCATATTTGCAAGTCATAACTTAACTTTTAAAAATATGATAAATATTTTTAGAAAAATGGTGAGCCGGCCGCGACTCACAAAGTGGTAGGCTGACTATTTTAAGGCTCATCAAAATGGTAAGTTGATCCAGCCCGACCCATCAAATGCCAAAGACCGTGTGGGCTGGGTGGGCCATATTGACGAAATTCAAAAATAGCCAAATTTACAAGTGGTAATTGAAAATCAGTTTATCCGATTCCTATTGTTGAGGCCACCCGTCACTACAAGTTAATCATAAATCAGTTTAGGACACGATAATATCCAACCCAGTCAGTTCTTTAATTTCTTTTTCACAGCATTAGTTGAAGCTATTTTTACGATTTGTTAAATTATAAATTAAAGACAGTTTCTATTTCGAAAATTATAGAGCTTTGAAAAACTACCCATTTTGTCAGCCTAGAACTACAAATATTAGCTCAACTCATAAAATGCTACCAATATTAACCCAAATAGCTATGCATATGCTTCTTCCTCTCTTTTGTCTACCTTCTCTTCTCTCCTTTTTCCCCATCACATCAACGTGAAATGGGTGTTTACATTCAGGTAATAGCCGAAGATTTTCACTGGCTACAAACTTTTTCTAGCAAACAATGCCTTCAAGCCCTTTCTCAGCTTTTTCGCCTTTAAGATACCCAAATCGGAGAACTGGCAAAAATTCAATTACCAAATGAAGAAGAAAACTGAATCTCTAATTCATTTGTTTCCACCAATTATCAAACTTCACCACCAATCAGTCACGGGGGTGAGACTATCGTCAAAATTCTAGCATTGATGCGTGATGTCTATCTTGGACAATATTTTCTCACTTGAAATCACTTCGGCAAAGTCAAAGGACTGGTTTATAATGAAACTTTATAAAAGATTAAAAATATGAAACTTCACAAAAGTTTAAAAATATAAAGCTTAACAAAAGTTTTTAAATGGTTAAGAAGAAACTCTGTGATGAGAAAAAGGTTTCCTATCGTTCTTTAAAAAATTTGAAGTAGAAGATGTGATGTAAGAAAAATGAGATTTGTATCCCCTATATATTTCTCGTGTATTATTTGTGTATCTCAAATGTATGTATTGTGTATCCATAAATACCTTTGTGCGAGATACATGTGTCCCAAAGAATATTTTTAACTCGATTTCTGTATACGGTCGAAATAGATTTCGGCCTTAGCACGTCCGATCGAGTTCGAACGATAATCTATCGAAGTAAGATCCCGAAGGTGGAACAAACTAACCTCGAACCCGGGGAGGCCGATCCGTGTCAAGTTCGATATCATTATCAAGCTCGAATCGAAATCGAACCATGAGGCAGAGTAGATCTATCATGCTCATAATCCAGAGACCAACCAACATTGACCTCGAATCAATTCGAGGGCTCGAGCCAGGATCGGGCTCGAACCAAGATCAAGAGCTCGAGTCGAAATCAAGCTCAAACCAAAATCGAGGGTTCTAAGCAAGATCGAGCTCGCAGAAAAAAGCCGTTGCAATCCCACTAGAGAAAATCTTGGCAGAAATTGTGAAAAAACTGGCTTATCATGAGTCTTCCACTGAATGTTTATTTTATTATGCTTAGAGCCAAATCCCTCCACTATAAAAGGGCTTGATTACCATTTCTGTAAAACAAGTTTTTCTTAGGGCTTACATTGTAATAAAAGCGTTATATTCTTCTATAGTAAAGAATCGTTCTTTCAGATTTCTTAGATTGATTCTATTTGTTGAATCCTAAGATTCATTGTTCCTCACAACCTTATCTATTTCGCATTCTCTGCAATCTATATTTACATTTCTATTTATCCTTACATTTTGTGTTAAGTTACGCTACATATCCTCGGAACTACGTATAAATTCAACTCTATCTATTTTTCGGGTAAATAGTTTGGCGCCCACCGTGGGGCCGAGGATAATAGTGGTTATTTGATACAAATCTGAAAAAACATGCCATTGTGCTTTGCGCTTATTTCCGAAAACATCTTGAATTTCGGATCAGCTACGAATAACCACCAATCAAATGGCTTCACCGATCGATAACGAAGTCGGCCTTCAAGATGAAACCAACAACTTGGCACCCGGGGCCGGAAGGCCAATTAACGATGGCACCGAGGCTCGAATCGAAGTACCCGAAATTCGAGCCGAAATACCATTGGATGTCAATTCACAAATAGCTTTGGAGGCGAATCAACGTTCCGAACTAGAAAGAAGCATTCAGGGCGGTACTCGATCCGTAGCCCGAGATACCCAAAACGCGGGAAAAATCGGGGCCAGCTTATGTATGATCTTCGAGATGCTACAAACCCAACAAGTAGCGATAGCTCAGCTACAGAGCCAAACTCGCGCACAAAGCAGGCCGGATTCCAATCCACTTCGAGAAGTCACCCCCAGAACAGAGTCCGCCATAGTGAAATCTAACGAGCAAGAATCGGGGACTACTCTCGGAATTACTAAATTGCTCGAGGAACTCACAAAACGAGTCGAAGCCAACGACAAGAGGGTGGAAACATACAATGCCAGGGTCGATCAAATTCCGGGGGCTCCACCAATGATAAAGGGGCTTGATTCGAAAAAAATCATACAAAAGCCTTTTCCATCGAGTGCGGCGCCGAAGCCAATCCCCAAAAAATTCCGTATGCTCGAAATTCCCAAGTATAACAGTACGATCGATCCTAACGAACATGTCACCTCTTACACATGTGCCATAAAAGGCAACGATTTGGAGGACGGTGAGATCGAATCTGTGTTGTTGAAAAAAGTTCGGGGAGACCCTCTCGAAGGGAGTGATGATCTGGTACCACAATTTACCGCCGAATTCCATCGATTCTTTTGCCATGTTAGCAGATTTATTCGTAAAGGCACATGTTGGTGCCATAAAGGTTGCAACAAGGAAATCAGACCTCTTAAAAGTAAAGCAAAGGGAGAATGAAATGCTGAGGGAATTCGTATCCCGATTTCAAATGGAACGCATGGAATTACCCCCGGTCACAGATGATTGGGCCGTACAAGATTTCACACAAGGGTTGAACGAGCTAAGTTCGACAGCATCACATCGGCTGAAACAAAATTTGATCGAGTATCCAGTGATAACTTGGGCAGATGTACACAACCGATACCAATCCAAAATTAGGGTCGAGGATGATCAGTTGAGAGCTCCGTACGGACCCATTCATCAGAACAGGACAATTACTAAAAACCAAAAGGAGATCGACAGAGAACAAAGGTTGAACAGAGACCGATATCAACCGTACATCGCAGATCAGGTGAACAATGGTTCAGCATGCAATGCAGTTCGGAACAATCGAAGGATTGATCGAGGGCATAATTCTCGGGGGCTTATGAGTAAGAGCGGCTTCGATAAATATGCTAATCCTATAGAAGCACCTCGATTATGAGAATATAACTTCAGCGTTGGTGCATCCGCTATCGTGTCAGCCATCAGACGCATCAAAGATACTAAATGGCCACAGAACGGAAGATTGCAAGCAACTAAGAGAGGAAATAGCTCGCTTATTTAACAAAGGGCACCTTCGGGAATTTCTGAGTGATAGGGCGAAGAACCATTTTAAAAACAGGGATTTCAGCAAGCAAAACGAGCAAGAAGAACCGCAGCACGTCATCCACATGATCATCGGCGGCATCGATACCCCTAAGGGACCAATGCTTAAACGCACTAAAATATCGATGGTGAGGGAAAAGCGATCTCGGACTCAAGATTACGCACCCATGGGGACTTTGTCCTTTGATGATTAAGATGCAGAAGGGGTCATCCAACCTCATAACGACGCAGCTGTAATATCCGTACTCATGAATAAGACTAAAATTAAGCGTGTGTTAATCGATCCAGGTAGCTCGGCCAACATCATCCGATTGAAAGTAGTAGAGCAGCTCGGCCTACAAGATCAGATCGTACCTGCAACTCTGGTTCTAAACGGGTTCAATATGGCATGTGAAACCACCAAAGGTGAGATAATCCTACCAATAAATGTGGTCGGAACCATCCAGGAAACAAAGTTTCACGTGAACGAAGGTGATATGAGATACAACGCCCTTTTCGGAAGGCCATGGATCCACAACATGAGAGCTGTACCTTCGACCCTACACCAGGCCCTCAAATTCCCGACATCGAGAGGTGTCAAAATGGTGTACGGACAACAACCAGCCGCAAAGGAAATGTTCGTCGTCGACGAAGCTAAACTAGTATCCTCACTTTTGCCGATAAAAGGATCGGGCCCGGAAGGAGAACGGGACACCAAATAGCAATCACAAAAATATGCTTCAACCCAGCCAGACAACCAGAAAATCGAAGAGGATGATGATCAAAGGGTCCCTCGATCTTTCGTGATTCCCGATGACTCCGACGCCACCAAATCAACAATCGAGGAGCTAGAGCAAGTCATATTAATCGAGCACTGGCCCGAGCGAAAGGTATACTTGGGAACGGGGTTGAGCCCCGAACTCAGGAAGAAACTCATTCAATTTCTTATCGATAACATCGATTGTTTTGCCTGGTCCCATTTAGATATAACAGGGATCCCGCTGGACATAACGACACATCGGCTAAGTTTGGACCCCAGGTTCAGACCGGTGAAGCAAAAGAGAAGACCCCAATCCGAGAGAAAGCACGCATTCATAAAAGATGAGGTAACCAAGCTTCTCAAAGTAGGGTCCATTCGGGAGATGAAATATCCCGAATGGCTAGCCAACGTAGTTGTAGTCCCTAAAAAAGCGAACAAACTTAGAATGTGTGTGGACTATAAGGATTTGAACAAAGCATGCCCCAAAGATTCCTTTCCGCTGCCCAACATCGATCGCATGATCGATGCCACAGCCGGCCACGAGATCCTCACTTTTCTCGATGCTTATTTCGGGTATAATCAAATCCAGATGAACCCGGAGGACCAGGAAAAGACTTCATTTGTCACGAAATATGGAACGTATTGTTATAATGTGATGCCCTTCGGGCTAAAAAATGTAGTGGCTACTTACCAACGCCTAGTAAATAAAATGTTCGAAGAACAAATAGGAAAATCAATGGAAGTTTATATTGATGACATGCTAGTTAAATCCCTGCGCACAGAGGACCATTTGACCCATTTGCAGGAAACGTTCAAAATTTTGAGGAAATACAACATGAAGCTCAATCCGAAAAAATGTGCTTTCGGGGTCGGTTCAGGCAAGTTCCTCGGCTTCATGGTGTCACATCGGGGAATAAAGATTAACCCCGATAAAATCAAGGCCATCGAAGACATCGTCGTTGTGGACAGCGTGAAGGCCATACAAAGGCTAACGGGTCAGATTGCAGTCTTAGGCCGGTTCATTTCAAGATCATCTGACTGAAGTCACAAATTTTTCTCTCTACTCAAAAATAAGAACGATTTTGCTTGGACCCCGGAGTGCCAACAATCATTAGAGGAACTAAAGCGATATCTATCAAGCCCACCACTACTTCACACTCCAAAAACAGACTAAAAACTTTGTTTGTACTTGGCAGTATCGAAAGTCTCCGTAAGCGGTGTCCTAGTTCGAGAAGAGCAAGGTACGCAATTTCCCGTTTATTATACGAGTCGAACCTTAGGAGAAGCGAAAACTAGATATCCGCTCCTAGAAAAATTGGCACTTGCACTGATAAGCGCCTCAAGAAAGTTAAGGTCGTACTTTCAATGTCATCCCATATATGTGTTAACCACTTACCCGCTTCGTAATATTTTGCACAAACCCGAGTTATCAGGCAGACTAGCCAAATGGGTCGTCGAACTCAGTGGGTACGATATCGAATATCAACCCCGTACGGCCATCAAGTCTCAAATTTTAGCAGACTTTGTGGCCGATTTCATGCCAACCCTCGTACCCTAAGTCGAAAAAGAACTCCTGTTGAAATCAGGTACATCATCGGGGGTATGGATCCTTTTTACGGACGGGGCTTCGAACGAGAAAGGGTCCGAGAGGGCATAGTTTTGAAACCACCCACGGGTAACACTATTAGGCAATCTATTAAAACTATCAGGTTGACTAACAACGAGGCCGAGTATGAATCCATGATTGCAGGTCTCGAGCTAGTTAGAAACATGGGAGCAGAAGTCATTGAAGCCAATTGCGACTCCTTGCCGGTGGTGAGTCAAGTAAACAAAACCTTCGAAGTTCGAGAAGGTAAGATGCAAAGGTATTTAGATAAACTGCTTGTCACTTTGCACCATTTTAAACAATGGACTTTACGACATGTACCACGTGAACAGAATAATGAGGCCGATGCGCTTGCGAATTTGGGGTCGTCGGTCAAGGTAGATGACTCGAGCTCGGGGAATGTTGTTCAACTTTCGAGATCGACAATCGAAGAAGGTCACGCCGAAATAAATTCTACAAGCTTAACCTAGGATTGGAGAAACAAGTATATTGAATACTTGAAGAGCGAAAAACTCCCATCGGACCCTAAAGATTCCAGAACCCTACGGACTAAAGCTGCTCGATTCACATTGGCTTCGCACGGAATGCTGTACCGAAGAACATTCGATGGACCGTTGGCAGTATGCTTGGGTCCAGGAGATACCGATTACGTCCTAAGGGAAGTGCACGAGAGTACTTGCGGGAATCACTCTGGAGCTAATACATTAGTTCGAAAAATAATCAGAGCAGGGTATTATTGGATTGATATGGGCAAAGATGCGAAGGAATTTGTTCGTAAATATGACAAATGTCAAAGGTTTGCACAGATGATCCACCAACCCGGAGAGCAACTCCACTCAGTCCTATCCCCATGGTCGTTCATGAAGTGGGGAATGGATATCGTCGGCCCTCTACCATCGACCCCAGGTAAAGCCAAATTCATTTTATTTATGACTGATTATTTTTCTAAATGGGTTGAAGCGCAGGCGTTCGAGAAAATAAGAGAGAAAGAAGTTATAGACTTTATTTGGGATCATATCATATGCCCCGCCAAAATAGTGTGTGAGAATGGAAAATAATTTGTTGGCAGCAAAGTAACAAGATTCCTCGAAGACCACAAGATAAGAAGGATACTATTGACGCCATACCACCCCAGTGGGGATGGACAGGCCGAATCAACGAACAAAACTGTCATTCAAAACTTAAAGAAGAGGTTGAACGACGCTAAAGGGAAATAGAGAGAAACCCTGCCCGAAGTCCTTTGGGCATATCGGACTACGTCAAAATCCAGTACGGGGGCGACCCCATTCTCCTTAGTATATGGGTCTGAAGCATTGATACTAGTCGAAGTTGGTGAACCCAGTGCCAAATTTCGATTCGAGATGGAAGAATCAAATAACGAGGCTATGAATACCAGCCTCGAACTATCGGACGAAAGACGAGAAGCTGCTCTCGTCCAATTGGCCGCCCAAAAGCAGCGAATCAAAAGATATTATAATCGAAGAACCAAGCTCTGCCATTTCAAGCCTGAGGACTTACTGTTAAGAAAAATTACCATCAATACATGAAATCCGAATGAAGGAAAACTAGGAGCGAATTGGGAAGGACCATATCAGGTGCTCGAGAACATCGGAAAGGGATCATACAGGCTCGGCATTATAAACGGCAAACAGCTATCAAGCAGCTGGAATGTATCACATCTAAAACGGTACTACTGCTAAGGTACGACCTTTCCATATTCGTTTATATTTCAAAACTGACCCCTGCAGAAGTCCGAACAAGAGCTAAGATGGATCTCTCGCTTGAAAATACGTGTTGCACTCTTTTTCCCTTAGACCGGTTTTATCCCAAATGGGTTTTTCGGCAAGGTTTTTAATGAGGCAATCATTGATCGTGCAACATTTACAACAATATCTGAGGCCTCACAAGAGAGTTATTTCACAACAACAGGGTTCCAATAGGAAAAATTGTAAGAGCCAAATGGTCGAAGCGAACCATGCTCATATAGATTGGCCCGAACCCAGGCGTGTAATAACGTGCGAAGAAAGTTCTCTTCTTTATCAGCATCTTATATCCAAGGAAAATTCCTCTATTTTGAGATTTATTATGCAATCAGAATTAAGATAAACTCGACCACTAAGCCTACGGGCTACTTTTATTTCGAGTTCGAGCAAACACTCACTCGACCATTACGCCTACGGGCTACATTACTTCGAGTTCGAATCATTCACTCGACTAAGCCTACGGGCTACTTTTATTTCGAGTTCGAGCAAACACTCACTCGACCATTACGCCTACGGGCTACATTACTTCGAGTTCGAATCATTCACTCGACTAAGCCTACGGGCTACTTTTATTTCGAGTTCGAGCAAACACTCACTCGACCATTACGCCTACGGGCTACATTACTTCGAGTTCGAATCATTCACTCGACTAAGCCTACGGGCTACTTTTATTTCGAGTTCGAGCAAACACTCACTCGACCATTATGCCTACGGGCTACATTACTTTGAGTTCGAATCATTCACTCGACTAAGCCTACGGGCTACTTTTATTTCGAGTTCGAGCAAACACTCACTCGACCATTACGCCTACGGGCTACATTACTTCGAGTTCGAATCATTCACTCGACTAAGCCTACGGGCTACTTTTATTTCGAGTTCGAGCAAACACTCACTCGACCATTGCGCCTACGGGCTACATTACTTCGAGTTCGAATCATTCACTCGACTAAGCCTATGGGCTACTTTTATTTCGAGTTCGAGCAAACACTCACTCGACCATTACGCCTACGGGCTACATTACTTCGAGTTCGAATCATTCAGTCAACTACTAAGCCTACGGGCTACTTTTATTTTGAGTTTGAGCAAGCACTCACTCGACCATTACGCCTACGGGCTATATTTCTTTAAGCTCGAATCATTGACTCAGGGCTACATCGCTCCAAGTTTGAGTAAGCGCTCGCTCGGTTACAGAGGCTACGAAGTCCAAATTTGATTAAGTTGTTTAAATCATTGTGAAAACATTCATAAGGCGTGAATAAAGTCCTCACAAGACAGGAAACAAAAACAGAAGCAAGTCGGCAAAAATAGGGATATATCTATATACAAATTTATCTGCATGGGTGATTACAACATAAAAACTAAGAACTAAACTTCTCGGTCAGGAGCGGTCTCTTCTTTATCAGGCTCCCCCCGTTCTCGGATCTGCTCTTGCTCCCATCATCATCATCATCGTCATCATCATCGCCATCAGAAACCAGAGCTTCAGCATCGGCTTCGAGTTCTTTGGCCCTTTTTATCTCTTCAGCGAGATCGAAACCACGAGCATGTATCTCCTCGAGAGTTTCCCTTCGAGATCGGCACTTAGCAAGTTCGGCGACCCAATGTGCTCGAGTATCGGCGGACTCGGATGCCTCTCTTGCCTAGACTTGGGCAGCTTCAGCATCGGCCCGATAGACGGCCACGAGCACATCCGCATCGGCCTTTGCCTTTTCGGTATCAGATTCGGCCTTGGCAAGTACAGAGGCCAACCGAGCCTCAAGCTCCTCAATTCTTCTTGCTTGAACCAAGCCTTTTTCCTTCATTTTCTGAAGTTGAGTTTCGGACGATGATAACTGGGCTCTAGCAGTCTCTTTTTCTGCAGCAAAGCGATCCATACCTTCTTTCCACCGCAAAGACTCCGTTCTTATCACGTCGACCTCCTCACGAAGCTTCCCGATCATCTCAATTTTTTGCTGTAGCTGTGAGACCGAAATGTTAGCTATCGTTCCGGTATCAAGCCCATAGGCTTTCAAAAGCATCATTACCTGCTCATACAAATCGGTCTGATCTCGATAAGCCTTGGCCAGCTCAGCTCGGAGGTCTTTTATTTCCTTTTCTCTCTGCCCTAAGGAAAGTCTAAGGGAGTTCCTCTCGTCAGTAGCCCATTGTAGGTCGGCCTCGTATCGATGCAGCTCATTTTGGGATCAAGAAGATTGTTCTCGATGAACTGTCGCTGCCTACAAAGAAACAAGAAGCGAAGTTAATGAAAAATGAACATAAAGATAGTACCCGACAAAATAATTTTAAAAGCTCACCTGATTCAAAGCCTGCCGCAATCCGTGAAAAAGATCTGATTCATCACCAGTACCGGCAACGTCCTCAATGCCGGTAAACAGGTCACTAAAGGGATCTTCCGTGAGGCTTGTCTAGATCAAGGGCTCCCAGAGCTTGAGCTTCCCGAATCACCCCTACGGAAAAAGCGGGAAAGGTAACCGAATCCTCGATTGTTGCTACCCCAAATGAATCGCCTGGAGCATTCTCCTCAGTTCGAAAGGGTTCGAGGGCCCCTTCGGTCATATCCCCTGCTCGTTGACTCCAATGAGATGCGTCTTCGATATCCGATAGTTCGGGGACTCTACCCGAATCTTTTTCCGATATATCCTCAGTTCGAGGCGGAGCCTCATGGAGCATCATCGATCTAGCCGCCGATCAGGCATCAGTGGTTCTCTTCATTCGGACCGCCAGCGCGGACTCATCATTTTCTTCTTCTTCATCATCTTCATCCCTTAGACGCAGAACGGATTCCACGGTCAAAGGAATGACATTCTTGTTCAGCTTATGAGCCATCCTCTCCTTCGGTTTTGGATCTTCGGGAACGGAGGCTATTTTTCTTTTATTTTCCTTCACCGGCTTTGGGACAGAGGCCGAAATTTCCTATTTATTGGACAAGGGCCTCAAAACCGCGTCTTTACCTAAACCTGCATATGGAAAACCTTAAAAAAATATTTTGAAAACCACCTCGTTCGGATCATCAAAGAGTACGAGAAATGAGCTTACCATGATTTTTGGCCTCCCACCAACCCTTTGACAAATCACGCCATGAGCGCTCGGCGTACGTGGAGGTCGAAACAAGGGCTCGTACCCAGTTCTTGAGATCGGGAACTACTCCGGGCATCCAGGGAATCGCTACATCACAAAAAGAGGAGTGTTGATGAGAGAATAAATGAAAGAATAAAGTAGAAGTAACAGCAAGATCACACTTACGTTTCATATTCCACCCCTCGGGAAAGGGCATCTTTTCAGTCGGAATCAGGTCCAAAGTCCTTACTCGAACGAACCTGCCCATCCAACCCTGGTCCTGTCCTCGTCAATACTCGAGAACAGAGCCTTGGTAGCCCGACGCTGAAGTTTTATTAACCCTCCTCGAAAAAGTCGAGGACGGTATAATCGGATAAGATGGTCGAGGGTGAACGGCACCCCCTCGATTTTGCTTACGAAATATCGGATCAGGATAACGATCCTCCAAAAAGAAGGGTGGACCTGGCCTAGGGTTATTTGGTATTGACGACAGAAATCAATGATAACGGAATCGAGGGGACCCAACGTGAAAGGATAAGAATACACATTCAAAAACCATCTCACGTGCGAAGTGATATCTTCGTCAGAAGAAGGAATCATTATTTCTTTTTTATCCCAATTGCAATCTTTCTTTAGCTATTGGAGGTGTTTCTCGGATTATTGAACATATATACCTCGATACCGGTTCACATCGACCAGGCACCGATGATCCTTTATCGATCTTGAAATCAGAAGTAAGGATGCACGCCCCAGGAACGCACTCCTCAGGCCGTGGTTCTGCCGGCGTATCATCGGCGGCACACTGTGAAGATGAAGTTTTCTCTTTCGGAGGGATGGTTTGTGACGTTTTCGCTATTTTCGAGTTCAAAAGCAAGGAATAGAGAAAAATGACAAAGATTTGGTAAAATTGAGGAGGGGCTTTTGCAGAAAGAAATCACAGATTTACTGTTAAGTTGGAGAGTACGAAGAAGAACTTGGAAAATTTGGAAGATAGAAGATATAAAAGTGGTAAAAGATAAAAGAAAGGGTTATTTATAGGTTCAAGCGATGGCGGTTCAGTATCAGTGGTGGCCGACCACCGCCTGACATGCATTAAATGCCTTGAAAGACTAAACCGACGGGACAGCCACCAGATGCGTCATGGTCGAACTCGATGGAAACGTCAGGTTATAATCCGATCGAGCCGTTAAAAAAAATATATCGTTTCTTGCCATATTCTTTCTAAGAAACGAGGGGACTATCTGTATACGGTCAAAATAGATTTCGGCCTTAGCACGTCCGATCGAGTTCGAACGATGATCTATCGAAGTAAGATCCCGAAGGTGGAACAAACTAACCTCGAACCTGAGGAGGCCGATCCGTGTCAAGTTCGATATCATTATCAATCTCGAATCGAAATCGAACCATGAGGCAGAGTAGATCTATCATGCTGATAATCCAGAGACCAACCAACATTGACCTCGAATCAATTAGAGGGTTCGAGCCAGGATCGGGCTCGAACTAAGATCAAGAGCTCGAGTCGAAATCAAGCTCAAACCAAAATCGAGGGTTCTAAGCAAGATCGAGCTCGCAGACAAAAGCCGTTGCAATCCCACTAGAGAGAATCTTGGCAGAAATTGTGAAAAAGCTGACTTATCATGGGTCTCCCACTGAATGTTTTATTATGCTTAGAGCCAAATCCCTCCACTATAAAAGGGCTTGGTTACCATTTCTGTAAAACAAGTTTTTCTCAGGGCTTACATTGTAATAAAAGCGCTATATTCTTCTACAGTAAAGAATCGTTCTTTGAGATTTCTTAGATTGATTCTATTTGTTGAATCCTAAGATTCATTGTTCCTGACAACCTTATCTATTTCGCATTCTCTGCAATCTATATTTTCATTTCTATTTATCCTTACATTTTGTGTTAAGTTACGCCACATATCTTCGAAACTACGTATAAATTCAACTCTATCTATTTTTCGGGTAAACAATTTCAACTAGGAATTTTATTTTCAAACCAATCCAAATCACCTTCAATCTTACTCAAAAGTTTGTATACTACCTCGTGTATGTATTTCAACGAATTCCTGTCATAACCACTGAAAAACTCCGTTCTTCCTAGATTTTTCGAATATTGCATATTGGTAATTTTTTGTGGCAAAAAATAGGCAAAAGTTTAAAATGACCAAGTGGAAGTAAACTTTTTTTATTTTTTGGGATGTTCCTATAGTTCTCCCCCCAAGAATCTTCTAAGGCCCAAATAGTAGAGCGATTCTAAGGCCCAAATAATATATAAGATGAGAACTAACAGAAACTTTAAAGCACTAGCACGGAGAAGCAGAGAAGGAACTATCCCGCCATTATTCAGTCATCTCAATTCTTTTAGCATGCGAAGATGCTCTAAAACAAAAGGATCAACAAAAGCTGAGTTCTCCGCGAGGATAAACTTTAGGGTTGTATACCTTAACTAGAGAATTTAATCCATACGATCACTAACACAACCATTTCAAAAAACAATGAGGTTTCATGAATCTGTCAACTAGTTTTGGAAGTCTTAATAGTTAATGGTTGGGAAGCAGAAGAGAAGCGAAGAAACAGAGAAGAAAGCGCTGGCCACTTTGTAATAGAAAGGGGGTTTATGACCAAATTTGATACAAGCATTTTATAAGTAGGGCTAATATTGGTTTTTTTTTTTTTTTGGGCTTTCTTGGGTAAAGATGCCTTGTGAAATGACTGAACCTGCCCAAGGATGGGACCTAATAGCCCAGTTCAAGGGGTAGAGAAAATGAACTATCAGCATCAGCTATAGGCTATAGCTCAAGGGATAGAGAAAGTAATCCAGACAAAAGAAACGAATAATTAAATCCATTTCCGATAATAGGTAAAGTTTACTTCTCTGTTCCCTGCTTCTATAGAATGAAGTAGTGAACTACACAATGCATATTAGTTTTGTATGGCACGTTACTGACATTCTCTGTATTCACAGTTCTCTCTCTTCCCCTTAAGTTGCAAGAGCTCACCCCATCCCAGCACCCCCAGTCCCACCCCATTCGACAGTTTTTTTTTTTTTTCTGGAGGGGAAGTGGCAGTGAGGGTGCTCCTGTCAGCCCTTGAGCAAAATATAACTGCACATATTTCCTAAAGCTTGATGAAAGCTGGCTGTGTATCCAGTGTGTCATATTCGGTTGACTTGTGGTTACAAACAGGCATTATTGACATGATTGAAACTTTGAAAGTTGAACAAGAAAAGAGCATTATACAGTTATCAGGAGTGTAATCTTGAAGTTCAAGTACACCCAAGAAGTGGAAGTTTATTATTGATGCAAGTAATAGAAAAAAAATTCTTAACCTTCAAATAACATGCATGAAGCTTCGCTAAAGAAGTTTTCTCCTGGGACGAGAATGTTCCTATTAATGTGAGAGTCCAGGCCTGCAGAAAAGGCTATCCAAAATACTTTGTCCAAAATATCCAAAACATTATTATTGACATATTTATGTCAGTAACATGATAGAAATGAGTGTCTACCGTTTCTGATAGAAATGATCTCAGGCTTGCATATCATTGTTAATCAGATTCTACATATTCTTCAAATGATTTCATCAATTTCAAAGTCATTAACACAATCTAATTGATAACAATGAGAAGAGGTGATATTATTTCATTTCACTACGTTACTCCCATTTAAATTCCTAAAAACAGAAGTAACCAAAAAACCAAACAAGAAAAAGAAATGGGAGAAGAGAGAGAAAAGGTTATCAACGAGGTACAGGGGAGCTGGGAAGGCATTAGTCATTGTCACAAGACAAGTTCTCTATAAATCACAGGTTACCAAGAATTCTGTGTTCCACCCAAAACAGTGACATGATGACAACAAAGACTGAGAGCGTACAAGCAGCAAAAGAATAAGCAACTCTGTCGGTCCTGTTGATAAGTGATGTATAGCCATAACTCAGGCCACCAAAGACTTTATGGCCATAAACTTACCACTATTCATTATCAGGCAGCTCCTCATCTAGACCACTCTGAGCAATTCTATAGTACAGGATAGCCATGGTTGCCATGCAAGCCCTGCACGTAAGAAAGTAGAGAAGTTTCATGTCTACCAAAAACTAAACTAATGATAATGATAATAATAAACATAACAACCTTTACATTTTCATCTGACAACTAGCTTTGACCTGAATCTATAGGTAAGCTTAGGGTGTTAGCTATGTGTAAGAAGCAGAATTCAACAGAATAAATTTGATCAAGAAAGGGAGCAATAAAATGGGGAAACCAAGAATCAGAGTTAGCATTACATGATTGCTATAATGAGGAGGAGTTTTCTTGGATCCATTCTTGAAGACTTATGATGGCGCTGACGACCTTCAGGGACTTCATCAGTATTTGAAGCATCTTTTCGTGGTGGTGCAGTTACTGGTAGAGTTGGTAAGGAACTCGACCAAAATGGGAGCAATGATCTCAGAAACTTATGACGAAATGAACCTGTTGATAAAAGACATTAGTTTGACAACTACTACACCAGTTGGGTCGGCTACATGAATCTTATATATCTAATCCGCTCTATTCAGGTTCGTCTCATTTTTATACTCAGTAATTTATCTTTCAAGACAGGTGATGCTTTCTTTAAAGCTGACAATTCGCTACATTGCATGCTTACCCTTACACTAACATACAACTCTATCTAAATTAAAAGACTCCTGACAAGTACCAGACTTGATGTAATCGCACCACGACAACTAAACTTAAACCCCAACTAGTTGATATCATTTATATTGATAATGTTCTTTGCTAAGATCTTATGGACTGACAGATTATAGGTCTTCTAAAACAACTTTACTCCGAGCGATTTTAGGTTCAACTGATCCCTTTTAACACATTCAATCACATTGTGGCACAGACGGACGAGTGCATTTGGAGGTACAACTCATTTCTCTTTCAAAGAATTAGTTCGACAATTCTCAAAATCACAACACAACTTGCATGAATATAATTAAAGGTTTCAAATGGAAGGAAATCTTATTGTATTCCCTCCTTTGACAGGAAAAGCACCAAGAAATACAGAGAACAAAAAGGTAGTTAATCATACTTCCCACTTTTCAGAAAAGTCCCAAGAGTTTCAAATTGAGACCATTAAATACAATTTCAGAATACCAAGTGCTATCCACAAGAAAAATGCAAGCAACAAGGGCATAGGAAAAAGTATTAGTTGCAAATTGCAATGGATTTTTTTCTTTCATTTGACTCATGGGAGCTCACGTAGGAAAAATATACACATTATGAAAAGGAAGAGAGCTCACCTCTCTTCGTATACTTTTTCCGGTTTCCATCTTCATCATCAGCAAAGTACGAAATTTCAGAGTTTTGCCTTTCTACTTGCACTGTGGTCTTTCGTGTGGTGGCTCCAGGCTGCGAGGAGTGTCATTGTGAACAAGATGCAAGAAAATCCCAAAACCCAAAATCAAAATCTGAAGTATGTAATACACCACTTGCAACATGAAAAAAAATTGCTTACACCAGAAGGACTTGTGCTTTTCATGAAATTGGACTCGTGATTAGACATAGATGAAGGTGCTGAAGTGGGGCCATCTATCTCCACAATGTCTATGCTTGCGGGTTTGGAAGAACCTGCCGCAATTGCAGCTAATCCTTCGGAATTTCCAGCAGCTGAAACATGCTTCAATGGATCAGAAGCAAAAGCCGGTGGAGGACCTCGAGGCTCTGTTCCTGGCAGAGTCACTGGATGGTTTCCAAACAAATTCTTCTCCAGGCCAGTCTGCAAAGCAGCAAAAGGTCAGTATGGCCTTGACTGCCACTGGATTCACAACTGGTTTGTTTGCTACAAGATAGATTCACTCTCCTTCTTTCCCAACCCCCTCCAGAGAAGTTGAAAGCAAAAACCTGACTAATTTAGAAGAAAATCTTCTTTTTTTAAGATAAAGAATTCAGAAGAAAATCCTATTAGGAACTATGACACCTAACTTGGAAATGAAATAGTTAAAGATTATCCCATAGCAAAGATACCACACGATATAATGAAATTTTCATCTAACAAGTTACAATCAGCTAATGGACAATAAATTCAAGGGTGATCCTTACTACAAACACAATCTGGTTTGCAGAAGATAGAAGGTTCACATGAAAGCAAATGAATATGATGGTACAGAGATATAACAGAATATAATTTGAATTTCCCTACATGAAGAAGTTAGTACTACATATGGTGAAATGTGGAGAGTGTATTCCAGGAAAACCAAGATAAGCTAGAAAGTTCATTTTTCCAATGTTCGGTTGAGGTAAATTGTTAAAGATGTTTTAATCTAACACTGACGTGAGAAAATGACTTATGATATTTATGGGCTAATCAAATACAAGGTCTAAATCCATGCCACTTACATCAAACATTGTTGTTGAAACCCTTTAGTACTCACCACTTACCATCCGCCTACCATATAACCTACCTCTATGCCAACCAAATATTGAAAAATGACCTAAAGTAGTTCTCCGAAGTAAAATATTTTGCATGGTAAACATTTCAAGTCACACAAATGACAAAACACACTGTGTGCGCTCAAGAAAAAATTGATCAAAAAAGGAGATATACTATTTTCGGAAAAGGGCTATATATGTCCCTGTACTATCAAATATTAGTTATATATATCCCTCGTTATACTATTTGCCACTTTTTGCCCCTACCGTTACCCATCTAAACATATTTACCCCTCCATCTAACAGACCCCTGGACCCAGCCTTCCTGTTACACGTGGCTTCATCTTAAGCCCCCACCCATTTTTATTTATGATTCTGTAAAGCCCCATCTTAATATTTGTTACCCAAATTAATACCTCTTAATAACCCACCCCAAGCCCCCATTCTAAAGGTTATTAAACACTTGCCGCCGCCATTGACTCCATGACCACCATCATCTCCACAATGAAATTTCTCTCTTTCCCCTTCACTTCTATTTTCCTCCCTCCAGCAACCTTCTTGCTCTCCCACAATGAAACTTAAGACCTCTCATCACCTTCAACATGGACTATCACCGGAAAATTTGATCGGAAAATTGTAATTTCGCCGGAAATTTTTATTTTTATGTACTCTAATTCCAACTTCTTAGAAAACACAAAATATCAACAACTACTAAACAAATCATAATCGCACTCATTTCATTCCGAAATAAACCCATACCGAAGTGATCAAATCAAAATCTTAAGATTCTTCAAATTCTCCAAGATGAATCTGTGTCTCCATTAATATAATTATTTTTTGTGTTCAACCAGGAGCTATTATAGAAAGGGAAAGAAAATAGAGGTTGGCGTATAAGAACAAGTTGTATAGAACTTTGAACATTTGTAGGATTTAAATAACTTTGTTTTGTTTCTGAAAAATCAAGTAGGCAAGTAGCTAAATAAAGCACCGAGGAGGAAGAGATGATCCATTGAGAAGCTACCATATTTAGTGAGCAAAGCAAGCATATTCTGTGCATTATATATTTTCCCCTGTTGAGCATTGAGTATAAAGAACGGAGTGGAGGAATACAATCAAGGCCTTTAAAATTTAAGACTGGAGCTAATTTGAACCCCAAGTACTGGAGCTAATCTGGACTTCTGGAGATTCAATTACTGGGGTCCTTGGGGTGGGTTATTAAGAGGTATTAATTTGGGTAATAAATATTAAGATGGGGCTTTACAAAATAAAAAATAAAAAAAGGATTGGGGGCTTAAGATAAAGCCACGTGTAACAGTAAGACTGGGGTCGTTAGATGGAGGGGTAAATATGTTTAAATGGGTAACGGTAGGGATATAAAATGTCGAATAGTATAACGAGGGATATATATAACTAATATTTAATAGTACAGGGACATACATAGCCCTTTTCCGTACTATTTTAAAAGAAAAACAAAAAGAGGGCTGAATATAAAGTTAATAACGAGAGGGTATGGATGGAAAAAATTAAACAGACAAGCACAGTTTATACTTCAATTTAATGTGACTTCTTCATAAGACAGTTTTCCTTAACCACTTAAATAATATATGAAGTGCATTTCATCAGCAGGACAGTGCCTGTCTAATCAAAAGCCACCATGCATTTATCACTCTATTATTTGTCAACCCTTATTAAGAGGTTAACATGCTTCAGAAGATAAAACCTATTTGATGCCTGATACTACTCTGTGTCAAATGTTATCAAGACAACTAAATATAGTCGTTATATGCAACTGCTAAACAAACCTCCAAGACCATAAACACAGTAACAAGGAAACATCCTCCGAATTTCAATTGGTGAAGGAGATATAAAATCATGATTTGATTGCTTAACAGCCATCATCTCGGTAAAAAATCACCTTAGCTGTCACAACCTTGCAAACGTGCACTACAACGAGGAGACAATTAGAAGTTGAGAAAGATCCTGAAGGAACCAACTAGATCGAAAGGAGGTGTTTAAGCAGCATTATGAAGGTCTGGGTCAAATCCATTATCAGGTTGTTTGATGCATTTATATAGTCCACAATAAGGCATAAGCTACTTCCATGTGAATTGTGATTTTCTTCAGCTCAAAGAAGCACAAACACAAAATGATAAACATTCATTACTAGAATCATTTACAAAGTTTGGCATAGTTAAAGAGGAGATTGAAGTATGCATGGGCCAAGATCCTATTCTTCATTTACATGATAATCCAATTAACATCTTATAATATTCTCAAATCAAGCAACAAAGAGAAGCACTTCCATAGTCATGATAAAGCAAAATATCCAATAAATAAATGACTCAAAGTGGAAAAAGGCACTTGCTTGCAACTGACAACACACTACCTGCATAATAGCGTCTTTCAACTTTGTATGAAGGCGTGATCCTGAATCTTTAACACTTTTAGGAGGCCATATCTGCATTAACAAAGCATCTCCTGGACATGAATCGTGATTGAGAAACTAATATAGCTAAATTAAGCTTAACATAATACACCAGAGCACGTGACTAAGAAAAAAAGATAATGCATCAGAGCAAATCAAAAGTTCAAAACACCACTAAGCATTGATGCCAATATATCCAAAGTGGACATTTCTAATGATCTCAAAATGGTTGTTTTTTAACAAATTTATTTCTACTTATCAATAAAATAATAATCTTTTTTTTATAACCAAGAAATCCCCGAGGACCAAAGGCACAAGGTTCAAAACTTGGTAGATAATGGGCCTGCCTCTCTACCCTTCTCCACTTAAATATCAGGCTTTTTTCTACGGCAGAATTCAAACCCATGACGTGCGTCTATCCCACACATCACAAGTTGCGCTTTTACCACTAGACCAAAGCCCTACGGGCCCTGGATCCAGCCATTTCTTCTAGAGAACTTTCTTGACAATCAATTTCTTATGCACAAGATCAACATAAAATAAATTGAACGATAATTGTGGATAGCAGACAGTACCGAAGTTGAACATGAAGGACACACATAGCCAGCTGGAGCAGTGTGGGGGGGAAACGATTTTATATGTGAAACCAAGCAATTTGTATGTATTACATCTGCAAAAGCAACCACATGAGTAACTTATACTGTAAGAAAAGTTATCAACTTATTAAGGGAAGATATTTTATATATCGCAATGGATTAGCAAGATTACATACGCAAGCAACCCAACCGAGTAGTCCCAGCATCAGTTTCCTCTTCAAGCACCGAGTGACAACTGCAGCATTTTGGAGGCCAATCATACTCTCCATCTATGACCCACTCTGAATAGGTGCGGATCTGAAATTGGGATTTCTTAAAGGAAATACAAAATGATGGAAGACAGAAGAAAGCAAGCGGACCTCCAACAGCCCAACAAGAATGTTATAGAAAATAAAAATTGAATTGAAACAATGCAGGAAGGTAGATAGCATAACCCAGATTCCGAGGAAGAAGTAAGAACATAAAAGTCATCAGGTCTCGGAAACATTAGTGCACAATACCTGACTACTACAAAAAAGTGAACAACTATATCTTGATCTCATGAACTTTGCTAGTGGATCAAGTGAAAAGATCAACATCGCCAATTACATCATAAAGTCAGATTGACTACTCAATCAGCAAATTAGTACTGGCTTTGATCAAAATCGTTAAAACTTAATGAGACGATTGATTGCATTAGATCCTTCTGACCCCTTCAAGCTAATTTCCCAAACAGCTTATTTCATGATATAGCTGGTCATTGAAGATTAACCAAACATATATGCTATCAAATAAAAAGGATCTCGCATTTAATGATTCCAGAGTTTCAGTCAACTTCCTTTTAGGATCGAAAATTGAAAGATATGGTTGTCTTATGTATACAGATATCAGTGTAATCATCTGAACAAAGGTTCCATCACTCATCCTACTATCAGATCACCAATAAATACAATTCACACGTATACAAATGGAAATACAGATGTAAGCTTGGCACAAGTAACTGTAAGCAATTGGCTTCCAATACTAAAGCAACTTAATATGGTCAAAGACGATAGTAAAAATAGGAAAATACAATACCACGCATATACGATGCTCGGGAAAGCATATGCATTCTCCACAAACAGGGACTTTGTGCACAAAACAGTACAGCTTAGTTGCCTGCAAGCCAACACATTGACAAATCAATTAATCATACAACACGACTCAAAGTCCTCAATGGCCATGAAGCATGCAATTATCAGTAAATTACACGTTTTTACCGCCCTCGTTGATAAATCTAACCAATCCAGATACAAATTAACAAAAATACAAGCTGAAATTCAGTAAAATGAACAATGTACAATGGAAATAACAATTATAAGCATCCGATCCGAATCAATTTTTTTAGAACACACTTTTGTCTGAATTTCATCGAGTGCTAATATTTTCCGCACAATTACAAATTGTTTGATCATCTTAACGAGTAACTCGTCTATCGCAAGAGAGAGAGAGAGATGGAAAACTAATACCTTTCGACATTTGCAAACCACCATCGCATTGGCTAAAGTAGCAGAGATATAGATGAGTTGAAGATCGCGGATTTGATAAAGAATGAATTATTAGGGTTTAGAATTCGGAGAAATCGAATTCACAAATCAAAAGACAAAATTCAGAGACTCGGACTCAAGCGTGTGTAGCGGAAATAACTTCAGATTTATGTTTAGTTTAGAAAGGTTCACAGATCCGTTTGATGTTTGGGAGTTGTGATTGGTTTGATGACGCTGGAGCTGGCTACTGGATCTGTGCAGTGGGGGCTTGGTGTTGGGCTTTCTTATGGTACCCCAAGACTATTTGACGGGCTTTTTTCAACACAAAGTTTGGGCTGATTTACAGTAATAGCCAACCTTTGCGGCTTTGTATTTAGAAGTTGGCCACTTTCAAACTAAAGATTTTTGCTCTAAAGTTTAAAATTTAAAACTAATATTCATACTCATTAGTCTAATTCATATATTGTTTCTATTGTATACACTAAATCTATATCCACTTTTTATAAAATATATTTTTATATTAATCCAGCACATTTAATTGTTCAATTAATAATATGTCATAATTTTAATATAGTGCAACTACTTTGATGATTGTTTCTACTCCCCTATTAATTAGGGAAATTTTCGAAAACCACTATTGTTTAGTGGCTATTAACTTCCAATAGCTACCGTATACGTAATTACTTCCTATAACTATAATTTACTTGTTACGCGATTGTATTCGCGCTACTATATTTCTCCTAAAAATAGAGAGTCCAGTTGTGCGACTGTATTCGTTGTATTTGCGCTACTTTATTCATGAATACAGTAGCGGAATTCGCCTAAAATAGGAAAATCCAACTGTTTAATAGCGGAAAGAGAATCAATTAGCGTGTATCACTCCTCATTTAACTTAACAAAAATCAATTATACATAAAATTCGTTGCTACATGACTGTATTTGTTGTATTCGCACTAATGTATTCATGAATACAGTAATAAGGGAGTCCAGTTGCGCGACTATATTCGTTGTATTCGCGCAACTGTATTCATGAATACAATAGTGGAATTCGCCTAAAAAATATGCAAGTCTGCTTGTTTAATAGTGGAAAGAGGATCAATTAGCGTGTATCACTCCTAATTTAACTCAACAAAATCAATTCTACATAAATTTCATTGCTACTGTGTTGTATTCCATGTATTCACACGATTGTATTTATAAATACATTGAGGTAATCAAGAAATAAGGTATATATCGTTCTATTCAATTCGATTGTATACATTGTATTCAATTTACATATATCTATTATTCACTGTTATACATTGTATTCAATTCACCGTATTCAATTCAACTATATTCAAACACCAATATGTCACAAAACGCAGTGATATTCGGTTGTGTTTAAAAAATACAAACCTTCGGAATACATAAATATAGGTGAAAAACTAATGTATTTATATAAAAATATAACGCATTTGAGTGTATTTGTACATAACAATATATTTGTATCATTGTATGTGACTAAAATAGCAAGAAAGAGAGGAAAGTTCGTCGAAAATGGCTTTTTCCGCCAAAGCAAAATACTGTACATATACATTGTATTAAAACTAAAAAACGAAGACGAACAAAAATCCGACCTTCAAATCTTCTGAGGCGTAGATGTGGCCAGATCTGTTCGCCTAAGAGGACGAGTCACTAGTGGATGATGACATTGACGATTATGATGCCAATGATCAAAATTTAGTGCTTTAGTGGGTATACCTCGTGTAACCCTTTTTGGAGTTGTTGAACCAGCCATTGAAGACGGATTTTGAAGTCTCTTCCTCAAAACATAACAATGGTGAATATTTTTTTAAAAAAAAAAGTGAAGAGAAAAAGAAGAATGGCAGAGTAATTTGGCGTGAACCAGCCAAAAGCTT
This sequence comes from Nicotiana tabacum, assembly GCF_000715075.1. Classification (NCBI taxonomy): domain Eukaryota; kingdom Viridiplantae; phylum Streptophyta; class Magnoliopsida; order Solanales; family Solanaceae; genus Nicotiana; species Nicotiana tabacum. The sequence continues at coordinate 90,769,119 of NC_134098.1, read as the reverse complement.
TTATCAATTACCATGAACTTTTGGAACAAAAACGTTGAGGATCAATTATGAAAAAATTGTTCCTACAATCTTGTTGTGTGAGAGAGAGATCGTAAAAAGAGAAAGAAGAAAATTCTTGTTGTGATTTGAGAGAACGTGTGTTAACTGCAAGAAAGAGAGAAAAAACATAAATAGTGTATTTCACGCCTGTGTATGTGAGCACCTAATTTTTGCCCTAATATGAAATTACTCTTAAAAAATAATCCAAAAATAATTTTAATTATTTTATGAACTTCAGAAGTTTTTCTTTATTTGTTTTATATTTATTCGCATTGTTTATGCATGTTAGGAATATCGTAAATCATAAAAATCATAAAAATATTCAAATCTTAATTTCATAGCATTTTAGTTTTTGAATTGCATTTTTAGGATTTAATTACATTGTTAAATGTATTATTTAAATATATAAAAACCAAAAAATGCATTCTTAGGCTAGTTAATTAATTAGGTCATTAGTTAATCAGTAAGTGAAATATATAAATAGTTTAGCCACACAAATTGGTCTAGTCAAGCCCATCCCTTTAGAAGCCCAATTTTCATGACCCACCTGGCCCAACTGGATCCCTCCTCTCTTTAAAACACCCATTTTCCCAAACCCTAAAAAAGGAGGAGAAGAGAAGAGACTTCGAAATTCGTAAGAAAAAAAATTGAAACAAAAGCTTCAACATGGATTAAGAGGATTTTCGGTTTAGCTGGGTTGAGGATTGCTCCGTTTCGGCTGCTGCTTCTTTCACGCTTGCTTCTGAATTCCATCAGCTCTATCGTGACCTTTATTTGGCTATTGACATTTGTTAGATTGGTTCCTGTGCGTTAGGTATGAACTGAAATTCCACTTTTTTAAAAAAATTCCAGATCTGTTCTAATATAAAAACGTGTTTGTCCTCGGATGTATCTGCTGCTTCCTTCATCTCTGAAAGTCGGTGCTTATGAAGAGCTCAACAATGGCGGATCTAGGGCTTACTTTTGACACTTCTCTGAAGTATTTTTTTTAATTATTATAATTGTTTGGATTTATTGACTCTTGACTTAGTTTTAGCATAAGAAATAAACTGCTCGTGAAATCAATAGAACTTATTTACAGATTGGGTCTGACTTTTGAATATAAACAGTTTGTTCAATTTGAGCTTCAATATCTTTTAGCATCACATTTTCGAAAGAGAAGGTGTAATTGATTGAGATTAAAATCAATACATCATTGGTAGATGTGGAGAAGTATAGTGAAAGAACACTAGTCGAGATCGGGTAGTTAGTGTAAAGTGATGTAAAACGGTCATATTGTTTTAGTTGATTATTGAATAAGCTATGTAAATTCAATTCTAATTTAGTCCTGTATTCCTTTGTTTCAAGTTCATTATGGCTGTATTTGAAAGTTAATGCATGATGCATGTTCAATGCTTTAAACGAATGTGAGCAGATTAATCGAATTGAATGTACTTAATTCTACAACTATTCATAATAGCTAAATCATACATGCAGCATTTCTCTTTTCCATAATCTTTGCTACTTTTCACAATCATCTCAAACCTTAGGAAAATAACAAATTATGAACATTCGTAGCTTGTTTTAGGCGCGATTAATAATAAACCCTCGTGACTATGGGTACGGTTTCTGTGGCATAATTATGATACATAATTCACCAATTCGAGTATGCATTTCACGTGACTCGACTATAACTTCGAATAATAAAAATAGGCATGTTATAAATCGCGGGTGCATTTCATGTGGCGCGATTTGCGACGTGTGTCAAAACGACAAGCGCACAACATCGTGACTTATTTCAAATAAATTTCATAAATATTAAAAGTGGTTTAGAAAATAAAAATGCACACTAGGTTTTAAAAACATGTATTAAATCAGATAATTATGCCAATTATTAATAGTTGAGTGACCGTGCTAAAACCATGGAACTCGGGAGTGCCTCACACCTTCTCCCGGGTTAACAGAATTCCTTACCCGGTCTTCTGTGTTCGCAGACCATAAATAGAGTCAAACTTCCTCGATTTGGGATTTAAAATAAACCGGTGACTTGGGACACCATAACTTATTCCAAGTGGCGACTCTGAAATAAATAAATAATCCTATTTCGAATATTGTCACTTTAATTGAAAAAACTCCCATATCCCGTTCGAAAAAAAGGAGGTGTGACAGCTCTGGCGACTCTGCTGGGGATCGAACCCAGAATCTCTGGTTTCGAAGACCTCCTTTTTCCCGAACGAGATATGGGAGTTTTTTCAATTAAAGTGACAATATTCGAAATGGGATTATTTATTTATTTCAGAGTCGCCACTTGGAATAAGTTATGGTGTCCCAAGTCACCGGTTTACTTTAAATCCCAAATCGAGGAAGTTTGACTCTATTTATGGTCTGTGAACACAGAAAATCGGGTAAGGAATTTTATTAACCCGGAAGAAGGTGTGAGGCACTCCCGAGTTTCGTGGTTTTAGCACGGTCGCTCAACTATTAATAATTGGCCTAATTATCTGATTTAATACATGTTTTTAAAACCTAGTGTGCATTTTTATTTTCTAAACCACTTTTAATATTTATGAAATTTATTTGAAACAAGTCATGATGTCGTGCGCTTGTCGTTTTGACACACGTCGCAAACCGCGCCACATGAAATGCACCCGCGATTTACAATATGCCTATTTTTATTATTCGAAGTTATAGTCGAGTCACGTGAAACGCACACTCGAATTGGTGAATTATGTATCATGACTATGCCACGGGAACCGTACCCATAGTCACGAGGGTTTATTATTAATCGCGCCTAAAACAAGTTACGAATGTTCATAATTTATTATTTTCCTAAGGTTTGAGATGATTGTGAAAAGTAGCAAAGATTATGGAAAAGAGAAATGATGCATGTATGATTCAGCTATTATGAACAGTTGTAGAGTTAAGTACATTCAATTCGATTAATCTGCTCACATACGTTTAAAGCATTGAACTGGCATCATGCATTAACTTTCAAATACAGCCACAATGAACTTGAAACAAAGGAAATCAAGACTAAATTAGAATTGAATTTACATAGCTTATTCAATAATCAACTAAAACAATATGACCGCTTTACATCACTTTACATTAACTACCCGATCTCGACTAGTGTTCTTTCACTCTACTTCTCCACATCTACCAATGATGTATTGATTTTAATCTCAATCAATTACACCTTCTCTTTCGAAAATGTGATGCTAAAAGATATTGAAGCTCAAATTGAACAAACTGTTTATATTCAAAAGTCAGACCCAATCTGTAAATAAGTTCTATTGATTTCATGAGCAGTTTATTTCTTATGCTAAAACTAAGTCAAGAGTCAATAAATCCAAACAATTATAATAATTAAAAAAAAAATATTTCAGAGAAGATCCATGACTTCACAGTAGACTAGCTGTCATTTTTTAAGTCTAAACTAAAATTGAAGTCAATAAATCCAAACAAATAGCAGATACATCCGAGGACAAATACGTTTTTATATTAGAACAGATCTGAAAATTTAAAAAAAAATGGAATTTCAGTACATACCTAACGCACAGGAACCAATCTAACAAATATCAATAGCCAAATAAAGGTCACGATAGAGCTGATGGAATTCAGAAGCAAGCGTGAAAGAAGCAGCAGCCGAAACGGAGCAATCCTCAACCCAGCTAAACCGAAAATCCTCTTAATCCATGTTGAAGCTTTTGTTTCAATTTTTTTCTTACGAATTTCGAAGTCTCTTCTCTTCTCCTCCTTTTTTAGGGTTTGGGAAAATGGGTATTTTAAAGAGAGGGGGGATCCAGTTGGGCCAGGTGGGTCATGAAAATTGGGCTTCTAAAGGGATGGGCTTGACTAGACCAATTTGTGTGGCTAAACTATTTATATATTTTACTTACTGATTAACTAATGACCTAATTAATTAACTAGCCTAAGAATACATTTTTTGGTTTTTATATATTTAAATAATATATTTAACAATGTAATTAAATCCTAAAAATATAATTCAAAAACTAAAATGCTATGAAATTAAGATTTGAATATTTTTATGATTTACGATATTCCTAACATGCATAAACAATGCGAATAAATGCAAAACAAATAAAGAAAAGCTTCTGAAGTTCATAAAATAATTAAAATTATTTTTGGATTGTTTTTTAGGAGTAATTTCATATTAGGGCAAAAATTAGGTGCTCACAGCTGCCCCTCTTTGCTCGAGAACATGAAGAGTTTTTGGGCAAAGATAAAGTGAGCAATTATGAGCAATTTTTGCCTCGTTTGACACTCCATGGGAAGCATTTTGAAAATGTTTGACCGAACCGTGCTTCAGAGGTTGCCTACATATCCTTGGCTTTAAAGGAATCAGGTCAGTGTAGTTCTGGAAGTTTAGGTAGCTGGGAGTACCGAGAAGCTGTGATTTCACTGTTGTTGCTGCTGTTTACTACTTGCTGAGCTTCTTTTTACACCAAAGTCAAAAATGAAAAAGACTAACTAAGCCTATCAGCTACGAGTTACAAGATTCCTATCTATGAGTCCTCTGAAGCTTGATCTTGAGTCTTGAAGGGTTCTTCATGCGGACTTTTGATTTGAACCTTGATGCTTGCTAACTGCAGGTGCTAGTTCTTTCTTCTTCAGCTTTTCGGATCAAGACAGTACATGCAAAGCTTGCGACTTCAATCATATCTTGAGCAGCCCATATCTTTTCATCTGCTTCTGCATTTTGGATTCACTTCTTTTTTTTTTGGATTGAGACTTCTTCCTTTGGTCATCTCGGACTGTCAGCTCGCATTCTTGAGGCGAGCTTCTGCCACTTCTAACTTGAATTGAATTCTTAAATGACTTCCCTTATTCTCCAAGTGGGCGCCTGATGACTTAAAACTCGAAATAAATTCCCTCATTCTCCAGGTGGGCGCCTGCTAACTTAAAAACTTGAAATAAATTCCCTCATTCTCCAGGTGGGCGTCTATGCTGACTTAAAACAGAAATGAATTCCCTCATTCTCCAAGTGGGCGCCTGTTGCTAACTTAAAACTTGAAATTAATTCCCTCGTTCTCCAGGTGGGCGCCTGCTGACTTAAAACTTGAAATTAATTCCCTCGTTCTCCAGGTGGGCGCCTGCTAACTTAAAACTTGAAAATAATTCCCTCGTTCTCCAGGTGAGCGCCTGCAACTACAACAAAACGGAAACAACAAAAGAAACTTTTTCTGCCCCAGTTTACACTAGGAAGATTTGTGAGTTATTAGCAGAACTATAAATTACCTATGCTATTGAGGAAGGATGCAATGATGAGAGCAAAATTGAAGACTCGACTAGGATGTGCGTCTCCTAAAGAAATAAAAATCTGGAAAAAAAAATCAAACTAGGAAGTACGTTTCCTAAATTTGAGATTGAGCTTGCGAAAAACTATAAACTAAGCTTGACTAAACTAAAAACTGACCCTATTCTCCAGGCGGGACCCCTGATTTCAAGAAAACTAAATATTGATAACTTAAGAAAACTAAAAATTGACCTTTTTTTTTCCAGACTTCCTTTTTTTTTTAAACTTATTATCCTAGGAGAAAATTCATCAGACTAGGTCTCTTTTTTTTTTGGTATCTTAGGAGAAAGATTTATCAAACTAAGATTTCTATCCTAGGAGAAAGTTCATCAGACTAGGTTTTCTATCTTAGGAGAAAGATTCATCAGACTAAGACGTTATCCTAGGAGAAAGTTCATCAGACTAGGTCTTTTTGTTATCTTAGGAGAAAGATTGATCAGACTAAGTTTTCGATCTTAGGATAAAGATTCATCAGACTAAAATTTCGATCCTAGGAGAAAATTCATCAGACTAGGTCTCTTTTTTATTATCTTAGGAGAAAGATTCATCAGACTAAGACGTTTATCCTAGGAGAAACTTCATCAGACTAGGTTTTCTATCTTAGGAGAAAGATTCATCAGACTAAGATATTTTTATCCTAGGAGAAAGATTCATCAGACTAGGTTTTCTATCTTAGGAGAAAGATTCATCAGACTAAGATATTTTTATCCTAGGAGAAAGATTCATCAGACTAGGTTTTTTTTTATTATCTTAGAAGAAAGATTCATCAGACTAAGACGTTTATCCTAGGAGAAACTTCATTAGACTAGGTTTTCTATCTTAGGAGAAAGATTCATCAGACTAAGATTTTTATTGGGAGAAAATCCATCAGACTAAGAAAGATTCATCAGACTAAGATTTTTATTGGGAGAAAATCCATCAGACTAAGAAAGATTCATCAGACTAAGATTTTTATTGGGAGAAAATCCATCAGACTAGGACTTTTTATCCTAGGAGGAAAAATGAGAAGAGAAATGGCAACATTTTATGCACACTAGGAAGACAGATAAAGGCAAAGATTTGAGAAACTTCCCTTTGTTGGCTCTTCTCTTCTTCTTTTTGTTCTTTCTTTTCTTTTTTTTCTTTTTGTTTTTGAACCAACTTCCTTGCACTGCTTTGTTCTTGTTTCAAACAAAGAAAATTTTGTCAGTTTTAAAAGTGGTGGTCGGTTTGTGGCCTTGAGTCTTAGGCGGCTTGGCTTTTGCTCAATCAGCTTGAGTCAGTTTCAAGAGACTTTTTGCTCTGCATCAATCCTGATTGTTTCACACCCAGTACCATTTGTATTTGTGGCTCAATCAGCCTTATCCCAACTGGAGATCTTTGCTTAGGTGACCTTTTCTATGTCTTGAATGTCTTTCTGCTTTTTGAGCAATTTGTCTGTCAGAGAGAATCACAACTGGTAAGTGTCTTTTGCATGATGTGCATACTTCAAGCTCTTGTTCAATACTACAGAGAGCCCGAGCCCCTAATTAACCTCGAGGTTATCTTTGCTTGCTTTAGCCAAGTAGGCTGACAAGGGTATTTTGGGGGGAAGCCTTTGCATGAATCCTCAAGGCATGTTGACTGTAACACCCGACTGTGCTTGCCAAATTTACTTTGTGCAACTGAAAAGCTGGTAGCAGATTTTGAAATATTTTCTTGCTTGTTTTGACAAGGACTGACTCAAAGTGAAGGGACACAATGGTGCGAAGAAACAGTATTAACAAGAAATGCCCCTGTCGGAAGGACAGAAGGAAGAGTTTTTTTTATATTTTTATTTTTTAAATTTTGCGGTAACTAGCCTTAATGATCATGACATGCATTTTGGACTTAACGGCCTGATCTATCAAACTGATCCAATCTTCCCTTTTACCATTCTTATGACCTTTGAAGTCGGGCTTGTTCGTGCCAATCCTTTGCATCAGCTTCACGACTCACTATCGACTAATGATGCCCCGAGGGGCTTTCACCAATAAGTCTCTCTTCTTTATTCATCTCTGCTTACCGTCGCCTTACAGTGCCTGTGAGGGTTTTCACTAGTAAGACTCTCTCATTTTTCTTCTCTTTTTCTTTTTCTTTTGCTTTCTTGTGTGAGCAACTTGACAGTGTTCTATGTCACGTGACAACCGTTGCTCATTGCATGCTTCTCTTGACATTCTTGAAGGCATATCGGGAGGTCTTTATTTGGAAGAATTTTGGATAGGGTTGGAAAAGAGGGACGTCATGAAGGCTCAAAGTAGACTCAAAATAAGGGGTTATAGACTTACAACTCTTGGAATCGACTCTTTCAAAAGTGAAATAAAATCATTGCCCCAGTTTCAGATATTGGGGATTTTTGGATTTTTTTTTTTGAATTCTTATTTGGTTGGACCGAACCGTGTAAGGCTGCATACGTATCCTTTTTAAAGGAATCAGGTCTAACGTAGTTCAAACCTCTGAACTAACTATTTTTTTTCATTTTTCTTTCTTTTTTTTTCTTTCTTTTTTCTCATTTTTTCCTTCTTTCTTCTCTTTTTTTTTGTTTTCAAAACAAACTGTCCCAGCTTCTATTTTCGGTGGGCATGGACTTTCGAATATTTTTTTTTTTTTACTTGTACTTTCCAAGAGTTGCCCCAGTTTATACTCTTTGGGCATGGACTTTTTTTTTCATTTCATTATTATTATTATTATTATTATTTGGACTTTTAACTCTAAACTTGATTTCAAAAGAGGGTGGTCGAAGAAAATAACACGGGCTAAAAAGGGGTAACAAAGGGTGTAAAGTATTTAGGTAGCACAAAAAGGGCCTCCCAGCCTCGAGAACGCCAAACATATTATCTTTTGCGGTCACAACATTGATGACCATGTTTGTTTTCTTGGTTTGTCATGGTCGAAAGACACTTTCCATCCCTTAATGTCAAACTTTCCAACAAACTTCAATTGATTCTTTCCCAAACCCGATCTTCACAATGATTTGAAGGTAAAACTTACTCGAGCTTAATTCCAAAGTGTTTCGACTCTTTGTTCATCCTAAAAAATATCTTCTTCTTTTTTTCGGTTATCCGATTCAAGATTAAATCAATTTTCTAAGATCTGGCCAAAAGTTCCGCATGCATGTCATGTCACTAGAACTAGCGGCGAAAGAACTAAGCATAGAATGAAACAAGGACAAACTGTATTTCATTGAATAACGGATAGAAGGATTTGACAATAAGACAAACAAACTGAAATCCGAGTTACGACCCTAAAGTAACCCGGCTAATAAAAATAGCAACAAAACGGACAAATAAGACTCACACAAACAAAATAGAGGGATAGAAAGGTTTGACTCAATAAAACAAATAAAATCTGGATCACACCCTGGAATAACCCAGATAATAAAAAAAATATCAAAACAAGCTACCAAGATTCCTTCCTAGTGAGGAGGGAATGACTTTTCAATTGCTAAGCTTGACATTTAGCCACAAATTTGCTCATCAGAATCACCATGGCCTTCTCCAATTTCAGTCGGCAAGTTTTCGAGAGGATTCTCATACTCCATGTCACCACACATCATCCCCACAAAGTGTGCATCATCATGTGCATGTAAAGGATTCTGCGTGATATTCTGGGTGCCATTATCTTGGATCACTATCAGTTTTTCCTGGATCATCCTTTCTATTTCTCTTTTCAAATCCCGACAACTTTCAACATTGTGCCCCTGGGCATTGGAATGGTATTCACACCTTTTAGAAGGGTCAAAGTTTCTTGCACGTGGGTCCACATGATTTGGAGGAATAGGTGCAATCATGTCATAATGCTTTAATTTCTCAAACACACTTGCATAGGACTCTCCTATTGGTGTAAAATTATCTTTCAACCTTTGTTCCCCTCTATACCCCTGGCTCCGTTGTGGGTTATAGGGCATTTGAAAATTTTGTGGAGACTGGTGGAGATTTTGCGGTGCTGATGCTCGCTTTTTGGGGTGTCTTGGTGGCTGGACAACATACTGAAATGGAGCAATAGAGTATTGTGGGTTCTGAGATGGATAGTAGTGCTCAGGGGAATCATCGGAAACCTGATGAGGCTGCTCATACCTTCGAGATGTTCTCCTAGGACCTCTTCTCGACCTTATTGTCATCATAGTTTCTTCATCCTTCTCATTCGTGTCACTAAAATTATCAGATTCAATCTTTACAGCCTGAGTTGCAGCTTTGAGAACTGCTTGACTTATAATTTTGCCTGTCTTAAGGCCATTCTCAACCATTTCCCCAATTTTGATTGCTTCCAAGAAGGATTTGCCAACTGCGGACATCATGTTTTGAAAATAATCTGGCTCTTGAGCCTGAAGGAAGACAATGATTAGCTCGTGGTCATCCATGGGTGGCTTAACTCTAGCTGCTTGCTCTCTCCATTTAATGGCATATTCCCTGAAGCTTTCAGTCGATTTCTTCTTCAAGTTAGAAAGGGAATTGCGGTCTGGAGCGATGTCGATATTGTACTGGAATTGTCTGACGAAGGCCTGGGCCATGTCATCCCAGACATGCCAGTGAGAGGTGTCTTGATCAATAAACCATTCAGAGGCCACCCCTGTCAAGCTTTCCCCAAAATAAGCCATTAGCAATTCTTCATTTCTTCCCGCACCTCTTAGCTGATTGCAATACCTTTTCAAGTGAGCTATGGGGTCGCCGTGTCCATCATACTTTCAAATTTGGGGATCTTGAAACCAAGTGGCAAACGAACATCGGGGAACATACATAGATCCTTGAAGGCAACATTCTTCTTACCTGCCAACCCTTGCATATTTTTCAATTGCTGTTCTAAGCTTTTCATTCTTTGGGTCATTTCTTCCTGTGCCATCTTACGGGCAGGATTCTCAATCTTTGCAGGAAGATCAAATAGGTACGAGTGGTACTCAGGAGAATGGTATTGTTCTTGTTGGGTAGCAAATTGTGACTCGTGAGTTTTCTTTTGCACCACCGTCGGTTGTGGGATGGTGAAGACGGGTATAACAGTAGTGGTTGTCTGATTGGTTGTCAATGGCACACTTTGGGAGCGCGCAACAGAAGTTTCAGTTGTAGTCATACAGTTGGGATAAAGACTGAACCCAGGTGGATAGGATTGATCGGGCAATGAGACTGGAATGGTAGTAGTCGAAATGGATGTGAACTCTGGAAAACCATGAATAGAAAAAGGCGGTCCTTGGCCATTGGCCCATGCTTGACACATTTCAGTCATTTGCTGCTTCAGTACTCTATTTTCCTCAACCACAGTAGACTCCTGTAGAACCATTTGACCCTGAGTCTCTTGAGCACTTGTAGCAGCTTCGATGCCAGTTGTCAATGGCATTTTTCCTTTGGATATTGTGTTGCCAACTTACCACAAACCGACCACCTCAAACTTTTTCTATGATTCAAAACAAGAGACACGTTAGAATGGACTCAGTCGGTCCTTATTATCATTATCATTTTTATTTTTATTTTTCATTTTTTTTTGGTCGATCGAACCTGATGTGGGTTGCCTACTTATCATGTGAGAACATGAATCAGACCATGCGTAGTTCGGGAAGATCAAGAATAAAGAAAATAAACTAACTATTTTTTTTCTAAATTCCGAAAGAAAGACTTGTAAAGAAGAAAGAAAATATTTTTGGATTTCGATTTCTTTTTGTTTTTTTTTAATTTTTGAAAAGAAAGACTTCTAAAGAAGAAAGAAAATATTTTTTTTTTGAATTTTGATTTTTAAATTTTTTTTTTCGGAATTTCGAAAGAAAAGCTTCTAAAAACAAAGAAAGGAAATATTTTTGGATTTATGGACTTTTATTTTGAATTTATGAAAGAAATACTTCTAAAGAAAGAAAAAAAAATATTTTTGAATCTTGAATTTTCTTTTCAATTTTCGAAAGAAGAATGAAAATATTTTTGTATATTGTTTTTTAAAAATTGGGGGCTAAAAGAATGGCTTTCTAAAGAAGGAAGTAAAGGAAAATATTTTTCGATTTTTTTTTGAAAATTGTGGTCTAAAAGAAAGACTTTCTAAAGAGGAGATAAAGAAAAATATTTTTTGGATTTTTTGAAAATTGTGGGCCAGAACCGATGAGGTTTGCCTACATATCTCACATCCGGTGAGAATCAGGCCCGCGTAGTTCGGTCAGTTTTGACGGAACAAGGGAAACAATGACTTTTGAAAGAATTGGCATATTTTCTCTCTTTTTTTCAAAATTTTCGCAGAGTTTCGAAATGTTTCAAATACCTACCTCACTCTTATTTTTTTTCTTGATTTTCTTTCCTTATTCTAAAAGCCGGTCAACATACAAGCCGAAGAAAATGAAAACACAAGTAGCACGTAAAATGCATCAGGACGGTCTTTTAATTTTTGGGTACACTTGTCCTAGACGGACCCAACCCCTGTGTTGAGTCCCTAAGGTCAAATGCACGTGATGCAAACAAACGTTCCTACTAGGGATCCAGCATGAGGCTATGTTATTCTAAGTTTGAATCCTGAAGTGTGTTGTTCTAGACCTGGCTCACCCGAGCGGACAACTCGAGCCGGGGGGGGCAACGTACCGGTAACCAAAAGGCCATCCGGCAACGTACCGATAACCAAAAGGCCATTCGGCTTTGTAACTGATCCAATCCTCGTTCTAAATTAGGATATGACACTAACAGAAAAGAAGTCACGCCAGCGTGCACTTTCCAGAAGATTTAGAAGACTCAGAGAGGAGAATGGTTTCGTGACAGTTTATATACAGTCCAAACAATATTAAAGTAGTAAAAATAGGCATTTAGCACATTAGGCTCAAACACGTCAAAAATCAGATAATAAGTAAAAGCCAAGTATAACAGTCATCTAAGCTCGAATTCTGAACCCTGAACCAGAGATTCTGGGTTCGATCCCCAGCAGAGTCGCCAGAGCTGTCATACCTCATTTTTCCCGAACGGGATATGGAAGTTTTTTCAATTAAAGTGACAATATTCGAAATGAGATTATTTATTTATTTCAGAGTCGCCACTTGGAATAAGTTATGGTGTCCCAAGTCACCGGTTTATTTTAAATCCCAAATCGAGGAAGTTTGACTCTATTTATGGTTTGCGAACACAGAAGACCGGGTAAGAAATTCTGTTAACCCGGGAGAAGGTGCGAGGCACTCCCGAGTTCCGTGGTTTTAGCACGGTCGCTCAACTATTAATAATTAGCCTAATTATCTGATTTAATACATGTTTTAAAACCTAGTGTGCATTTTTATTTTCTAAACTCCTTTTAATATTTATGAAATTTATTTGAAACAAGTCACGATGTCGTGCGCTTGTCGTTTTGACACACGTCGCAAAGCGCGCCACATGAAATGCACCCGCGATTTATAATATGTCTATTTTTTTTATTTGAAGTTATAGTCGAGTCACGTGAAACGCACACTCGAATTGGTGAATTATGTATCATGATTATGCCACGGGAACCGTACCCATAGTCACAAGGGTTTATTATTAATCGCGCGTAAAACAAGCTACGAATGTTCATAATTTATTATTTTCCTAAGGTTTGAGATGATTGAGAAAAGTAGCAAAGATTATGGAAAAGAGAAATGCTGCATGTATGATTCAGCTTATTATGAACAGTTGTAGAATTAAGTACATTCAATTCGATTAATCTGCTCACATTCGTTTAAAGCATTGAACAGGCATCATGCATTAACTTTCAAATACAGCCACAATGAACATGAAACAAAGGAATACAGGACTAAATTAGAATTGAATTTACATAGCTTATTCAATAATCACTTTACATTAACTTTCAAATACAGCCACAATGAACTTGAAACAAAGGAATACAGGACTAAATTAGAATTGAATTTACATAGCTTATTCAATAATCAACTAAAACAATATGACCGCTTTACATCACTTTACACTAACTATCCGATCTCGACTAGTGTTCTTTCACTCTACTTCTCCACATCTACCAATGATGTATTGATTTTAATCTCAATCAATTACACCTTCTCTTTCGAAAATGTGATGCTAAAAGATATTGAAGCTCAAATTGAACAAACTGTTTATATTCAAAAGTCAGACCCAATCTGTAAATAAGTTCTATTGATTTCACGAGCAGTTTATTTCTTATGCTAAAACTAAGTCAAGAGTCAATAAATCCAAACAATTATAATAATTAAAAAAAATACTTCAGAGAAGTGTCAAAAGTAAGCCCTAGATCCGCCATTGTTGAGCTCTTCATAAGCACCGACTTCAATAAATCCAAACAAATAGCAGATACATCCGAGGACAAACACGTTTTTATATTAGAACAGATCTGGAATTTTTTTAAAAAAGTGGAATTTCAGTACATACCTAACGCACAGGAACCAATCTAACAAATGTCAATAGCCAAATAAAGGTCACGATAGAGCTGATGGAATTCAGAAGCAAGCGTGAAAGAAGCAGCAGCCGAAACGGAGCAATCCTCAACCCAGCTAAACCGAAAATCCTCTTAATCCATGTTGAAGCTTTTGTTTCAATTTTTTTCTTACGAATTTCGAAGTCTCTTCTCTTCTCCTCCTTTTTTAGGGTTTGGAAAAATGGGTGTTTTAAAGAGAGGGGGGATCCAGTTGGGCCAGGTGGGTCATGAAAATTGGGCTTCTAAAGGGATGGGCTTGACTTGACCAATTTGTGTGGCTAAACTATTTATATATTTCACTTACTGATTAACTAATGACCTAATTAATTAACTAGCCTAAGAATGCAGTTTTTGGTTTTTATATATTTAAATAATACATTTAACAATGTAATTAAATCCTAAAAATGCAATTCAAAAACTAAAATGCTATGAAATTAAGATTTGAATATTTTTATGATTTTTATGATTTACGATATTCTAACATGCATAAACAATGCGAATAAATGCAAAACAAATAAAGAAAAACTTCTGAAGTTCATAAAATAATTAAAATTATTTTTGAATTATTTTTTAGGAGTAATTTCATATTAGGGCAAAAATTAGGTGCTCACAGTGTATACAATAAATACCTATTTTGCTATAAAATATAAAAGGTAGTTATAGATAATAATAATAATAATAATAATATTTAAAATAATTTTAATTTATAATAAATAGGGTGTAATAATTTGCTAATTAATTATGATAAGCAAGAAGAAAATTGTTAAAAATGGCTAATAATTAAAATAAAAATAAAAATCGTGTTTAAACAAAATGACAAGACAATCCATTTGTCTTCTACTCGTTTCAAACATTCACTCAAATCAATCTTATCAAGTCTATCACAATCTTTTGATAAAAAAATGGGCATGTTTGGGGGGGGGGGGACGGTAAAGAAAATATTTTAAAAGCGTAAATTATTATTTATAGTCCAACGAAATTCATCTTAAATTACAAAAACACCGGTGATGATCCTCAATTATGCTGAGATTAGTTAAGATATGATTATTAGAATTACATTGCCTGAAATTGAATGCTAATGGCTTCATTTTTGTTTTCAACCCAGTAAATTCATAGTCATTATTGTCAAGTACGTTTTTCATATTTTTCATTGAATACGCGATATTAATTTAAACAAGAATTAACCTAAATTGTCATACACATGATTGTTTAAACTAAAAATAGTCAGTGGATGAGTAATATATGTATGATTCATATATAATACGTGTATATTCGTATAATTAGTGTATAATCTATGTATACCGGCTAAAAAAAAAAACAGTAAATTCGGCCGATTATTTATGTAAAGATCCCTAATTTAAAAGCAAATAGAAACAATGTTTCAATCCGATTATTCCATAACTATTTCCATATCCTGAATTAAGAAAAAAACATACTTGCCATAAAGTTTGAAGATATACGCTGAGAAGGCATCAATTACATCTCTTTTTATTGTTATCATTTTTTTTTTCCTTTTTACATATAATTCTGGCAATTAGTTTCAGGCTTTAGTCGAGAGAGAATGGCTCCAAAATTCCATACACTAAAACACTTCAGTAGCTTATGAAATGACTGACTTATTATTAATATAATATGACATTTGTCAAACCTCATTTTTTTCGGGACAGGAAGTTTTTCCAATTAAAGTGATCTTAATCGAAATGAGATTATTTTAGTTTAGAGTCGCCACTTGGAATAATTGATGGTGTCCCAAGTCATCGGTTTATTTTAAATCCCAAATCGAGGAAATTTGGCTGTGTTTTAAGGTCCGTGAAAACCAGAAGACTAGGTAAGGAATTTTGTTAACCCGAGAGAAGGTGTGAGGCACTTCTGAATTCCGTGATTTTAGCACGGCCGCTCAATTATTAATAATTGGCCTAATTATCTGATTTATTACATGTTTTTAGAAGCCTTTATGTGTTAATGCTTCTATACCGTTTTTAATTATTTTAAACAATTATGAAATTTATTTAAATAAGTCGCGATGTCGCGCACTCGCTTGTTTTTGTACATATTGCGAATCGCGTCACGTGAAACGCACCCGCGATCTACAACATGTTAATTTTTATTATTTGAAGTTGGGATCAAGTCGCGTGAAACACGCACTTGAGTTTAGAATTATGTATCATGACTATGCCACGGAAAACCGTACCCATAGTCACGATGATTTATTATTAATTGCGCCTAAAGCAAGCTACGGGGTTCGAATATTATTTATTATCCTAAGATTTAAGATTAGTGAAGCTATGAATTATGAAATCAATTGTGAAAAATGATCAGCTTCTGCTCTTAATTATTCTGGCCCAGATAACTTAAAATTGATCACAACACAATTGGTTTTTTAAAGCCAATTAATGAGTATACCCAGTTACTAGTTCATCAAACTACTCCACTATCCATTAGTCAATTGCAGTCGTACATGTTTTATTAAGCAAAATCCAACTACCGGACCCAATCATTTTTTTTTTTTTTTTAAGTCCAAACCTCATTTTTTAATTTCAACTAGCAGACATGAATTTTATCTCCAAACTTTAAATATTCACTACATACCCAAAAATTATTTTTTCATCAATCTCCGTGTTAATCGAACAAGAAAGTAACAAAATTTAATAAAGCTAATGAGACCTAACAATTGATACAGAAAAAAAAAAATATTTCAATCTTCATGAAGCTAAATAAGATCAAATTATATATTCAAGCATAATATCTTAACAAAATAATGATGGGAGAAATGGACCTTCACAAGATTGTTTTGAAGCTCGGATAATGGACAAGGATGCAAATAGAGCCTCGACCAAAATCGACAAACGGAGCTCGAACTCGACGACTCAACTTTGGAGTTGTTGTTTTATGTACAAAAGGGGATTGTTTTGCTGGGTTTTCGGCTCATTTTTTGTCGTACTTTTTAGCTTGGTTTCCAGTTGGTTTCGAGGTTAGAGTTTGGTGATGGATTACTGGATTTTTTGAAAGAAAACCGAAGAAAGAATAACACGAATAGAAATTTCCTTAGCGTAAAATAAATAAAAATATTTATCTCAATTCCCTTCTCCCTATTTTTTTCTCCTTCTCCCTCCCTCTATTTTTTTTTCCTTTCTCTCCTATTTATAGAAAAATTTTCGGAAATTTTCAGATTGTTTTTTTTTAAATATTTTTTATATTTTTTAATTAAAAAGAATTTCAACTTCCCATTTTTCTTCTTTAAAAAAAAAAATTAACTCTCCGCTTTCCTTTACTTTTATTTTTTAATTTTTTACTTTTATTATAGTTAAATTCCCACATGTTTTACTTTTTTTCTATTTTTTATTTCTCACTTATTTTACCTTTTTTTTAAATTTTCATTTACATTTACTTCTTTTTTTTTTTAAAAATTCAGCTACCTTTACTTTTATTTTTTAATTCCAACTTTCTTTTACTTTTCATTTTTTAAATTTCCACATTCTTTTACTTTTTTTTTTTAATTTTTCACTTTCTTTTACTCTTTTATTAAACAATTTTCACCTAATTTTACTTTTATTTTTTTAATTATATATATTTCTACTTTTCCTATTTTTTTTATTTCCATCCGAATTTTTGTAAAATATATATATATATATATATATATATATATATATATTTTTTTTTATTTTGAAATTTATTTTATTTTAAAATAATGATAAAAATAATACTAATTGACCTTTTAAATTATTATTAATTTTTATCCTATATATAAAAAAAGTGTAACAAAGCTAAAAAATATATATTAAAATTTTGAAAATATTTACATAGTAGAATGTGATAAAAATTCAAATACAGTAAAAAATTAGGTGATCACAACATTTCGTCGACATCTTTTATTTGAGTTTATTTTCAAAATTGCAGGTTAGAATTGCATTTCCAAAGCCTTCAAGTTCAAGCAGCTTGTTTGAGTAATTTTCAATGACCAACTAATAACACAATTAAGTAGGCGTTTGGACATAAAAATTGTGGAATTCTTTTGAAAAAGGTTGTATTTGGAGTTAAATTAAAAAATATTATTTAAAATCTTAAATTGTGTTTTGGACATGTATTTTCCTTGAAAAGAATATTCTATTTTTGTAAGTGGAGAAAAAATAAATCCGAAAATTTTGAAAAGTAGTCAAAATCACTTTTTGATTTTTTTAAAATTCATTTTCGAAAAATCTAAAAAAATATAAATTTCCATGGACAAACACAAACAACAACAACAACAATAAAAAATCCAATAGAGTCGCAGAGTGGGGTCTGAGGAGGGCGAGGTAGAGAGGCTGTTTCCAAAAGACCCTCGACTCGAGAGGATGAAAAAGAATAATAGAAAGAAGCAACAATCAACACAAATGCCAAAAAAATGATACCAACAACGTAAGAACCAGAAAAATAGATGGAAGAAAGCAATAGCAACAAACAGTAACAACGACAAGATACTAGGAAACCGAAACGGAAAATAGTAAGAAACCAACCATAATATCGGCAATCTAAGAACAAGATACTAACAGACTAGTCCTAATAAACCCGGTATAGATTAGAAAAATACTTGACTAACTAGTGCCCTTTATTCTAATTCTTGACCTCTACACCTTTCTATCACGTATTATGCCTTCGATAATCTAAAGTCGCGCCATATACTGCATGATCAACTCTCTCTAATACATTTTTGGCCACCCTATGTCTCTTCTCATATGTGCCAAAGTCAACCGTTTACGCCTCTTCATGGACAAACGCGTATTTAAAAAGAAATCTCAAAAAAAAAAAATTGTGGACAAACGGGACCTAAATCTTTTGGTTTGAGTACTTCACTACCTCTGATCCTCTCCGAAGTACCAGTAGTCCAGTAAAATGGAAAAGATGTTAGGCCCTACCCCGCTTTTTAATCTCTACAAAATTCTTTTGCCAAAATTTAGAACCCCAAAACAATCAGTACTCCTCACTCCCAATTTGGCCCCAATTTGAATTCAAAATCTGGAAGCATTCATGTGACTTTTTCATTTTTTCAAAAACTCTCTCTCTTCTCTCCCTCCACTCTCTGTGAAACCCTAGACACACACTCCATACGCTCTCGCAACCTCTACCTCTCTCTTAAATCAGCAAACGACAGCGATCTCATGACGGCGGTGCCGCAGTCTGCCGGAAGAGAGCTCGCAAGCCCACCCAAGGACGGCATATCCAACCTCCGATTCTCCAATCACAGTGATCACCTTCTTGTTTCGTCTTGGGATAAGGTTATTCACTCTCCCAATTTATGCATCCCTAAGCTCATTTGACATAAATATCGAGCAATTCATTCGGTTTCTATTTTTATCTACTTATTTTTTTGGTTATTAGATCCTAGTTTGTTATAGTGTGATTTTTTAAGTTTAGTTGCTTTGCGTTTTGTTAGACGGTTCGTTTGTACGATGCAAGTGCGAATGCGTTGAGAGGAGAGTTCATGCACGGAGGTCCAGTTCTCGATTGTTGCTTCCACGATGATTCTTCTGGATTCAGTGCTAGTGCTGATAATACCGTTAGAAGGTAATTTGATGTTGTGTTTTTTTTATTTAACCTAG
This sequence comes from Nicotiana tabacum, assembly GCF_000715075.1. Classification (NCBI taxonomy): domain Eukaryota; kingdom Viridiplantae; phylum Streptophyta; class Magnoliopsida; order Solanales; family Solanaceae; genus Nicotiana; species Nicotiana tabacum. Next base: position 90,749,841 of record NC_134098.1, on the reverse strand, counting down.
TGTGTGGATTCGGTGCATAGCTGAATTATCCTGGTTAGACAAATTGGAATATTATTCTATTGCTTTTTTTTTTAATTCAATGTTCTATGCTAATTTTTAGGTTCTCTGGTTGGTGAAAATATTTAGGAGATGAAAAACTGTGATAACATTCGAAATTAGATGATGAATATGACGTTTTCAGTTTCAAGTAGCTTTCTGATGATAATTATCATCATTTTATGCAGAGGTCGTAAATGGATATCGTAGTTTGAGAATTAGTTATTGTACACATATATTAATGTTATTTCTTATTTGCTAGTATTTTGACATTGACCAGTTGAAAATGTTTTCCCCTTCTCTAGGCTTGTGTTCAACTATGGAAGAGAGGATATCTTGGGAAGGCATGACGCACCAGTTCGCTGCATTGAATACTCATATGCAACCGGTCAGCTTAGATACTCATGGCACTTTTAGAATTTGTGATTGGATGTCTAAGTTACTTCTTGTTGCTTATGTTTCTCCAAGTCGGTTCTTATACTTCAGAACCTGTTGAATATTATGTTCTACGTTGTAAAGCTACGAAAATAGAACTGCAAAACATTATTTACTTTCTTTGTGAATTTCTTAAGCATTTCATTTGCTCGGACTCTTTTTTGTGCCATGTTGTATTTCAGCTGAAATGTCAAACCTTTTATACGTGATGATCCATTTGTGGCTTTGTAAAAGTTCCTGTAAAATATCATCAACGCTCATACTAATGCAGTCTCTCTTAGTTTTCTTGAGCCGAGGGTCTTTCGGAAACAGCCTATCTACCCTCCGGGGTAGGGGTAAGGTCTGCGTACACTCTACCCTCCCCAGACCCCACTTGCGGGAACTCACTGGGTTGTTGTTGTTGTTGTTGCTCATACTAATGCATATTTTACGTCTCTCACTGTTGTGGTCAAATGTCAATCTTATTATTCTCATGCATTACTAATATGGTCCAAACCATGAATCTTAGTCCATGATGACTATGTGAATCCTATAAAATGTTGATTGGAACTCTCGAAGTGTTCTATTATTTCAACTCACAGTCAGTACACTTTCAAATCCAATAGAATTATGTGACTTTCTTCTGTGGTGCAGGACAAGTGATAACTGGCAGCTGGGACAAAACCTTGAAATGCTGGGATCCCAGAGGTGCAAGTGGACAGGAACGTACTCTTGTTGGAACGTATACACAACCAGAGCGTGTTTACTCTCTTTCCCTTGTTGGGAACCGTTTAGTAGTAGCAACTGCTGGAAGACATGTGAATGTCTATGACTTGCGGAACATGTCTCAACCTGAACAACGGAGGGAATCTTCCTTGAAATATCAAACTAGATGTGTGCGATGTTATCCCAACGGAACAGGTTTATTTCTTAATCTCTATTTTCTGCTCCCTTGTGGAACTCTAGTGGTTCAATATTGGACTTTGGCCAACTTCTGCATATTTTGACTCAATTATCAATTAACACAACTCAAAATTTCTCAAAATTTTCAAGTAATGCCTTGATGTCAAGGACCTTTTTTGAATTAAAATAAGTGAAAGGAAAAATAGAAACCCATTGAATCCGTTTCATAAGCTGTATTTCGTAGAATAACAGAAAGGTACACTGAACATCTTCAATTCAAGGTGACTAATTAAGGTCTTCTGTCTGTTGTGTAAGATTTTCAAAGTCAAATTAATTAACAGGCACTGGATGTATCAATTATTGTGTTTTCTTGGATCTTAGTAGTCAATAAAAATACTATAGCTCTGTGAGGCTTCAACTGTAAATCACTCATTTATACTCGCAGTTTAGAAATATCTGGCGTTCTTTGTGAATGAGCTAATCTGATTCAGTCAACTAAAAACCTGGAGAATCCTAAATTTGAAATTTATCATGGAAAACATATTTACATCATTCTCTGTATGTAAAGCGTAATGATGCATAAATATTCTCTTAAGTCTTCCACAATGAATAATATTGAATATTTGAAGCATTAGGTTCAGCTTAAGATTTGTGCTATCGTTGATTTTCTAATATGTGCATTGCCTAGCTGCTCTCACTGTAAGAGGAATTTGCAGGCTATGCTCTAAGTTCTGTTGAAGGTCGGGTTGCCATGGAATTTTTTGATCTCTCTGAGGCCGGTCAGTCCAAGAAGTATGTACTTCTTCTAACAATCTTTATCCGTATTGTTATTCTTTTCAAGAGATTGCTATTTTAGTTTTCTTGGTTTTTCTTGGCACTTACCAACATTCCTAAAACTGTGTAGTTGCATATTCTAGTGGCACTTTATACCTAAAAAATAGAATTAAAAAAAAGGTGTTAATATAGAAGAGAGAATTTTTACCACAGAGATCCATTCTACGATCAAGGAAAGTTGAATGGGAAATAACACCTTCACGTGTTGTTACTTTTGTTGTGTTGTTTCTTCTTCTAAGATATGAATTTTTATGTGGCCATCCATTACCTTAACAAAAAAATGAATTTTTATGTGCCCACTTGTATGTTCAAAGGTTGACGAGATTCGGACATCCAGTCCCCCTGAAATTGGAAATAAAAATGGTGAACCATGCCCCAGTCTTTACAAACAGAGATCCATTCTGCAGTAAAGGGAAATGAACAGGAAATAAAAACCTTCATGTGTTGTTGCTTTTACTGCATTGCTTTCTTCTTCTAAGATATGAATTTTTATGTGGCCATTTGTATGCTCAAAAGGTTGAGTGACGAGACACAGAATAAAAATGGTGAACCATGCTACAGATTAGTTTTTACACTAATCTTTTTCCAGAACCTGTGGATATGAGGTGATTTTGCAGTGTGCTAGGTGGATAATTTATCACTGTTTGGTATTTACTCATATCTAATGATCTTCTGTGCAGATATGCATTTAAATGTCACCGGAAAACTGAAGCTGGAAGGGACATAGTCTACCCTGTAAATGCAATTGCGTTTCACCCTATGTGAGTTCCAACTTTGCCTCAACTTTATTTATTCCTGCGGAAATAATTGGAATCATTTCATATTCAGCAAAATGCATTTTAATAATATTTTGGGATATATTGACGATACCTTCATAGACAGTGGAGCATTATATGTGTGTATACTTTCTCCGATGGATCAAGCTTCTTAATGAAAGTAGAGATGAAATTGTTTTTATTGGCATGCTTGACACTGAACAATGGCTAATGCTTCTTATGATACATCTCATCTGAACCATCACTGCCTTCAATTATGAAATTTCTGAATGAACAGTCTACCTAAAATATCTGAACCTTTAAAATTAATCTGTGTACTGGATTAGTTAACTAAGTACTTTAGCAATGCTTGTTGTTACTACTAACTTCTCATGTTTTATCTGGTAATATCAAATTTACTTCCTGTTTTGTGAAAATAAATTTCCTTGAGTTTGCTTGTTGGTTCACCAACATTTTGATGAGTGATACATGTTTTTGATTCGCGCTGTTGACTTGATCATAATATTCTTGGGTAACAACCCTTTGCATGTAATCTGCAGCTATGGTACTTTCGCCACTGGGGGTTGTGATGGTTATGTTAATGTCTGGGATGGTAATAACAAAAAGAGGCTATATCAGGTAAATATTTGTTAACATGCTTTTGATCTGTATCACTCTGTATCTGACTAACTGATATGCTGATTGTCTTTACTGGTCCAACTGCAGTACCCTAAATATCCTTCAAGCATTGCAGCATTGTCATTTAGCAGAGATGGTAGACTCCTGGCTGTAGCATCAAGTTATACATTTGAAGAGGGAGAAAAGCCGTAAGGATGGACTCATCTTATCAGGCTCTTTTATTGTGGAAGTTTTAACTCTTTACTCCATATTTCACTTAGCCATTAAGACTTAACTGCGATTTACCCTTGCAGCCATGAGCCAGATGCCATAATTGTCCGCAGCGTAAATGAAGTTGAAGTGAAGCCAAAGCCAAAGGTTTTGCCGAATCCTACCTCATGAAAACTATTTCAGAAGCTCCTCGATCCTCTCGAGTCGACTAGTTTATCTTACTTTGGAAAACAAAAAAACTCTTATGTACTTAATATTTCAATTTGACTTCCAGGACTCATTTCTCGTAGCTGGAAATTCTGGAGAACAGTGATAAATTTGTAATTATCCAGTTAGCAATTGTACCTTTTTCGATGACTCCGTAGTCTCATTTGCTGACCTGCTTGTGTTGATCCTAAATCTGGAAATGGAGCAATAGGCGTAATGGCCTTTGTTTCTACTGGTGGTTTAGTTTATTTTTAAACTGCTCTGGGTTCAAATAGTCCAGGAATGGGAACAGATTTTGACTATCAACCTATATTTGTTACACAAATTGCTGTGCGCTTAGCTTTTATTTTTGAGAAACATCTATATCAGTATTGAATGCCAGTTCAGAGAATACATTTTTGCCACGCTATAAAATCAAAGGACTACAGTGGGAAAGAGCAGGTCAATGCTGCGTGTAACTTTAAGAGTCCATAAACCTAGATGTTGGAAGTGCCATCCAGTGGAAACCTTGAATTATCTGAGAAATATGTTGCCAAGAAACTTATTAAGTCGTTAAGTTTGTGCTTGTCCTTTACAAAAACCTATGCAAATTGTGTGTCACTGCTGCCCACCTTCATCCTATTTGTCACTTTTATTGCTATAGATCCACAGTACTCTCGAGCCCCATAACTGGGATAAAACGACTTATTTGTGATCAAGAGCGGTATACATTCATTATATGCTGTTCCACTATTTGTATATTCTAGTACAAACTGCATTCTGGACATTGCTTTTCATAAAGCGTTGTATACATTCATAGTAAGTGATCTAACCAGTGCAGCCCATCTGCATTCCGGACATTGCTTTTCATAAACCTGTGTACAGTATCTGAAAATTTCTATTATCTTCAAGCTCAAGCCAGGTTGCTTAGAGATTTTTCTTTAGATTTTCGATACATCCAAAGCTCGGACTAACAGCCCTTCATTCTTAAATTATATTGGAAAAGCTGTTTTTATATATATTCCTAGGCATGATCACTACTACCCTTTCAGTCACCAAAACCCAGACGAAGCTGCTTAAGCACCTGGTCCCGCAGCTCTCCTCGACCCTCGTAGCTCTAGACTGCGCAAGTATCTCGTCAATACTGATCACCAATATCATTGTGAGAAACATGAAGGAAGAGAATGCAAGATGTAAAAGAGCTAAAATATAGAAACTGTATACGGTCGAAATCGAGTTTGCCCTTCATATGACTAATCGAGACTGGAACATGATAGACCAAGGTTCGGCCTCGTGTTGAATCTAGCCATAATGCGAAGTTGGGTCTCCGAGCTCGTGATCCAGAGACCGATCAAGATCAAGATCGAGACCGGTCACGATCGAGATCGGCCAAGATCGAGATCGAGCAAGTTATAGACCGATCAAGATCGAGATCGGCCAAAATTGAGGAGAGCTTATCGAGCCAAAAAAACAAAAAACCGGAATATCCGCAATTGGGCGAGAATCTCGGCGGAAATCCTGGCGCATATTAAGGAGAGACCAATTAATTAATCTATCATGAGATTCCTTACTGTATCTAGAAATTATATTAAGAATAAGACTTCCCTACTATATAAAGGGGGGTCTGATTATTTGTAAGAGGGATTCAGATTCATAGAATACAAAGCAATATACTGTCTTTTCTTCTAGTTTTGATATTTAGTCACTTTGTTCTTGTATCAGTTACTCTCCATTCAGCTGGAGGGTGATCAAACTTGAGGGTCTAGGCTAATTAATTCATTCAGTTGACATTTATTTCTTTTACAGTTAATTTCGATATTCATTTATATATTTTCTCAATTTGCACCAAGTTATGCTACTTATCCTTAGAACCGCGTATAAATTCAATTGTTATCCGTTTTTCGGGTAAACAGTTTAGCGCCCACCGTGAGGCTAAGGATAATAGTGGTTATTTGATACAAATCTCTGTAAAATACACTATTTTACACTTTCTCTTGGAAGTATCTTTGATTTCAGGCTAAAAATGACTAACTCTCAATTAATACCCCTACATATCGACAACGAATCTGGCTATCAAGGGGAGAATAACAACGGAACGCCCGGGGATGAAAGGCCACCCCGTTGAAACTCGGGTCGTGGATCCGATTGACGTTAATTCGCATGTGGCCATCGAAGCGAACCAATATTTCGGTCCCGAAAACAGCATCCATGGTGGAACCCGATCTATAGTTTGAAATACCCAAAATATTGGAGAAGACGGGATCAACCTGCATATGATCTTCGAAATGCTGCAAGCTCAACGGGTAGCGATAGCTCAGTTGCAGAGCCAAACCAGACACCGAGTAGGGCTGAGCCCGGTCCACCCCAAGAAGTTACCCACAGAACGAGGTCAGCTGTGGTAAGGTCAAATGAACAAGAATCGGAGACTAACCCCGAAATTATAAAGATGCTCGAGGAACTGACAAAGCGGATAGAATCAGGGGAAAAGAGGATCGATCAAACGACAAGAAAATGGAAACTTATAAATCCAGGGTTGATCAGATCCCGGGGGCACCACCAATATTAAAGGGTTTGGATTCCAAAACGTTCGTATAAAAGCCTTTCCCCCCAAGCGCAGCTCCCAAACCGATCCCCAAAAAGTTTCGCATTCCCGAGATTCCTAAGTATAATGGAATGACCGACCCCAACGAGCATGTCACCTCTTACACGTGTGCCATTAAAGGGAATGATCTAGAGGACGATGATATCGAATCCGTATTACTAAAGATATTCGGGGAAACCCTATCAAAGGGAGCAATGATATGGTATCATAATTTACCACCTAACTCTATCGATTCTTTTGCCATGCTTGCAGATTATTTTGTAAAAGCACACGCCAGAGCCATAAAGGTTGAGATTAGGAAGTCAGACCTTTTCAAGGTAAAGCAAAAAAAGAACGAGATGATAAGAGAGTTTGTATCTCGTTTCCAAATGGAACGAATGGATCTACCACCGGTTATAGACTATTGGGCCGTTCAAGCTTTCACCCAAGGACTAAATGAACGAAGCTCAGTGGCTTCAAAGCAGTTGAAGAAGAACTTGATTGAGTACCCGGCTGTTACCTGGGCCGATATACATAATCGATATCAATCAAAGATTAGAGTCGAAGATGACTAGCTGGGGGCTCCTTCTGGATTCGTTACCAAAAGGGACATCGATCGAGAACCGAGGTTGAACAGGGATCGATACTAGCCGTATAATAGAGATCGTAGGAGCAACGGACTCGGGCGTAACTCCGTACGAGGTGAGAGGAGAAGTGATCGAGGCCAAGGCGCTCGAGGGCTGATGAGTAAGAATGGTTTCGACAGGCATACCAGACCTAAGGAAGCACCGTGATTGTCAGAATATAACTTCAATATTGATGCATCCGCCATCGTATCGACTATCGGACGCATCAAAGATACTAAATAGCCTCGAACTCTGCAGACCGATCAAACCTAGAGAAATCTCAATCAAGTATGCAAGTATCATGGCACCCATGGACATAGAACAGAAGATTGCAGGCAGTTGAGAGAAGAAGTAGCCCGGTTATTTAATGAAGGGCACCTTAGGGAGTTTTTAAGTGATCGGGCCAAGAATCACTTCAAAAAAAGAGAGTTCAATAGACAAAACGAGTAAGAGGAACCACAACACATTATTCACATGATTATCGGAGGGATCGATGTTCCCCAAGGGCCAGTGTTTAAATGCACTAAGGTGTCGATCGTAATGGAGAAGCGATCTCGGGTTCAGGATTACATACCGAAAGGAACCTTGTCTTTCATCGACGAAGACGTAGAAGGAATCATGCAGCCCCATAACGATGCACTGGTAATATCTGTACTCACGAATAAGACTCAAATTAAGCGTGTGTTAATTGATCCGGGTAGTTCGGCCAACATCATTCGATCGATGGTCGTAGAGCAACTCGATGTACAGGACCAGGTTGTGCCCGCGACCCTAGTACTAAACGGATTTAACATGGCATGTGAAACTACTAAGGGCAAGATAACTTTGCCTGTAAACGTGGCAGGGACCATCCAAGAAACGAAGTTCCACATAATCGAGGGCGACATGAGGTATAACGCCCTGTTCGAGACACCATGGATCCACAACATGAGAGCAGTACCCTCGACCCTTCACCAGGTTCTAAAATTCCCAATACCAGAGGGAATCAAAACAATCTACAGGGAGCAACCCACCACAAAGGAAATGTTTATCATCGACGAAGTGATTCCGATATCATCACTCTCATCGACAAAAGGGTCAAATTTGAAGGGAAAACAGGAGACCAAATAGCAATCACAAACGCCAGCCTCGACCCAACTAGAGAAGCATGAGTCTGAAGAAGATGATGATTATAGGGTCCCTCGATCCTTCATAGTCCCCAATGATTCCGACGCTACCAAATCAACGGTCGAAAAACTGGAGCAAATCATACTAATCGACCATCTGCCCGAATGAAAGGTATACCTGGGCACGGGGTTAAATCCCGAGCTCAGGAAAAAGCTTATTCAATTTCTTATAGCTAACATGGATTGTTTTGCTTGGTCCCATTTTGACATAACAGGGATCCCACCAGAAATCACCATCCATAGAATAAGCTTGGATCCGAAGTTCTATCCGATGAAGCAAAAAAGAAGACCCCAGTCCGAGGTCAAACATGATTTCGTCAAAGACGAGGTAACCAAGCTTCTTAAAATTTGGTCCATCCGTGAAGTAAAATACCCCGAATGGTTAGCAAACGTACTAGTAGTCCCTAAAAAAAGGAAACAAATTTAGAATGTGTGTAGATTACAAGGATCTAAATAAAGCATGCCCCAAGGATTCTTTTCCTTTGCCTAATATCAATCGCATGATCGATGCCACAGTCAATCACGAGATCCTCAGTTTTCTCGATGCCTATTCAGGGTACAATCAAATACAAATGAGCCCGGATGATCAAGAAAAGACCTCGTTCATCACTAAGTATGGTACCTACTGCTACAATGTAATGCCATTTGGATTAAAAAATGCCGGTGCCACTTATCAACGCCTAGTAAATCGGATGTTCGAAGAACAAGTAGGGAAATCTATAGAAGTTTACATTGATGACATGCTAGTTAAGTCCCTGCAAGCAGAGGACTATTTAAAGCACTTGCAGGAAATTCTCAGTATATTGAAGAAGTACAACATGAAGCTAAACCCGGAAAAATATGCATTAGGGGTTAGGTCAGGCAAATATCTCGGGTTCATGGTATCTAACCGAGGAATCGAGATTAATCCCAACAAGATCAAAGCTATCGATGGCATCACGGTGGTAGACAACGTAAAGGCCGTGCAGAGATTAACCGGGCGCATAGACACCCTGGGGCGATTCATTTCGAGGTCCTCCGATAAAGGCCACCAATTTTTCTCGTTGCTAAAGAAGAAAAATAATTTCACATGGACCTCATAATGCCAGCAGGCCTTGGAAGAGCTTAAACGGTACTTATCGAGCCCGCTGCTGCTTCACACACCAAAGGCAGACGAACAACTTTACTTATTTTTTACAGTATCGGAGGTAGCGGTAAGGGGAGTCTTAGTCTGGGAAGAACGAGGTATGCAATTTCCCATTTATTATGTCAGTTGGACCTTAGGTGAGGCCGAAACTAGACATCTCCACCTAGAAAAATTGGCACTCGCTTTGATAAGCGCCTCTAGGAAACTAAAACCATACTTTCAATGTCACCCCATATGTGTTGTAACAACTTATCCACTTCGAAATATTTTGCATAAACCCGAGCTTTCGGGACGGTTGGCCAAATGGACCATTAAAATCAGTAGGTATGATATCGAATATCGACCCCGAACAACAATTAAGTCTCAAATTTTGGAAGACTTCGTAGCTGACTTCACACCGACCCTAGTACCCGAGGTCGAAAGAGAACTATTGATAAATTCGGGTACGTTCTCAGGAATCTGGACCCTCTTCACGGACGGTGCTTCGAACGCGAAAGGGTCCGGGCTCGGCATCGTACTAAAATCACCCACATGTAACGTGGTTAGACAATCTAATAGAACTGTGAAATTGACTAACAATGAGGCCCAATATGAGGCTATGATTGCAGGTCTCGAACTAGCCAAAGGCTTGGGAGCGAAGGTGATCGAGGCCAAATGTGATTCCCTCCTCGTAGTGAATCAGGTTAACAAAACCTTTGAAGTTAGAGAAGATCGAATGCAAAGATACCTAGATAAGTTACAAGTAACTTTGCACCGATTTAAGGAGTGGACTTTGCAACATGTGCCTCGAGATAAGAATAGTGAGGCCGATGCTCTCGAAAACTTAGGGTCATCAATCGAGGACAACGAGCTCAATTCAGGGGTCGTCGTGCAACTCATGAGATCAGTAGTCGAAGAAGGTCACGCCGAGATAAATTCCACGAGCTTGACCTGGGATTGGAGAAATAAGTACATAGAGTATTTGAAAACCGGAAAGCTTCCCTCAGATCCGAAAGAATCTAGGGCCCTACACATGAAAGCAGCACGATTCACTTTGACCGAAGATGGAACCTTGTTTAGAAGAATGTTCAATGGCCCATTAGCGAGATACCGAGTACGTTCTAAGGAAAGTTCACGAAAGCACTTGCGGAAATCACTCCGATGCTGAATCATTGGTTCAAAAGGTAATCAGAGCTGGCTATTACTAGATCGGCATGGAAAAATATACGAAAGAGTTTGTTCGAAAATGTTACGAATGTCAAAAGCATGCACCAATGATTCACCAACCCGGGGAACTACTCCATTCGGTCCTGTCACCATGGCCATTCATGAAGTGGGGAATGGACATCGTCGGCCCCCTTCCATTGGCACTGGGTAAAGCTCAATTTATTTTGTTTATGACTGACTATTTTTCTAAGTGGGTTGAAGCGCATGCTTTTGAGAAAGTTAGGGAGAAGGAAGTCATCGACTTCATTTGGGTTCACATCATAAGTCGATTCGGGATGCTATCCAAAATTGTGTGTGATAACGGGAAACAGTTCATCAGCAGCAAAGTAAATAAATTTCTCGAAGATCATGAGATCAAAAGAATCCTATCAACACCTTATCATCCTAGCGATAACGGGCAAGCCGAATCAACTAACAAAACCATCATCCAAAACCTTAGGAAGAGGTTAACCGACGCCAAAGGAAAGTGGAAAGAAATTCTACCCAAAGTTCTTTGCACAACCTCGAAATCCAGTACCGGGTCTACCACATTCTTATTATTTTAAGGCGTTGAAGCTCTAATACCGGTCGAAGTTGGAGAGACGAGTATCTGGTTCTGATATGCAACAAAGGAATCAAATAACGAGGCCATAAATACGAGCCTAGAACTATTGGACGAAAGGTGTGAAACCGCCCTCATTCAATTAGCTGCCCAAAAGCAACGAATCGAGAGATACTACAATCGAAGAACTAGTCTTCGATATTTTAATGTCAGGAACTTAGTGCTAAGAAAAGTCACCCTCAACACTCGAAATCCTAATGAAGGAAAATTGAGTCCGAATTGGGAAGGACCCTACCAAATTCTCGAGGTCACCGGAAAAGGGTCTTACAAGCTCGGAACAATGAATTGGGAACAACTACCAAGCAATTGGAACATATCTCGCCTGAAACAGTACTACTGCTAAGGTACACTTTTTTTTTATTCCTTTTCTATTTTTAGATTAACATATGCAGGTAGTCGACAAGAAACGACGACAGACTTTTTAGCAAACGACACGAAGTCCTTAGGTCTGAAAGCACGTGCTGCACTTTTTTTCCCCAGACAGAGTTTTTGTCCCAAATGGGTTTTTTCGGCAAGATTTTTAACGAGGCAATGATGAATCATACTAACTTAGAATCAAGCCCAATTATGAATCGGCATCGGAGGTCCATTCGACATTATCCGATGTTCCTTTACAATCAACCCCGAATACTGGGGTGGGGGGCTACCCTTGGATATGCGTTATCTTCGAATATCAACTCTACCCTCGGATATGCGTTATCTTCGAATATCAACTCTAGAAAGGAAACTACTTCATAAAGGGAAGATCTCGATAAATAAGATTTATTGTAAGGGTCAAATAGTCAAATCGAACCGTGCCCGTATAGATTGTTCGAACCCTGTTTCGATCAAGAATAAAGAGAAGTATGTTCCTTACAAACATCTTATGCTTTAAAATTAGCAGAATTTCTTTTATCTTCCTTCTTTGCAAAGAGCTACGTACTTTCGAATATAAACAAGCCCAAGGGCAATACTTAACCGGAATATGAACAATCTCTCCCTCACTCGGGGACTGCTATCTAACTCAAACAGCCCAAGTCATTGGGCATTGGGAGCAAAAGACCTAATAGGCAATGCCCCGATTTCTATAAATCATGGCCACCCCACTCGGGAACTACTATCTCGGGTAAGCCCAGATAAAATGGGAAAACAAGCCCAATGGGTAACTCCCGAACTAAAAGGCTACGACCAATTTAACACAGCTCAGAGACGTCCGAAATCCGTAACAAAAATAGTCTTTCAAAAAATAAAAAAAAATTCTTTCACAATCAGTTCTAAAAGGCTACCCTCGGCAAAATCTCAGACTTAAGTTATTTTCTGGAAAAATTTTGATAAACATCGAACCCCGATAACTCCTAAACCCAGAAAGGAAATAAAGTCAAGGTTTATTCGAACCCTCGAATACAACCTTATTTTATGCTAAGGCATTTTCGACCTTTGTAAATAAAAAAAAGCAAAGGAAAAATACGAGAGCCGAAAGGGCAAGAAAAGCCTTATATTTATATACAATAGTTTTTTACAAAGGCCAAATCGGCCTAAATTTACAACGACCAAAAAATGGCCTCAAGAAAGAAAAAATAAAAAGTCCTAAGAGGTTTGGTCTTCATCGGGGGTCGCATCTTCGTCCTCAGAATCTTCTCTGTCTTCGGATTCGATCGAACTCTCGGAGTCTTCCTCATGGAAGGCTAGCTTCTGGGCCATTGCTTCCTCTACTCTGGCTTTTTTGATCTCAGCCATGATATCAAAGTGCTGGGCCTGAATCCCTTCGAGCCTGCGATTTCGCATGTTCGACCATGCCCTTGGCCTGGTTGACTTCGACATCGACCCTAAACTAGGCCACTTTAGCATCAGCTCTTTTGTTAGCCTCAGCCACCTCGGATCTGGCCACTTCAAGTTCATCGGCCAAGCTTGCCTTATGAGACACGGCTAAATCCAACCGATGCTGAAGCTCCTTGATCTTCTTGACCTGCACCGAGGTTTTCTCTTTCGCAGCTTGGAGCTAGGCCTCGGCTGACTCTAGTTGAGCTTGGACAATCTCCTTTTTCGAGGCTAGAATGTCCATGTTCTTTTTAAATTCTTCCGCATCGAACTGTATTACATCCACCTGCGTTTGGAGCCGTCCGATTTGTTCGAACCTCTGTCGGGCCTGTAGAATCAGATCATTAGTAGTTATCTCTAATTCATCTTCACTATCGTGAAGCACTCGAAATACCTGCTCAGCCATCTCGGCATGCTCATCCTGAGCCGTTGCCAAATCTGCCCGAAGCTTCTCACTAAGAAGTTTGTAGGTGTTACTCTTCTCAGCGAGGTTCCGGACCTCAGCCTCATGCTCCTCCCAGATTCGGAGGAAAGCCTCGTGATGCAACACCGAAGCCTGCAAACAAGGAAGAAGATGTTAGAATAAACTACAACACTAGGTATAAAAGAAACAGTAGAGATACCCTCGAAGTTACCCGATTCAGAGCATGTTAGGCCTCGTTGAAAAGGCAAGCGACTTCTACCGCGTTCATCACGACTTGATCCTCTTCGGTCACCAAGGACCTAAGGTAACTAGCAATCCCCACGGGGGGAGACAAAACTCGGGCATCCTCCGGGAGGGAGAGCACTATTTTCCGCCTACGATCGAGATTAACACTCGGGGCCGGGAATCAGTCCACCAGTTTTGGGCTCGATAAAGACCCGATAGCGCCCGACGATGATGCTTTATTCGGTATTGGTAATCCACTGAGCCCAATAATATCCTCCGAGGCAGCGGACTCGAGCCCATCCAGAAAGCCATGGATATCAGTCGACCCCTTAATACCCTCGTAAGATCGACTTTCCAACATGTTAGCCTCACGGATCATAACATTCAAATTCTGAGGGGATCCAGTAATGTCGACTATCCCGAGCTCGTCCTTCGAGATATCTTCTGCTGCCCAAGAAGCCTTGCCCCCAGTCTCTCCTTCGACCATCTCAACTCGGGATGGAATGACCTCAACTTTTCCTTGTTCAAGAATTATGGCCAGAGCGCCCTTATGAGCCTCCGCCGATTCGGAGGGTTGTTGTATCACAACATTAGCCCGCATACAGGCTACCTCCTCTTCTCCTTCTTCGGGCTCATCCCTTAATCGGCGGATCAAGTTCGAAGGCATAATACCGTAGCCTCTCTTGGGCTTGCGAGATTTCTTCGTTGGTTTTTTCTTTTCCGAGACCGCAGAACTTGGAGCCCATTTTCTCTTCTTCTCTTTGACCTGCTTCGGAGCGGGGACTTCTTCGTCACCGGATGGGGGCCTCATGGCAACGTCCTTCCCAAGGCCTACAAAGTAAAAAAGGGGAGTCAGCAAGAGAAGAAGATCAAATAACCGTTCTAAGAAGGAAACTTACTATGACTGCGGGCCTCCCATCGGCCCTTTGATAATTCTATCCAAGCACGCTCGGAGTACGGTCTCTGCACCACCAGACCTTCAACCCATTGTTTAAGTTCTGAAATCGGTTTCGATATCTTGGCCACAGTTGTAACAAACATAGAAATAATAGATAAATAAAATAAAAAGTAGAGCCACAAAATTAGACGTTCAAAGGGGAATACTACTCACGATTCATATTCCAGTTCTCAGGAAACGACATGTCATCAACAGGGATCAGGTCCAAAGTTTTGATTCGAACAGATTGGCCAATCCAACCTCGGTCGTGAGTTTCGTCTATGCTCGAGAATGGGGCTTCAGTGGCTCGGCGAGCAAGCTTGATTAGCCCTCCTCGATAGAGTCGGGGATTGTAAATTCGCATAAGGTGATCGAGGGTGAAAAGACACCCCTTGATTTTGTTTGAGAAGAATCGGAGGAGAATCACTATTCTCCAAAAAGAAGGATGGATCTGGCCGAGGGTCACGTCGTATCTCTTGCAAAAGGCGACGATGACAGGGTCTAAGGGACCCAACGTAAAAGGATAAGTATAAACACTTAAGAACCCCTCCACGTGGGTGATAATTGACTCTTCAAGCAATGGGACTACCATGTGCTTTTCACCCCAGTTGCATTGCCTTTTTACTTTGTCGAGGATTTTCTCGGTGATTGTACATTGGTACCTCGAGATCGGCTCACATCGGCCCAGTACCGAAGAGGTTTTTTCGACCTTAAAGTCTATGACAGTTGAGCACCCTACTGAAATGAATTCTTCAGGGTGAGGCTCCGCCGCATCCTCGCCACTAGCGGGTCGTGATAAAGAAGCGACCTCTTTTTGCGGCACTATTTTGGAGGTTTTCGCCATTGATGAACAAGGGAAAAGAGAATTAAGGTTGTATGCGTTGTGAAAATTATGAAGCAAAGGGATTTTCTGAAGAAGCTGCAAGAGCAGTGTCACAACCCAAAATCCATAAGGGTCGTGATGGCGCCGGATACCATTGTCAGGGAAGCCAATCATAATTACTTAATTGGGTTATCATTTTATTATTTTTGAAATCATATTTTCCTTCGATTTAAATAGTAAAGAATGCAATTTGCAGTGTAAATAATAATATTCTTAACACTTTCAATACATAACAACCCATAATCACCCCAAAATCCGGTGTCACAAGTGCATGAGCATTAACTAGGAATATAAAATAAAATACAACAGCTGTCCGGAATACAAATTGGACAGGAAAAATATAAATACTCTGAAGGAGACTCTGCTGGCTGCGGGTCGACAAATGGAATGTAGCTCACTAGGTCCCCGCATGTATTCACGCCTCTGCTCTCACATGGCCTCTAGACATATATGTACCTGCACGAAAATGTGCAGCAAGTGTAGTATGAGTACGTAAGCAACGTGTACCCAGTAAGTATCTAGCCTAACCCCAGAGAAGTAGCGACAAGGGGTCGACATCGACACTCACTAGTGGTCCAACAACATAAGGTACAGTAAAGAGGTAGCAAATATGAGGCAGAGTAAGTAAGTGAAATAGACAAATATAGATCACGCAGTACAAATCCCCTCTCATTACGAGGAACTCAAGCTCTTCATTAGAAATCCCCTCCTTAACCGGAGCATATATATAGGTATAGTGATACTCATCAAGTGGCTACCATAATTCAAATCCGAAATTTACAGATACACTGGCTTCTTGCCAAGTATTTACGCACGATTTCATGGGAATGTGATATAGGAAATGCCTAGGCGTACGGTCCGATCTAACATAATAATAAAACTGTGCACTGCCGGGGGTCGAACGACCCGAACCATATGATAAATTAATTAACCTGCCGAGGCGAACGGCCCGCTCCCATAAGAGTGTGGTACATAAATTCTGCCGAGGCGAACGACCCAGTCCCATAAGAAGTGAAATACAAATTCCTGCCGAGGCGAACGGCCTGATCCCATAAGAATAAGAAGCTTTGACGGGTCCATGACCTCACTCACGAATAAACGTGAGAGTTGTAATTTCTTTAACAAAAACCTTTCAATGAAGTATATATATCGCGAAAACATGCTGTAAGAGGAGCAAAATTATTCGGTGACTAATCATGAACTCGTGAAGTTTCTATAATAACGAGTTTAGCCTCAAGTAGTAATGTAAAATAGAGTAATTTAATAGGTGAGAGACTACTCAAATAATACAGCTATAGCATGATGTGAACCTAAGCCTACCCGGACAATAACATGAATGTAGCTACGTACGGACTCTCGTCACCTTGCGCGTACGTAGCCCCCACAACAAGTATCACACATCAATATACAATACCTAGGGGTAACTTTTCCCTCATAGAGTTAGACAGGAGACTTACCTCGCTCCGAAATTCCATTACCGGCTCCAAAGCCCTCTAACACCTCAAACCGATGTCCGTCGCTCCAAAACTAGTCAATTAAGATGCAACCCAATCAAAATGTACTCTTATACTCATAATTAATCAATTTATAATAATTTCCTACTCCGCTCGAAAATTTGATAAAGCGAACCCTCGGGCCCACGTGCCCGGATTCCGAAAATTTTCGAAGACAAACACTACCCATAGCACTACGAATTGAAATATATAATTTATTCTCAATTTTGTGCCCAAATTCGTGATCAAAATCCAAGAATACCAATTTCTAGGTTTTTCTTCAAAATCCCATATTTTCATAAATTTTCATGGGTAAATCCTTATATAATCCAAGTATTTAACTTGAAATAGGTGGGAATCACTTATCTTGACATAGATGACGAAAATCTCCCTTCCAAGAGCTCCAAAAATCGCCGAACCAAATGAAAAATGGGTGAAATGAACCCAACTCTCGTTTTAAAGAAAACACAGCCCAACCACGATTTCCGCTTCTGTGGTTCATCAGCCACTCTTGCGTCTCCGCACCTGCAGAAATTCCATCGCAGGTGCATTTCAAGCTCGGCCCAACAACCCCCGCATCAGCGCCCCATGAAGCGCATCTGCGATCCTCAAGCGCATTTGTGCACGCGCACCTACACGTTTGTGCCCGCTTCTGTGACCCCAGGACTTTTGGCAAACTTCGTTTCTGCGCTTGCCTTGCCGCTTCTGTGGCGTCGCACCTGCGGCCCTTTTTCCGCAGGTGCGATTGCACTAGTACTCAGGCCCTTCATCAACACAACAAAACTCCAAGTTGATCCGTTGACCACCCGAAACCACCTCGAGGCCCTCCAAACCTTAACCAAATATACCAACACGTCCCAAAACACATTACGAACTTAGTCGAGGCCTCAAATCGCACCAAACAACATCGAAACTACGAATCACCCTTCAATTCAGACTTAATGAATTTTGAAATTTCAAACTTCTTCAATCGATGCCGAAACCTATCAAATCACGTCCGATTGACTTCAAACTTTGCACACAAGTCATAATTAACATTACAGACCTACTCCAACTTCCGAAATCAGAATCCGACCCCGATATCAAAAAGTCCACTTAGGTCAAACTTCTCAAAAACTTTCAAAGTTCCATCTTTCGCCAAATGACCCCGACATAACCTACGAACCTCCAAATCCACATCTGGACGCGCTCCCAATACCAGAATCACCATTGAGAGCTATTCCCAGACTCAGAATCCCGAACGGACATCGATAGCATTGAAATGCACTTCAACCCAAATTTAGGAAATTCTTCCAAAAATGTCAACTTCTATAATAGGCGCCGAAACGCTCCCAGGTCATCCAAAACCTGCTCCGGGCGTACGCCTAAGTCCAAAATTATCATATTAACCTGTTGGAACCTTCAAATCCCGATTCAGAAGTCGTCTACTCAAAAATCACACTTTAGTCAATTCCTCCAACTTAAGGCTTCCGAAATTAGGATTTTTCTTTCCAAATCAATTCCGAACTTCCCGAAATTAAATTCCGACCACGCGTATAAGTCATAATACCCGAAGTGAAGCTACTCAAGGTCTCAAACTTCTGAATGATGCGCTAGGTCTCAAAACGATCGGTCGGGTAGTTACATTCTCTCCCACTTAAATATACGTTCGTCCTCGAACGTGCTAAGAACTACTCTGGAGTTTGTCCGAAATCATTGTTTAACACCTCGTGCACCTACCCGTGCTACCACAACCCAGTTGAGCATAGTTGCTCGAGCAAACCTGAAAATCCTTCCTTTTATCTAGTCAAATAAGCCTTAGAGCCAAATTCCAACATCTGAAATTCTCTACCAGGTCTGTTTCCAACATACGAACACCTTATTAATCACTACACGATGCACCAATACATGTTTGCATACCTTCGCGGAATCCACACCATGCACCGCATAATTCACATGACCATAATAACATCCCTTGATAACAACAACTGAAATCCCACGAATCCGATGCTCACAACATACCTCTTGACCCATATAAGTCCTGTTCCAACTCTTGCAATTTATGGAGTCTCTCCTCCCGACAAGAACCACCTGTCGAATCATAATTTATGGAGTCTCTCCTCCCGACAAGAACCATTACCTCATCCTGGACTGAATAACAATATTTACTCTTTAATATGCTTCATATAAATCTGATCGCACTGATCCCAGGTCCAATAATCTCGTCTCACCCAGTACAAGCTGCTCAGGCAATAAGCCACCACAGACACCGCCAAAAATCTCGTATGATGCCACAATGTGCCAACAAGCTACAGACTCGAATGCGATACATAAGGAAAAACGAACTCGAACTACTCAACCCACGCAACTAATTAAACAACCGAAAGGATGTTATGAACCTTCCTCAGGAAATGAGAAGAAAAACACGCAATAATAGAGATGGGAGACTATACTCAATAACACACCGTTGCGGCGTGCAACCCGATCCAATCATGATACCCGCGGCGGCGTGCCACCCGATCCAAACAACATATCCATGGCGGTGTGCCACCCGATCCAGCCATATACCCTTGGCGGCGTGCCACCCGATCCACACATAATAATCTAAAGAAAACACACATCGAGCCGTAACGCTTATACTCATGTAATGCCCGAATATCAACCATAAACATGCCAAGTGCATAATACAAATCCTGGGGAGACGGGTAGTGTCACGCGCTACAAAACTCAAGCACAACTAAGGTGCGATATATGATCTGCATCTCGAGAGCCATCCTGCTCACATAATACCACAAACCATACGGGACCTCAATACGAGTGCAAATAATCAAACCACCTTATAACCCACCTGGTATAATATAGATTACACGGAATACCTGACGACAGAAATAACATCCAAGGCCCGAAGACCCTTCCGAAAATAATGCTATGCTGAGATAAGCACATCCGGCCTGATATAGAGCCCACATTCATATTTAGATCCATCCACAGACCTCAAACCGATTCTGATCATACCATGCTTGGCTAAATAGCCCCTTAACGACCCACAATGACCTATTCACAACATATAAGAACAACCATCAAATCCGGAACAAACTTCTACATCCCACAACCAAATAAACCGAGCGCCCTTCAGGCATAAATTCTCACATTAGCGATAGTACCACAATATCCATACTTGGTTTTAAATCTTTAACCAATCAAGTGACTATATGTCACTCTTATACAATCTTCTCATGGGATACACTCCCACGACCCTCCGTATCAGGTAACAAGTCTGCACATCCGCACCACCGGTCATACTAATGCTGTAAAGCAAATCAAGAAGCTGCAAATCAGCACACAAAGCCCCTTACACAGGACACTGATCTCAGGTGATGCTAAGGAAAATACCAGCTTACTCTAAACATCTGAATTCTTCCCTGCTTATCCGAGCTCGTGACATTCTTGTCGACATCAACTGCAACCTTGATCCTCAACTTCCAATCCCCATGCCGTTCACTGCACCTAACATACCAATATGCAAGAGTACAAGAATTTCATCATAACTCCCGAACCACCAATAGGGTACACATTTCATCATATAGAAACTTTTCACTTAACTTATTTCAGGAGAACCTTTGCCACACGTGACTGATTTCCCAAACCGCAGAAAATACAACCTCATGTCGTGATCTAAACTGCCATAACTCTTCCGAAAATCCCTGTACATAACAAAGCCATACGAATCGAATACCTCTCAAATCAACCAAGTTGTGGTGGCGTTCAAGCCCAAGTATACACCACAAACTACATGTATAACTTCACACTGGAGAAACTGGCTACAGCCATAACCATGTTGATTAAACCATTACCAACCGAGACACTTCTTCTAATTTACTCGGGACTTGCCCTCGAAATAATGATAGCTCAATTCAAAACATCAAGAACCCAAATCCGCATTCATCCTGAGTGACCTTATTTCAGGAGACCACGTTATCTCCAAAACCCAAGAACCATCTCATATCCTCCTTATGCGCATATTCGCATCTTCAACTGGTACACCCATTCTGAAAATTCTTCCATGAATCCAAAGTTATTTTCTCCCATTCCTCAAATGCCACACCGCAGACCGACGATAACGTAGTGCACTCCAAGCCACCTTTCATAATCCACTGCAAAAGCTCAAATATTTAACCATACTACTGGCTCAAAATCCTTAGGCACCGCACTTTAATTTTTTTTTGAACCCACTAGAACAATTGTTGAGAGTCACCCACTCTCACTTGTTCCCGAATATAATCAAACTCCAAGGCTCTACTAGCACATGAACACCCTCTCGAAGAAGCAACCGATTGAATTCCTTTCCTTTTACATCACATCCATACGAAGCATAGTCTCTGAGTCTACCCAAGACCTAGACATGACTCGATAAGTCCAAAGATAGCACACATTCCCCAAATACTTTACTCAAGTTACCACTGATGTTTTCTTTTCTTAGTCGTAATAATCCATCAATATACCGATAACCAGAAACCACACAAGTTGACAACTACGCAATCCAATCATAGCCGGTGGGGCTCTCCCACTTAACTTGAAGCTACAATTACATAACCCTGGGACCTGCCAAAGTTCCTCCTCCCCATTGACATCAGCTAAAAGTCTAACAACGCATTCCAAATGCGAGGTCATGTTGCATCCAAATAAAATCCATGGTCCTAGTCACTGCCCATCATGGTTCCCAAATTGCTCTAAGCTTCCCTCAAGGCGTGTGGCTATCCTACCACGTAACCCATATGCTACTCTTCCACTCTCCCACTTTGGTCAAACCCTCATCCTTTAAACAATACTCGACTTCTGTTTTCTTACACTTAGCCTTCTAGAGGTTTAACCACTGCAAGACACCTCCCACATGTCCTTCCTCATCTTTCGCTTCCCAGTTGTTTCCTTAAATAAAAATCAATCTTAGTAACGCTTGAGCTGTTAAATTGCCACCAACCCCAAGCCTCCTAGAAGATCATCCTTCTCGAGCCATCAACATTAGAAATACCCTTCGATTCCGAAACCACTATACTCCGTTATCTCTGACAACCGCATCTCAAGAGTCATTTCACAACACCCTGCCCTGAAGGCAATTTGAAGAAGACCATAACTTCGGCGAGCTTAACACGTTCAATCAAGGACGACGACACCACATCACAGATGAAAATTCCACCACGCTTAAAATACCAAATCTCGTTACTCCATCAACCCAAACACTCATAGTCCGATTGCCACCCCGCTGGAAAATAAAACACCGAGCCTCTGAATCATGCACTGAGTAAAACCTCCTTTCAAGTTATTCGCTGCCTCGACGCATAGGCAAGCATCCTACCATTACACAAATACTGTGTGATAGCAATACACGAATTTTCATAACAATCAATGCCAAATCTCAAAACCATAGGAAATACTGATGCTGAGCTGAAACGACATGACGGCCTTCCGCAAGGCGATGGTAATAGCCCAATCAAATACGCAGGGAGAAACATCCTGCACCACATCTGTAGTACCATCATAATTCCTCGATTCCCAATCTATAACAAGCGCTTCACGTCACATAAGATTGAATAGGAAAGAAATAAAGGTACAAGCCTCAAAAGAATCAATTCGCACGATGAGGAATCAAGAAGGGAAGTGCTCCTAACAGCCTTGTAGCCTCTCGAAGATAAGTACAGATGTCTCCGTACCGATCCGCAAGACTCTACTATACTCGCTTATGACTCGTGAGACCTAAGCGCACCTAGCGCTCTGATACCATGCTGTCACGACCCAAAATCCATAAGGGTCGTGATGGCACCGGACACCACTGTCAGGCAAACCAACAATAATTACTTAATTGGGTTCTCATTTTATTATTTTTGAAATTATATTTTCCTTCGATTTAAATAGTAAAGAATGGAATTTACAGTGTAAATAATAATATTTTTAACACTTTCAATACAGAACAACCCATAATCATCCCAAAAACAGGTGTCACAAGCGCATGATCATTAACTAGGAATATAAAATAAAATACAACAGCTGTCCGGAATACAAATTGGACAGGAAAAATGTAAATACTCTGAAGGAGACTCTGCTGGCTGCGGGTCGACAAATGGAATACAGCTCACTTAGGTCTCCACATGTATACATGCCTCTGCTCTCACATGGCCTCTAGACATATATGAACCTGCATGAAAATGTGCAACAAGTGTAGTATGAGTACGTAAGCAACGTGTACCCAGTAAGTATCTAGCCTAACCCCAGAGAAGTAGTGACTAGGGGTCGACATCGACACTCACTAGTGGTCCAACAACATAAGGTACAGTAAAGAGGTAGCAAATATGAGGCAGAGTAAGTAAGTGAAATAGACAAATATAGATCACGTGGTACAAATCCCCTCTCTTTACAAGGAACTCAAGCTCTTCATTAGAAATTCCCTCCTTAACCGGAGCATATATATAGGTATAGTGATACTCATCAAGTGGCTACCATAATTCAAATCCGGAATTTATAGATACACTGGCTTCTTGCCAAGTATTTACGCATGATTTCATGGGAATGTGATATAGGAAATACCGAGGCGTACGGTCCGATCCAACATAATAATAAAACTGTGCACTGCCGAGGGCCGAACGACCCGAACCATATGATAAATCAATTAATCTACTGAGGCAAACGGCCCGCTCCCATAAGAGTGTGGTACATAAATCCTACCGAGGCGAACGACCCGATCCCATAAGAAGTGAAATACAAATTTCTGCCGAGGCGAACGAACCGATCCCATAAGAAAAAGAAGCTTTGACGGGCCCTTGACCCCACTCAAGAATAAACGCGTGAGTTGTAATTCCTTTAACAAAAACCTTTCAATGAAGTATATATATCACGGAAACATGCCGTAAGAGGAGCAGAATTATTCGGTGACTAATCATGAACTCGTGAAGTCTCTACAATAACGAGTCTAGCCTCAAGTAGTAATGTAAAACAAAGGAATTTAATAGGCGAGAGACTGCTCAAATAATACAGCTATAGCATGATGTGAACCTAAGCCTACCTGGACAATAACATGAATGTAGCTACGTACGGGTTCTTGTCACCTCGCGCGTATGTATCCCCCACAACAAGTAGCACACATCAATATACAACACCTAGGGGCAATTTCTCCCTCACAGAGTTAGACAGGAGACTTACCTCGCTCCGAAATTCCATCACTGGCTCCAAAGCCCTCTAACACCTCAAATCGATGCCCGTCGCTCCAAAACTAGTCAATTAAGATGCAACCCAATCAAAATGTACTCTAATACTATTAATCAATTTATAACAGTTTCCAACTCCGCTCGAAAAATCGATGAAGCAAACCCTCGGGTCCACGTGCCCGGATTCCAAAACTTTTTGAAGACAAACTCTACCCATAGCACTACGAACTCAAATATATAATTTATTCTCAATTTCATGCCCAAATTCGTGATCAAAATCAAAGAATACCAATTTCTAGGTGTTTCTTCAAAGTCCCAAATTTCCACAAATTTTCGAGTCTAAATCCTTATATAATCCAAGTATTTAACTTGCAATCGGTGGGAATCACTTACCTTGACATAGATGACGAAAACCTCCCTTCCAAGAGCTCCAAAAATCGCCGAACCAAATGAAAAATGGGTGAAATGAACCCAACTCTTGTTTTAAAGAAAACACTGCCAACCACGATTTCCACTCCTGCGGTTCATCAGTCGCTCCTGCGTCTCCTCACCTGCGAAAATTCCATCGCATGCGCGGTTCAAGCTCGGCCCAACAACCCCCGCATCTGTGCCCCATGCAGCGCATCTGCGCTTCCGCTTCTGCGATCCTGAAGCGCACCTGCGCGTTTGTGCCCGCTTCTGCGACCCCAGGCCTTTTGTCCAACTTTGCTTCTGCGCTTGCCTTGCCGCTTCTGCGGCGTCGTACCTGCGGCCCTTTTTCCGCAGGTGCGATTACACCAGAACTCAGGCCCTTCAACACCACAACAAAACTCCAAGTTGATCTGTTGACCACTCAAAACCACTCCGAGGCCCTCCGGACCTTAACCAAATATGCCAACATGTCCCAAAATACATTACGAACTTAGTCGAGTCCTCAAATCGCGCCAAACAACATCGAAACTACGAATCACCCTTCAATTCAGACTTAATGAACTTTGAAATTTCAAACTTCTACAATCGATGACAAAACCTATCAAATCACGTCCGATTGACTTCAAACTTTGCACACAAGTCATAATTGACATTACAAACCTACTCCAACTTCCGGAATCGAAATCCGACCCCGATATCAAAAAGTCCACTTCCGATCAAACTTCTCAAAAACCTTCAAAGTTCGAACTTTCGCCAAATGACCCCGAAATGACCTACGGACCTCCAAATCCACATCTAGACGCGTTCCCAATACCAGAATCACCATACTGAGCTATTCCCAGACTGAGAATCCCAAACGGACATCGATAGCATTGAAATGCACTTCAACCCAAATTTAGGAAATTCTTCCAAAAATGTCAACTTCCATTATAGGCGCCGAAATGCTCCCGGGTCATCCAAAAGCTGATCCGGGCGTACGCCTAAGTCCAAAATCATCATACGAACCTGTTGGAACCTTCAAATCCCGATTTCGAAGTCGTCTACTCAAAAGTCACACTTTAGTCAATTCCTCCAACTTAAGGCTTCCGAAATTAGAATTATTCTTTCCAAATCAACTCTGAACTTCCCTAAATTAAATTCCGACTACGCGTACAAGTCATAATACCCGAGCTAAACCTACTCAAGATCTCAACCCGCTGAATGACGCGCTAGGGCTCAAAACGACCGGACGGGTCGTTATAAGTAGAGAAGAAGCTTTGAGTGAAAAGTTTGAATGAGTATGAAAGTTTGAATACTTATAGCTTGGTAATGACGGTTCAGAACTGGTAGTGACCAACCAACGACTGGCAAACATTTAATGACTTGGTAACTGGACCGACGAGATATTTGTTACATACGTCATAATCGGGCTCGTCGCTGACGTCGTCACCCGCCGAGTCAGAGTTCGAAAATTCATATCTTTTCTCGTCATCTTCTTTTCGAGAAACGATGGGACTATCTGTATACGGTCGAAACCGAGTTTGCCCTTCATATGACTAATCGCGAATGGAACACGATATACCAAGGTTCGACCTCGTGTAGAATCGAGTCATAATGCGAAGTTGGGTCCCCAAGCTCGTGATCCAGAGACCGATCAAGATCGAGATCGAGCAAGATCGAGATCGGTCACGATCGAGATCGGCCAAGATCGAGATCGGCTAAAATTGAGGAGAGCTTACCGAGCCAAAAAATAGAAAACCGGAATATCTGCAATTGGGCGAGAATCTCGGCGGAAATCCTGGCGCATATTAAGGAGAGACCAATTAATTAATCTATCATGAGATTCCTTACTGTATCTAGAAATTATATTAAGAATAAGACTTCCCTACTATATAAAGGGGGGTCTGATTATTTGTAAGAGGGATTCAGATTCATAGAATACAAAGCAATATACTGTCTTTTCTTCTAGTTTTGATGTTTAGTCACTTTGTTCTTGTATCAGTTACTTTCCATTCAGCTGGAGGGTGATCAAACTTGAGGGCCTAGGCTAATTAATTTATTCGGTTGGCATTCATTTCTTTTACAGTTAATTTCGATATTCGTTTATATATTTTCTCAATTTGTACCAAGTTATACTAAGTATCCTTAGAACCGCGTATAAATTCAATTGTTATCCGTTTTTCGGGTAAACAAAAACATACTCGTTTCTCAAATGCGATCACTCTTTCTTTGTTGCTGTTGATTTCAAAGTATTCTTTTTTTTCAGGGGTGATTGATGAGGACTAAGGCTGAGGCTTTGCTGGGATATTAGAAACTTATGATTTGTGCTTATCAAAATGAAATGGGACCTTGATTTAATGTGAGACTCAAAAGTAGCCCAAGTAGATGCTACCACAGAAGGTAAGCTTCCACTACTGTTGACCCAAAATTTTGAGAAAAAATTACAAGAAAATATACGTGACTTCACACCATAATAAAAAATGGCCCATATTTTTTAAGTTTTATCTAATCTAGTCCATATTTTACATATTTTGAAAGTACTAGCAAATTCAAAATCTGTGTTCTTACAACCATTGCTTCTAAAAGTTATGGAGTTAAGTTTGTTTTCTCACAACCATTGCTTTCACTCTCTCTTATTTTCATATCTTTTACATATGCTTTAAGGGGCCGTGTATTTTCTGCTCCCCCTCCCCTGTGTCATCTGGTTGCAATATAAAAAAATTGAAGAGTAGAAATCCACCATTAAAGGCCATTCAAAGCTTTACTTTCGAAAATAGAATTTTTTGAGTTTGTTAGTTGTTTGGATTGGGTGTTGTTTCAATTGATTGAAAATATCAAAATGAGTTCAAAATTTAAATTTGAAGTGGTCTGGAGTAGATTTGAGTAAGAATTGAGTTAAATTTCAGTAAAGTCGCAAGGAAGAAGACGTAATTAGTTTTTTGTATAATTATGTATAATCTTGTATAATAGTGTATATGAGTGTATAAACACATCTTATACAATATTATAAACTTTTATACACCTTTATACAAGCGTCTGTAGACGAACTTCTTCCAGAATTTTCAGTTACAATTCTTGTTCAAACCAAGTCCAAATCTCCATTAAATGACTTCAAATTTTACAACCTTCTTATAGTATTTCTAACAAGTCTAAATAACACCCACTCCAAATTTCTCACAAAATCAAATTCGAAATTTAAACCCACATATTTAAGCTTATTAAAAATCTAATTTTTACCACCCAAATGGATTTGATTTGTTGAACTAATATTTGAGTTACAGTTACTGATTTAAAAATTAATTTAAAAGGTCGAGCAATCTTTTTTAAAAATTAAATAATAATTTCGAGAACCTATTGGAGTTGGATGTTGAATCTTAGCATATTATTTTTGGGCTAGTTGGTTATAAATTGAAATGCGGGCTATAAAATTAAAAAGTAGGGAGCCCAGTTGTTATTATGTGAAATTTTCCCAAATTTTGAGCCCCATGGTAAATTTACGAATTTAGATAAAAATGAGCCGCAATTCTAGATTGATTTGGTGGCCTTGCACACTTGCTACCAATACCCTTGGGCTTATTCTTGTTGTTTTAATAAGGTATTTTTTCGTTTCTATACACTATTTGAAATTTTATTACGAAAAATATTCAAGCTTTTGTATTTACCCGACCTAAACAAGTTTTAGCTATAAAATATATAAAATCTACCTTAAAAGACTCCCAACCAATTATTAGTGCCTTCAATCAAAAGATTTAGTTATACCTTTTTTCTCTCCAGATCGAACTTATATTTAGGGATTTCTGTTTGCTAATTGTTTCGGTCTTAAATACAATATTTATTTCCTAGCCAACTGACTTGCTAAACAGTTGTCCTGAAGCCCACTTGCCAATATAAGCAGCAGATACTCTCCGATTGTGTAAAATATAACAGGCTTCCTTGTGCTCTCATTAGTTGTACCAGATGAACACACATCAGATAAGCAGTAGATCACATGATGAATGAACTCTATTATTCAAGATTAACCCCATGGGCAAAAGATCAAACGTAAACAGGAAGAAATTAAGAAGCCAATGGAGATTTTACATCCATCATCATAATTCACAAAGAAGTGAATATAGGTCCAGAAACATTGGTAAGGTTCAGAAGAAAGCATACTAATAATACCCACCAAACGAAATATTTGAATTTTTGTTTTCTTTTATTGGCCATTTTGTTTATATATAAGGGAACTTCACTTAACTATTTCCAGACAAGGTGCTTAATAAATTTTAAACCACAACCTTACTCATCTTTAATTTTTACCATATCATAGGAAGGGAAGATACATAAGAAAGAGCACAACATACTTTGGAATTAGAAGAGTGCAGCAGAAGACTTACCTCAAACGCAATAGCATTCAAAAGCTATTAACCTGTCCAAATAACACCATTTTATCTAAAAGTTTGCATGAATTAACACTTTGCAATTTTTTAATGAAGCCTGGAGTAAGCTACAATTGGAGTGACATCAGTCATCTGATATTGCTTTTTGTTTTCAGAAAATGCTATGCCATCGCTAGGAAATACAATTTTTATACAATATGTCTTTTATATATTTTGCATTTGATTCATACATAATAAAAATAAATTTCATACAACTAATTATATATTATACAACTTATTTATAACTTATCTACAACTTTCATACATTATTTTTACCCAGTTATATACAACTACAATATCATACAACTTAAATACAATTTTTATACAATATGTCTTTGTATATATTTTGTATCTGATTTGTATATATTTTGTATGTGCTGTGTGCTTCTTCCTCTCTAAAATTCCAATCAAAACTTATTCTATTAATACAATTTTGATACATATCAATAACTTTATGTAAAAAGATTATATTGGTAACTTAAATATAAATTTTATACAACGATTCATACATTATACAACTATTGTTCAACTTTCATACAACATTCAAATAAAAAAAATATATAACTACAACAGAATACAATTATACTACAACTATACTACAATTTCGTAAGTATATTGTATGTCATTTCTTCTTCTTCTTCTTCTTCTTCTTCTTCTTCTTCTTCTTCTTCTTCTTCTTCTTCTTCTTCTTCTTCTTCTTCTTCGAGTTTCAATATGAAATTCAGCCAAAATCAAGTCTAATCTTCATCAAACGCCCTCCAAATTGAGATATAAACTCCAAACAATATTTTCAATTATTTGCAACAACACGCAATCCAAACAAATAATAGTTTTTGAAAACCCAAATTCAAATTCAAAGTTTCAAAGCTTTTTAATGGCTGTCAATGGTGGAGAGTCAAACACCTTCAAACTTTATAGATTGACAATATCAATTTGAATACCAATTGTGCAACATGAAAGGAAATTGCTAAGTTAAAACGATTGAAATCCATTGATGAATTCCATTAAAACTCTATACAACAAGAAAGCATAAAAAATCAGAGAACATCAAATGAAGAAAAATTAAAAAAGAAAAAGAGAAGGAGAGTAGAGAGACGAAGTCGGAGAGAGAGACGAAGAGAGAGAGGGAAAGTATAAAGGGATAAGGAAATAATTAATATTCCTTATTCAATTCATAATATAAAGGGATACTCATTTAAAACTTATTTGTATATAATTGGTAAATTGTATATGACCATGTAATTAAATTGAAACTTGAGTAGGGAGGGTAATAAGGTTTCAAATAGTGTATAGGAAGGTAAAAATCCATTTTAATAATATAGTATAGAAGGAAGACACTGCCATAAGCACCTCCATATTTCGCTGAGTAGAATTCGACAATGGGTTTGAGTCGGTGATTGTAAAACTTCCTTTTATCGATCTTGATTCACGTATAAATTCCGGAACTATGGACCTAGCTGAAGCGGAGAGCCCCGAAGTCCCACGGGTATCATAGAATTACGTTAGGTACCATATGAATAGGCCCGAGAAAACCCCTGTATAGCTTCTTCGATTTCTCGATAAAGAGCAAGATGACCAACAATGGTTCGAATGTATATAAAAAGAATTTATTCTTTTAGACTTCTTACTATTAGATAGTATCCATAAATCTCATAAAAAGTACCTAAAGATTCATAGTGAATTTCGATGGGAGTTTCTCTTGAAGCAATAACGCGTTGATCTAGTCGCCACCGGAATCTAATCCAAATAAAATAGATACAAAAAAGTATAAATGGGAGAATAAATTAAGTGAAAAATAAAACTACAATTTGCTTAGATTTATTTAATCCATAATGGATTCAATCAAGTTAAGTGAGATAAGAAAACTTGATTTCTTTTTTAGTTTTAGTAGAGTTCCAATGAAAAATGGAAAACCACCCAATTGAAGGAAATGCCCGAATTTTATATTTCGAGGATCAATAAAATAAGAGGTTTTGTCGTTATAGAACGCGGAATTCAATGGAAGCAATGATAAAAAAATACAAATAGAAAAGGAAAGGGAGAAAATACAAAAAAATAGAAGAGAAAAGTCATACAAAGTTATATGCAAATGACTACCCCTTTTTTGTATTTCCTTAATTTATTTCCTTAATTGAATTTCGATTGATTAGGACAAAGTTCCTTAAAAATCTCCGTCTTCTTTAAAATATCCTGAACAGTTCCTGTAGGTTGATCCCCTTTTTCTAGGAAATATAAAATAGCAGGAGCATTTAAATAAGTTTGATTCTTTATCGGATCATAAAAACCCACTATCCGAAGATCTTTTCCTTCTCTTCTGGATCGAACATCAATTGCAACGATTCGATAGACGGCTCATTGGGATAGATGTGTATAAACAACACCCCCTAGAAACGTATAAGAAGCTTTCTCCTCGTACGTCTCAAGAAAAATGATTGATTCAAGGTTTTGTCTTTGTATGAAATTCTATCTAAGAAATGACAACTAGGTCCATAAAATGATCAAATCAATTAAAGATGTAAGTCTTCTTTTTATTCTTTCTTCCTGAAAATGAAAAACAAACCATTCGTACTCTCATAACTCAAGTTGGCTAACTTTCAAACAGTTCAAAGGAAAATCTTTCGGCAATTTCATTTATTGAGCGGTCTTTCCTCCTTTTATGTTTGTCTCGTTTAAAATGGATTTGGATTCTTTTGTCTGATCCAGTTATTAAGACAATAAAAAATGTGTTTCCTTGTTCTGGGATTCTTTATCTTTGTTTTATTATAAATTATTGGGTTTAGACATTACTTTGGTGCTTTTTAATCCTTTCAAAATTGCAGCAACATGTCCTTTTTGCGATTTCTATGAAAGAATCCTATAGACGATGGATTCCCACGTGAAACACTTTGGATCAGAATTCAATGCATTCCTTCTTAAATTTACCGGTATGATGATATCTTAATCTAAGAAAAGAAGCCGACACAATAGGCATTGCGATGCGAAGAGCTTTACTTGGAGAAATAGAAGGAACATGTATCACACGTGTAAAATCTGAGAAAGTCCCACATGAATATTCTACCATAATGGGCATTCAAGAATCGGTACATGAAATTTTAATGAATTTGAAAGAAATTGTATTAATAAGTAATCTGTATGGAACTTCTGATGCGTCTATTTGTGTCAAGGGTCCTGGATATGTAACTACTCAAGGTAACATCTTGCCGCCTTATGTAGAAATCGTTGATAATACACAATATATAGCCAGTTTAACGGAACCAATTGATTTTTGTATGGGATTACAAATAGAGAAAAATTATGGATATTTTATAAAACGCCACATAACTTTCAAGATGGAAGTTATCCTATAGATGTTGTATTCATGTCTGTTCGAAACGCGAATCATATTATTCATTATTATGGGAATGGGAATGAAAAACAAGAGATACTTTTTCTCGAAATATGGACAAACGGAAGTTTAACTCCGAAAGAAGCACTTCATGAAGCATCCCGAAATTTAATTGATTTATTTATTTCCTTTTTACATATGGAGGAAGACAACTTATATTTACAGGACAATCAACACACGGTTCCTTTATCCCCTTTTACCTTTCATGATAAATTGGCTAAACTCATAAAAAGAAATAGCATTGAAATCGATTTTTATTGACCAATCATAATTGCCTTCGAGGATCTATAATTGCCTCAAAATATCCAATATATATACATTGTTGGACCTTTTGAATAACAGCCAAGAAGATCTTATGAAAATTAAACATTTTCGTAGCGAAGATGTAAAACAGATATTGGGCATTTTAGAAAAATATTTCGTAATTGATTTAGCAAAAAATAAGTTTTAAATCTATTGGACTTACTTAGTGAAAATAGATTGAAAATCTTTAGCACAATTAATATATCATATATTCGAAATAAATTTAGAATTAAATTGAATAGATGTATCTAGGGAGAATTCTCTTTGAAGAAACTATTCCCTAGATACACATGTCGTGTTATTTCACAATTGAATCAATTTAAAAATTTTAAAAAGACCTAAAGTTAGGGATTTATCAATAGGTAATGTTGCACCAATGCCCAACCAAAGGGCGACTACGGTACCAATTAAAAAGACAGTCGTCGCTACTGGACGGCGAAATGGATTTTGAAATTTATTAACATTCTCTAAAAAAGGTACTGTTAATAATCCCGTAGGTACTGAAACCATTAAAAGAACCCCCAATAATTTAATGGGCACTGTACGAAGTATTTAAAATACAGGAAAGAAATACCATTCAGGTAATATTTCCAAAGGGGTTGCAAATGGATCTGCCAGTTCACCAGTCATTGATGGTTCTAAAATGGCTAAGC
Organism: Nicotiana tabacum; assembly: GCF_000715075.1. Lineage (NCBI taxonomy): Eukaryota > Viridiplantae > Streptophyta > Magnoliopsida > Solanales > Solanaceae > Nicotiana > Nicotiana tabacum. Next base: position 90,716,475 of record NC_134098.1, on the reverse strand, counting down.
CTACATTACATGCAATAGTATCTAGAATTACTACTAGAAAAATATATAAAAGATCATTGGGCCATGCGGGCTCTCCATAATAATTATGACCCATACCTTTATCTAATTTAGCTCTTAATACAGGATCATTCAAGTCAGATTTTTTTGTTATTGGGATAGGTAAATTCTTATAGATCCATCCCCCGAGGGAACTGGACATGATAATTTTTAATCATCCAGCTCGAGCAAGAATAAAAAGAACCAAATAAATCCATATATCCATATAAAATATATATATATATGGTACATGTATTTACACATACACATATATGATATAGGAATGGTTCAATGTAAGAAAGAATTGACTAAATTCTTTTTTACGGAGTTGCAACTATCCATTACAAAATAAAGAATTCTGTCCTTACAAGTAAATATTCAAGACCCAAGTAAGCTTACAAATCAGATCATGATATAATCAAGTACTTTCTGGGTCGTCTCAGACCTTCTAATTGGTATTTATCTCCAAAATATTTGGAGATACACATACAAGGTTTGCTTGTTACTAATATAGTCTAGCCTCTCTTCTTCTTTAGATCTCTTGTTTCACTTCGATAATAGTATTAATCGTGTCAATGCAGAGGAAATGAATACATTTACATACTATTTAATCTTATAAGTGAACTCGATAAAACAGAATCAAGATTCCGTTTTATCTAGTTCACTTATACTGGATCTTACGGAGCCTGCTCATGTACAACATGATTCGGACCTGATCATAGAAAAGATTCTCTTTAAGCAAACCAACCTATCCTCTGTATAGGGCTTACACGATGATTGGAACAAAGACACATTTGGTTGTGAATTCTCATGTGGTAGGCATATATCTACATAGACCAATCAATAGTTCAATTCACACACTCCCATAATCTATTTTCTCTTCACAAAATTCCCTTCAATCCCCCCGTTTAGTTGACATGAATAGTTAAAGGAAAATATCCAAATCCATGTATTATTATTTTTAATAATCCATATTTGTAGCAATGAAATACTTTATATTCCTCCACCAAGTGATAAATGATTGATTACAAATATTTAGGATCTATTTTTCTTTGCTCTATAAAGGCCAGAAATACCTTGTTTATGTATCATTGGAAAGTAAATTAACATAAATATGGCAGTAAGAAGCGGCAATACAAAAATGTGTAAACTATAAAAACGAGTCAAAGTAGATTGTCCCACACTAGCGCTTCCGTGTAATAATTCGACCAAGGATGATCCTATTACAGGAATAGCGTCAGGGACACCTGTTACTATTTTCATTGCCCAATAACCAACTTGGTCCCAAGGTAAGGAATAACCAGTTATGCCAAAAGATGCAGTTAATACAGCCAGAATAACACCTGTAACCCAAGTCAATTCGCGAGGTTTTTTAAATCCGCCGGTGAGATACACACGAAATATATGTAGGATCACATTATGACCATCATACTTGTCGACCATCGATGAACTGATCGGATTAACCAACCAAAGTTGGCTCCAGTCATTATGTATTGAACAGAAGAAAAAGCCTCAGTAACGGTCGGACGATAGTAAAAAGTCATAGCAAACCAGTAGCTACTTGTACTAAAAAATAAGTAAGCATAATTCCCCCTAAACAATAAAATATATTGACGTGGGGAGGAATGTATTTACTAGTTATATCATTCGCAATTGCTTGAATCTCGAGATGTTCTTCAAATCAATCATATACTTTATTGAGATAGGCGAAACTCCCCCATTTAGAACCGTATATGAGACTTTCATCTCGTACAGCTCAAGCAAAAATACCCAAATACTAGTGCAAAATACAAAAACACCCAAATACCCATCTTCTCTGAAAAATCCGAAAGCTCTTCTTTGTGGCGATAATACCAAAATATCAAGTTGGCGCAGTCATCTTTATCTTTATTTTGATACTTATGGGCCTCTTGAATTCTCTTTTTCCCTATTTCTTTCTAGAATTTATTTTTCTGGGATAGGAATTCTCTTGTTAAGGCCCTATGAATCGATTAAAACCTCATATTCATACTAGGACCACGATGATTCAATAAAAAAACCTAACCTAAATCAAATCAAGGATTCCCTGAGTAAGAATCCTCGGATCATCACTTATTCCCTGAATAAATAGAATGACTAAATTCAAAGAAAGGTTTTGCTTTTGGTCAAAATATAAATAGGGGTTGAAAGAAAAGAATCTTTTTATTTAGAAATTAGAATTCTTTGTTTGAAATTTTTTTGGAGCCCGGACACGAGATCTAAATATTAAGTATGAATCATAGTTTAAATATTTCTTAATCTATTTCGTATTCCAAATATTAGAATAAATATCTGACGAAGTAGAACCATTTCTATCAAGATGACAGACCCATTCTCTGTACTATCAATAGGATCAATTATAACAAGTCACACACTCATACTTCGAAAATACAGAAATAAAGAAATTCAACGATCGAACTACCAAAAGAAAATAGAATGGACAAGAAATCGGAGCTCTAAATGATTTATTTTGGACACAAAAGAAAGAACTTTGCGGTTTTTATAGATCTAATTCATTAAAATTCCATCCAATAAAATGAAAGAATTATAAATCTCCAAAATAATAGATAGAAATACCGCAAATAAGGCCATTAAGACACCCATCAAAGGAGTAGTTCCCCACCCAGGAACTACTTTACCATATTCCGAATTCAATGATTTTAATAAATCTCCTATTGCAGTTCGTCTTGGACAAGATCTAGAACTGTTTCCAACAGTTTGTGTAGCTATAAATCCTATTATATTCGTTGAGATCTCTTGACTTTATATACCATTCCATTGTAAACGATCCTATCATAGATCCATTGAGGTCTTGAAATTATATAAATATGATAAGAATGGAAACAACAACCCTAGTCGCCATCTTTATATCTGGTTTACTTGTAAGTTTTACTGGGTAAGCCTTATATACCGCTTTTGGACAACCTTCTCAACAACTAAGAGATCCATTCGAGGAACATGGAGATTAGTTGAAGTACTAAGCCTCCTGATACCGGGAGGCTCAGTTTTTCAACTGAGATAATGAAAAATTATTTTACCTTTTTAGTTCTTTTTTGTTGGAACTTTAGGCGGTTCTCGAAAAAAGATAGCGAAAAAATTATCCCTAGAGTGGAGACTAAGAGGAATGTATAAACCAATGCTTCCATAGATTCGATCGTGGTTTACAACTATAGCTTTCATACCTGTTTGTTTCTTTTTATTTTCTTTTTTTATCATCTTCCGGATAAAGAACGAACAAGAGTAAAAATAAAGTTGATTCAAATAAAGATTTCTCTGGTACCCTATATCAATAAAAGTAAAAGAAAGATACCAAAGCAATGTTGTATCAGGCTGCCTGTCTTTTTGTAGTTGGATCTCCAAGTTTTTGGAATGCTCAAAATTCGACTTGAGCATTTAAATCTGGGTCAATACCAGCAAAAACATCTCTGAACAAGGTTCTAGCACCATGCCAAATGTGTCCGAAGAAGAAGAGCAAAGAAAACGAAGCATGCCCAAAAGTAAACCAACCCCTTGGACTGCTACGAAAAATACCATCGGATTTCAAAGTAGCACGATCTAATTCAAAATTTTCACACAATTGAACACGTCTAGCATATTTTTTCACAGTAGCAAGATCAATATAACTGACGCCGTTGAGTTCATCGTCGTAGAACTCAACAGTTACACCTACTTGTTCAACATTATACTTCGATTCCGCCCTTCTAAAAGGAATATTGGCTCTAACAATTCCATCGCCATCTACCAAAACGACCGAAAATGTTTCAAAAAAAGTGGGCATACGACGTACAAAAAGTTCACGCCCTTCTTTATCTCTAAAGACAGGGTGTCCTAACCATCCAACCGCTATTCCATCACCGTTATCCATTGATCCCGCTCTGAATAATCCCCCTTTTACCGGATTATTGCCGATGTAATCATAAAAAGCTAATTTTTCAGGAATTTTAGACCAGGCTTCTGATAAACTTTGATTTTCTGCTAGCCCAGCACTAATTCTTTGATATATTTCTTGCTGGAAGTACCCCTGATCCCATTGGTAATGGGTGGGCCCAAACAATTCAATCGGGGTAGTTGCCGAACCATACCACATAGTTCCGGCAACAATAAAAGCTACAAAAAAGACAGCAACAATACTATTGGAAAGGACGGTTTCGATATTTTCCATACGCAACCCTTTGTATAGACGTTGTGGTAGACGGACGCTAAGATGGAATAAGCCCGCTAATATGCCCAATGTTCCTGCTGCAATATGATGAGAGGCTATTCCTACTGGAACAAAAGGATCAAAACCTTCCACGCCCCACGCTAGATTTACAGGTTGTACTTTTTCCGTTAGTCTATAAGGGTCGGACACCCATATTCCGGGACCATACAAGCATGTTACATGAAATGCACCAAATCCAAAGCAAGCCACCCCTAAGAGAAATAAATGAATTCCAAAGATTTTTGGTAAATCCAAAGAGGGTTTTCCTGTACGTTCATCACAAAATATTTCTAGATCCCAATACACCCAATGCCAGATAGCTGCCAAAAAGCACAAATCAGAAAACACAATATGTGCTCCAGCTACACTTTCATAACTCCAAATACCCGAATTCGTTACAGCCCCCCTGTGATACTCCAACCACCCCATGAATTGGTTATTCCTAAACGAGTCATGAAGGGTATAACAAACATAACCTGTCTCCACATTGGATCAAGAACATGATCAGAAGGATAAAAAACTGCTAATTCATATAGAGCCATCGAACCGGCTCAATCAACAATCAGAGTTGTATGCATTATATGAACAGAAAGCAACCAACCGAGATCTGTAACGACCCGGCTAGTCGTTTTAAGTATTACAACACCGTTTCCCAATTTACTTCTCAAATTGTACTTTACAGTTGTGGTGTAAATTGCCGGGGGCAATTAGTTCGGGTCCAGTGAGGTTTTGGAATGAATTGGAACACTTAGTTCCAAGGTTTAAAACTAAAGTTAAAATAGTGACCGGATGCGGACTAATATGTAAACAACCTCGGATTTAAATTTTGATGATTCCAATAGCTCCGTATGGTAATTTTGGACTTAGGAGCGTGTCCGAAAAATTATTTGAAGGTTCGTAGTGGAATTTGGCTTGAGTTGCCGAAAGTTGAATTTTTGGAAAGTATGACCGGGGGTTGACTTATTGATATCGGGGTCGGAATCAGATTCTGGAAATTAAAATAGGTCCGTAATGTGAAATGTGACTTATGTGCAAAATTTGGGGTCAATCGGACATGATTTAATGTGTTTCGGCGCAAGTTATAGAATTTGAACTTTCAAAGTTTAATGATTTCGAATTGAGATGTAATTCGTCATTTCGATGTTGTTAGGTGTGATTTGAGACCTCGAGTAGGTCCGTGTTATGTTATGGGACTTGTTGATATAATTAGTTGAGGTCCCGGGGGCCTCGAATGAGTTTCGGACGGTTAACGGATCAAATTTGGACTTAAGGAAATGCTGGAACTGCTGCCTACTGGTGTGATCGCACCTGCGAAGATTTTGATCGCAGGTGCGAATCCGCATGTGCGTGAAATAAGCCGCAGAAGCGGCCAAGAATGGTACTGGGCAGTGCTCGCAGGTGCGAGGAATTTTTCGCATCTGCGAGGCCGCAGGTACGAAGGTGTTGCGCAGATGCGGACTGGGGCTGGCCTGGGGCGAACGCAGGTGCGAAGGGTTTGCGCATCTGCGAGCCCGCAGATGCGAGAAGGGGGCCGCAGATGCGAGGTTTTGAAAGGTTGGCATTATACGCAGGCGCGCAATTTGTTCCGCAGATGCGGATGCGCAGGTGCGAGCCCAGGCACCGCAGGTGCGGAAATGCCTGGGCAGTGTTTAAAACGAGGGTTCCGAGATATTTTCTCATTTTGGACATTTTTGGAGCTCGATTTGGGCGATTTTGGAGAAAATATTTTCCACACAACTTGGGGTAAGTGTTCTTAACTCCCTTTTAATTATATTCCATGAATTAATCTTCATTTTTGGCGTAAGATTATTGAATCTTCAAGAGAAATAGAAGGAAATTTCTATAATGTCATAAAACGAAGTTTTCAAGTTTGAATACCGATTTGGAGTCGGATTTGAGTGAAATTAGTATGGTTGAACTTGTAATTGGATGGGTTGTCTTATTTTGTGAGATTCGTCGGATTTCGAGATATGGGCCCCACATGTGATTTTTGGGGCGTAATTTCGGATTTTATGGAAAATATTAGCGTTTTGATATGAAATTAATTCTTATAAATTGTGTGGACTGAATCAAATTAATTATGATAGATTCGAGCTGTTCGGGAGTTAATACGCGCATAATAGGATTTCTGGAGCATTGTTTAGCTTGCTCGACATTGGATTCAGCTTGTTCGAGGTAAGTAACTCTTCTAATCTTTGAGTTGAGGGTATGAACCCTGAATATATGTATTTCGTGAATTGTTGGGAGGTGACGCACATGCTAGGTGACGGGCGTGTGGGCGTGCACTATAGAAATTGTGACATAATTGTTTCTGTGAAATTTCGTAGTTAAATGATCTTGGCATTTTCCATGCGTTTTATGAGTTAGAGAAATTAAGCTGAAAAGCATATTAAAAATCATGATTGAGGCTATGTGCCAATATTATTGGGACCCACAGAGGTTATAATTTTTGTGAGTTAATTGTTTTAAATTAAAAATTCATACTCATTCATATTCATTTCATTGCATATCATAACTTAGTTTCATAACTCTATTTTGATGCATATAAATGTTTTGAGCCGAATGCCATATTTTACTGAAATGCCCGAGTGGCTTGAGAGGTTTATAATTGAGTGAGACCCAGGGCCTGATTTGTGAGGATATTTATGGGATCGGGATGCACACCGCAACATGTTGCATATTAATGGGATCAGGCTGCATACCACATCATGTTCGATATCGGCCGAGGGCCTGATTGTGAGGATGAGTGTGGATCGGGGCTGCCCGCCTGCAGCATACTTTATTATTATAGCACGTGAGTTATCCGTGCAGCACGTGAGTTGTCTGTGCAGATTATAGTGCTTGGGCTGAAGGAGTCCCTCCAGAGTCTGTACACACTCCCAGTGAGCGCAGGTACCTACTGAGTGCGAGTGCCGAGTGCCGATTGCTGAGTGACTGGGAGGCATGAGTGATTGTGAGGTATGCCCGAGTGACAAGAGTGATTGTGAGGTATGCCCGAGTGGCAAGAGTGATTGTGAGGTATGCCCGAGTGGCAAGAGTGATTGTGAGGTTTGCCCGAGGGGCTGTTTATGATTTTATCACTGAGTTGCATCGCATTGGCATGCACACATGACATACATGCATAGAGATGTATTTTTTTTTCTCATGCTGTACAACATCACATCATTCATGATTTCTCACACATTTTATAGATGGGCATAGTGATGCATTTATTTTACACGGGTTATCCGGAAGAAAAATAAAATGTATTATTTATTATTTAAAAGATTTTTGGAGAAATTTATTGTTTTCAAACTAATCATATTATTGGCAACTTCGGCAAACGATTTGGGTTTTCACTGATGTATCTGAAAGAAAAAATTACTATTTTTGAAATTATTATTTGGCTCTAAGTATTTTATCCGTGAGTTACTTCGCGTATTATTTGCTTTATGTTGTTATAGATTGTTGTGGACTATTGGTTTTATACCCGACCTTGGTAGAAGCTCGTCACTACTTTCAACCTACGGCTAGGTTTGTTACTTACTCATTACATGGGGTCGGTTGTACTGATACTACACTTCTGCACATTGCGTGTAGATGTTGGCTGTTGTTTTTGCTGTGCTCGATGGCTGCGGGATTTGAAGATGTACCTGCGTTCCTGTTATAGCTTCCTCTTATTCAGGGTAGCCTTAGATTTTATTAAAGCTCTGTTTATGTACTATTTAAAAAGACTATGTATTTATTTTATTTCCGCTTTGTATACTCTATTCTTAGAAGCTCATAATTTGTACTACCAGTTCTTGGGGATTATATAAGATCATGATCTTTATTAACTTAAATTGCTTTAATAATTATTACTGAAATTAGTTAGTTGAAAATTGGCTTACCTAACGGGATGGGTTAGGTGCTATCATGACTAGTTGAATTTTGGGTCATGCCAGGATCATTCAATACAACGGTATGAACACGATACCAAGGCAAACCCATGAAAATACCCCTTATATCAAAGATAAATAGACACTACGTAACTTTATTATATTGGAAAAGACTATAATATGACTATCCTATGGACCACTCTTGTTCAGTCGATTATTTCCGAACAAGTGTATTCTATTTTGTTGGTAATAATGGAATAATTCTGTTTGTAGGAACAAAGAGAAGCAGATTTATTATATACTCGATAAGTACCGATACGCAATGGGGGAGTTGATCCCATTTTCTATGAGCGAATGAGTCCATACTTATTTATCATTAGAAAAACCTATTCGTAATAATTTGAGTTTATTCATTCTCTCTTTCTTTATGAATTTTTTTTATCTATGGATAAAATAAATACGATAAAAAAATTGTTACGTTTCCACCTCAAAGTGAAATATAGTATTTAGTTTTTTCTTTCATTTAATGCCTATTGGTGTTCCAAAAGTTCCTTTCCGAAGTCCTCGAGAGGAAGATGCATCTTGGGTTGACGTATAGTACGACTTGTCAGATATATTGGGTCATATGGTATATACCCGTTCTCTCCCCCGATCGAGATATCCCCCGTTTCACCGAAGAAAGATAAATTTAATCATAAACAATTTGGAGCGTGAATTGCAATTAGATCCATTTTTGAGGGGATTCATATTACTATTATCAATTAGAATAATTCAATTAGAATAATTTATGGTTGGCTTGGTTGGACTAAAAAAATGAAGTATCCAGGCTCCGTTTAGAAAAAACTCAATTGGATTGATAAGATATCTATGATTGCTATTCATATTTTTTCTTTGTAAAGAGATCCTAATTGTCAAGCAAAGTTATCTCAACTCTAAGAAATACTTGTATAAAATGAATTGAAAAAAAAAGAAATACAAAAAGAAATAGTAATGGGAGCATTTGTCCTATATGTACAAATCCAAATCGGGCGGATCTTTACCCGGAGTAGAGCATAAACCTAAAAAGATGAAACAGACTCGTTCAGGAACAAGAAAATACCACCGTGGTTTGGATTAAATCTCGATGAAAGAATACATCAATGAGAAGTTAATTCGATAAGTTTAATGACCCTTTCTTATAACTTAAAATTTTATAATGGAAAATCGAAAATATAAAAAAGGAGTCAAAACTCGTCTTTATTAAAAAATCGAAGAAAAGCCCTTTCGTTAGAAGTAAGAAAGAACCTTTCTAGAAAAAAAGAAAGAGGACTGGAATCTATGCATTGATTCACAATTTTTTTGAACAATATGCATCAAAAGGCGGATGTACAATTCCTAAGGGATACAATTTTACCCTAATCAAATAGGAGTAAGCTCGTGACACGTTCACTAAAAAAAATCCCTTTGTAGCCAATTATTTATCTAATATTTATGAATTATGGGTGAACGACGGGAATTGAACCCGCGCATGGTGGATTTACAATCCACTGCCTTGATCCACTTGGCTACATCCGCCCCCTCGCCTACTTACATTCTGTTTTTACATTATTTAAATTAGAAAATAAAAGATTCAAGTTCGAATATTTCTCTTCTTTCTTATTTCAATGATATCATTATTTCAAAGATAAGAATATGAAGCCAAAATTAGATTTTCTTTTTTGAAAAAAAAAGATATAGTAACATTAGCAAGAAGAGAAACAAGTCATATTTCTATAATTTTAAATAAATACAAAATCAAAATAAAATACTCAATCATGAAAAAATGCAGGCAAATAACCTCTCCTTCTTTTTCTATAATGTAAACAAAAAAGTCTAAGTAAGTAAAATACTAGTAAATAAATAAAAATAAAAAAAGAAAGAAGCAATACACCCTCTTGATAGAACAAGAAAATGATTATTGCTCCTTTCTTTTCAAAACCTCCTATAGACTAGACTGGGATCTTATCCATTTGTAGATGGAGGTTTCATAATAGCTAGGTCTAGAGGGAAGTTGTGAGCTTTGCATTCATGCATAACTTCCATACCAAGGTTATCACGATTAATGATATCAGCCCAAGTATTAATTACACGACCTTGACTGTCAACTACAGATTAGTTAAAATTGAAACCATTTAGGTTGAAAGCCATAGTGCTGATACCTAAAGCGGTAAATCAGATACCTACTACAGGCCAAGCAACTAGGAAGAAGTGTAACGAATGAGAGTTATTGAAACGAGCATATTGGAAGATCAATCGGCCAAACTAACCATGAGCGGCTACGATGTCATAAGTTTCTTCCTCTTGACCGAATCTGTAACCTTCATTAGCAGATTCATTTTCTGTGGTTTTCCTGATCAAACTAAAAGTTACCAAGGAACCATGCATAGCACTAAATAGGAAGCCGCCGAATATACCAGCTACGCCTAACATGTGAAATGGGTGCATAAGGATGTTGTGCTCAACCTGGAATACAATCATGAAATTGAAAGTACCAGAGATTCCTAGAGGCATACCATCAGAAAAACTTCCTTGACCGATTGGGCAGATCAAGAAAACTACGATAGCAGCTGCAACAGGAGCTGGATATGCAACAACAATCCAAGGTCGCATACCCAGACGGAAACTAAGTTCCCACTCACGACCCATGTAACAAGCTACGCCAAGTAAAAAGTGTAGAACAATTAATTCATAAGGACCACCATTGTATAACCATTCATCAACGGATGTTGCTTCCCAGATTGGGTAAAAATGTAAACCTATAGCTGCAAAAGTAGGAATAATGGCACCAGAAATAATATTATTTCCGTAAAGTAGAGACCCTGAAACAGGTTCACGAATACCATCAATGTCTACTGGAGGAGCAACAATGAATGCAATAATAAATATAAAAGTTGCCGTCAATAAGGTAGGGATCATCAAAATACCAAACCATCCAATGTAAAGACAGTTTTCAATGCTGATTATACAGTTACAGAAGCGATCCTATAGGCTTTCGCTTTCGCGTCTCTCTAAAATTGCATTCATGGTAAAATCTTGGTTTATTTAATCATCAGGGACTCCCAAGCACACGAGTTTTCTATAAATAAAAATAGAAAATGGAAGGCTTGTTATTCAACAGTATAATATGACTTATATACTCGTGTCAACCAAGGTGTATGTAGATCTTTTCAAGTTTTTAATGAAGTTGATTGGAAAAATACGGACTTCTCTACAGAGAATTAGAATTTCGATGTGCTAGTGGGTTGCCCGAGATTCAAATCCAGAACTAGTCGGATGGAATAGATAAGTTACTTGTTAAAAAAAATAAATGTTAATCTTAAATTAAATAAACAAGTAAAGACCCCTCCCCAAGCCGTGCTTGCATTTTTCATTGCACACGGCTTTCCCTATGTATACATTAGTTCCTTTCTTATAGAAATTAGAAAGACTTTAAAAAGTTGAATACTCAGTTGATTTACCCCTTAATTACTATTACAATCAACATTTCAGAATAGTTAAATTTTTTTTATCTCTTCATCATTTAGAAAAAAATTTCCATTATGAAAATCTAAGAATGAACATTGATAATTCGCCAGATCATTGATACAAAAAATATTCAAATACCAAATTCGACTTCTATATACTCCCCACAAACTAGAAGAAGCTCGTGGGAAGGTCAAAGAAAGAACTTGTTCTTCCAACATTAAGAAGTCTTCTAATAATTCTGAGCTCGATCTTTTCTAAAAAATGCGTACAATACTTTTGTGTTTTCGAGCTAAAGTTCTAGTACAAGAAAATCGAAGTATATACTTTATTCGATATAAAGTCTTTTTTTGGAAGATCCGCTATAATAATGAAAAAGATTTCTACATATATGCCCAAATCGGTCAATAATATTAGAATCTGATAAATCGGACCAAACTGATTAACTAATGAGATGCCCCATTATGGTATAAAAGTTTGCTTTAGCTAGTGATCCAATCAAAGGAATAATTGGAATAAGGGTATCGAACATGTGCCTTACTACGGAGCTCAGGGCTTTAAGGGGAGGGGTGAAACTATTGAGGAGTTTATGTGAGACAACATTAGAATTCTCCGATTTAATAGAGTCAGCAAGATTCGGGTGACCAGAGTGATCAGCAGCTTGATCAGCTTAAGGGAAAGCTTCGCAGGTTTGTGAAGACAGATTCTCGTCACTCAATTTTCAGAGCTGAGCCAACTGATTCAGTGGTCTCCCTCTCTCCTTATACTTCTAACCAAGACTCTTCTTCAGACTTAGGTTCTCTAGCTTCTATTCTCGGGGTACGTAGATCCACCCGTCTTCATTTTCCTATTCATAGGTTTGTATCAACTAAGTCTCTGTCTATTTTCCACGAGTCGTTTTTGCAATTCTATCCATCTTTTTTAACCTGATACCTTTGCAGAGGCCATATCTCAACCCTAATGGCAGCTCTATGCAGAAAGAGATCGTAGCACTAGAATGGTTTGCTACTTGGGATTGAGTCTCTCTTCCTCTAGGAAAATCAATAGTGGGCTATAAGTGGGTCTATAAAGACAACAAAAAGTTGATGGAGCTATTGAGGGGTTGAAGGCTAGATTGGTAGCCAAAGGATATACACAAGAGTATTGAGTCGAACCCCTTTAGAGATAGGGGAAATATTTTTCCCAGCTTGGCGAATCGCATCCCCGCGCAACGAATTGCATTGCTAACCTCTTGATTATCTTCTTATCATTTTTCGTTGCATATTTGGGATACATTTGGTGTTCAATATATTCCCTGATATCAGTAAACCATGGTTTACCGTTGGGTGCCCTTTCAATGACCAAAAGATCACTATTGAACATGCCGGGAGTCGACTCAAAAATTTCTATTAGGTTGCAATACACCAGGCTGTTTCTTTGTTCTATCATGATTGGGCGGACTTTCCCTCAGGAATGTTTATCATGGAGGCCAGTGTTGCCAATGCATCCGCGAACTTATTTTTTCTCTGGGTAGTGGAGAGAAACTGATTTTCTTGAATTGCTCAGTGAGCTTTTCAAGATAAGCATGGTATGTCAAAAGTTTTTCATATTTTGTTTTTAATTTCTTTTGAGTTTGGCAGATGATAAGCGTCGAATCCCTAAATACTTCGATTTCTTATATTCCCATGGTCAAGGCAGTTTTTAATCCATGGATACATGCTTCATCTTCTGTGGTATTCTTAGTTCCTTAAAAGTTTCGCTTAATGGCAATGAGGGTGTGCGATTCATCAGGTACAATCAGCAATGCCCCTACTTCGTACCCATTTTGATTAGTCGTGCCATCAAAGTCAATTTTTCATGCCCTCCTCTTCTGTGACAACTATTTCCTCGTCTGGGAAGCAATCCTTAAACTCATATTCTTCCTTGATAGGGTGCAAGGTGTTCTGCTATCGCCCTTCCTTTTTGGTTACATACGTGATGTCAAATTCAGACAGAAGCAGTAACTATCTTGCGGTCCTTCCCGTTACGTTAAGGCGGGTTTCTCGAACAAACACTTTTTTTGTAGGTCCATGGAATCTATTAAATGTACTGGGTAAGACACCATGTAATGCCTCAATTTCCGCCTTACCCAAATCAAAGCCAAGCAGGTTTTCTCCAAATTGGTATACCTGGTCTTGTAGTCAGTCATTTTCTTACGTTGGTAGTATATGGCCCTTTACTTCCGTCTGTCTTCATCGTATTAAGCCAACATAGACCCCATAGTGGTTTCAGTGACTGATAGGTATAGTAATTAAAGTTTCCTGGCGTTATAGGCACTAGAATGGAGTCCTTTATTTTGTCAAAAGCTTTTTGGCGGGCTTCGTCCCATTTTTCTGCTAAATTTTGATTTCAAAATTTGTGTATCGGCTCGCAAGTGGCTAGACAAAAGAAAGTCAAAGTCTGATGGGACTATTGATCACTACAAGGCTCGCATGGTAGCCAAAGGCTACAACAAGCAATATGGTATAGACTATGATGAGACATTTAGTCCAGTTATCAAGATGGCATCAAGGGCGAGTAGCTGTGACTTACTTGATAAGGGAAAGAGAAGACGTCCCTTAAAGCCCCATTAACACAAAACAAGTCGATTCCTACGTTTTTAAATTACCAGAAGCTCTTAGCTACTCAGCTATACTATAGGCTCTAAAGGCATTACTTGACTGAAAGAGTGCTTATATTATGCGGGCTTCTCTTTCCAATATTTAACTTATATACAGGTCAACATCGACTTAAGAAGCACGAAAGCTACCTCGGGAGAGGGATGGGAGTAGTCTTTTTCCAATAGGCTAGCTGCCTATTGCAGGAGTTCCTGACCTGAAAGGACACCATCAAGCTGCTACTGAATGAAAGGATCCCAGAACAAGGAAACACCTTTTTTATTGTCTTAACAACTGGATCAGATTGAAGAATCCAAATCCATTTTAAACGAGACAAACATAAAAGGAGGAAAGACCGCTCAATAAATGAAATTGCCGAAAGATTTTCCTTTGAACTGTTTGAAAGTTAGCCAACTTGAGTTATGAGAGTACGAATGGTTTATTTTTCATTTTTAGGAAGAAAGAAGAAAAAAAAAGACTTACATCTTTAATTGATTTGATCATTTTATGGACTCAGTTGTCATTTCTTAGATAGAATTTCATACAGAGACAAAACCTTGAATCAATCATTTTTCTCGAGCTGTACGAGGAGAAAGCTTCTTATACGTTTCTGGGGGGAGGGGTGTTGTTCATCTATATCTATCCCAATGAGCCGTCTGTCGAATCGTTGCAATTGATGTTTGATCCCGAAGAGAAGGAAAAGATCTTTGGAAAGAGGGTTTTTATGATCCGATAAAGAATCAAACTTATTTAAATGTTCCTGCTATTTTATATTTCCTAGAAAAAGAGGCTCAACCTATAGGAACTGCTTAGGATATTTTAAAAAAGGCAGAGGTTTTTAAGGAACTTCGTCCTAATCAATCGAAATTCAATTAAGGAAATAAATTAAGGAAATACAAAAAAGGGGTAGTCATTTGTATATAACTTTGTATGACTTTTCTCTTCTATTTTTTTTGTATTTTCTCCCTTTCCTTTTTTATTTGTATTTTTTTATCATTGCTTCCATTGAATTCCGTGTTCTATAACGACAAAACAACCGGGAAAGCCAATAGCGTTAAGTAACTTGCAGTTTGAGTTGCTAAAACTTGCCATTGTTCAGAAGTACTATAATTAACTACTCATTCAGTTAATTGGGACAAACAAATGAAAGATTCATGTCAATTATTGAGAATTACTGGCAATAGTACGGAACACAATAGGGTCAAACCAATTAATACACCAGCGATTCGGTGAATGAAATCTTAATAATAAACACATGATAAATACGTCTGAAACATAGAAACGCAACTCTTTTGTTCTCGCATGGTAGAGTGTTTCTGACAAGTCATTAACTTTAATTTGGCATCTACTTTTGTTTTCCTTTTCCCCATGAAACAGTTAGTAACTTCGGATGCAAGAAATGAAATGTACAAATCTTAGAGAAATAGCTAAAAGCCAAACTAATACTACACATAAGATATTGATTTAAATAATTTAACTTAACAGCCTAGGCTAGCTAGTAGGTAGGGTATGTCAAATGTACGTAATCATAGAAGTATTTGTTAAGTTCATATCCATTTACAAAGAGAGCCGGTGCCTATATAGTATTACGCATCTATTAACTTAATATCTTAGAACTACGTACTGTACTTAGTGAAAAAAACTGAAATGCAGAGTAACCTGAAAATTAAAACGTGTTGGTGGAAGTAACTGATACTGATGATATGTCAAGGTGCATGTAAATTGACACTATATATATATATATATATCACAGTTATTTGAAAAAGAAAAAGAAAGTAAAGCAGTCGAGGAAATTAAGGAGAAAATCGAATAAAGTGAATGGCAAGGAGGAAATTCAGTTGTGTAAAGGAATGAGTTGAGAAGGGCAGAAGGGATTATTACTTGTACCTTCCTAATACTGTATTCCATATTTAGTGAAGTGTATATCTGGTGTATGAGAGGCCGCGTAAATAGTACTACTTGCCTTTGCGGCATATATGGTCTTTTGCTTTGCTTTTTTGTTGTATTTATCTTTCGGAGGAAGTAACCCATTCAGTGTTGGAGTTGAAACGAGAAACTCAATTGGTAAAAACATCTGCTATTTGTGATATCCTCATCGTTTATTTGCAAAAGTGAAATTCAAAGGGTTTAATATTTCTGGGTTAATAATTATATTTGAATGGATAAACACTACTACTATTGAAGTCCCTGAGTCATACACTAATGAGTCACGTAACTTCCGTGCTCACATACCACATTTTAAAGGATTTTTTTCTTTTTATTTTTTTATTCCAATAGTTTGATTCATCACGTGTTCGTATTCAGTTAAGGAACAGATTCAGTTGATTTAGGGTCGACTTACGTGATAAACGTTTTTACCTTCATTTTAGGAGTCGCGGTCATGTCACATTTGAAGTAAGTGAGAAACCTCTATTATATTATTGTATATTGTATGTTATTAAAGGGATTGAGGTGAAAAGAACAAAAAAAAATCACTTTCGTCTAAATATTAATTATATCATTGTTTGTACATTGAGATAGATCATATTATTATTATTATTATTATTATTATTATTATATATTGCCGATATGAACTTTAGAAAAGAGTAATACCAACTATTGTATGTACTTTTAACTTCTTTTGAGTGAAAGTGGGTGAGTTGGGTAGGTACCAAGGGGTTTGCTCTCATGATAATTGCCACAATTACAAATGATAATCGAATTGTAATCAAGAGTTGTCAATGAGGTGGAGTGGTGACAATTTGCACCCTTGCTTTTGCCAAGTAGTTTGCGTTTGCTCCAAACTACACAGATAGAAACCAGATCATGTTTTAAACTCTAAGTCGCTCCTGAACCAAGCACTTTTATGGTGTCGGATTCAATTAAAAAGTAAAAAGATAATGGATAAACCATAGAGTTGAAAGAATTCAAATATATTGGTTAGACACATGTTATTGAAAACACTCTCTTGAGTATATTACCACGACACAAGGTATGTATATATAGTTCGTGTCATTTTATGTCATTTTATACGGTAATATTGACTGAACATGATTTTAAAGAAACGAATATAAACAACTTGACAAAAAAAAACATTTAGTGATCTTTAGAATCATGCTAAGTCAACTTCTATAACATGTCCTCAGACAATAAAAATATTAAAATTAATGAGATTTAAAATATATATTTAAAAAAAAGCGTTACATTTAAAATAGGTGTTCCTCGGAGACTTTTATCCAAACGTATTAAAGTAACCAAAATGGAATTTCCTTAACGTTTCTTTTTATTAAAAAAATGAGCTAATATGTAAACAAGAACACTGTTTACCCGTAAAACGGTACATTTGAATTTATACATGGTTTTTAGATAAGTGAATTAATTTGATCCTGAAATAATAGAAGAATTAAATAAATATGCAATACTTAGCCTTGAGATAGAGATAAAATAGCAGAAACAATAGTTCCGGGAGCAGGGCTTCCGGGCACAATAACGGTGAAATAAAAAAGCAAGAAGATAAAATTGTATTAAGCTTTGAATAGATTATAGCGTAAGTTTGCCAGAAAATTCCTGTCCTGTATAATGATAATAGAGCTTACTATTTATATCTGCACCTAGGGAACAAGGTACTAGGATCAAGCCCTTCTTTAATGTCAATTATGAGGGCCATTGAAGAATGCGTAACGACGGGCATGAATGTCAAATTCTTTATAACGGGCAGTGTACTAAATGCTGTAGAATATTCTTTTTTAAATGCTACTAGGTGGCAGACATTTATTTCATCTTTATGAGTACCATTCTTTTCGGTAACAGACGAAATAGTTGCCTTCAATTTTAGCTATCCTCTGCCTTCGACTCCGCGTGTCACTCCTTATGCGATCATTTAATATAACATATTTTACCCTATACAGATAGTCCCCCTGCTTTTCGGAGACATAACTTTGTGTTACCGGAAAGTTGGTAGAAATATTCCTTTTGGCGGAAATTTTACTGACCTCCTTTGAAAGGCTACTGAAGACCGAAATCGCATTCATCTCCCTTGCCGCCGGTGGTCGCCTTTTATCTGTTTAATCCCCTCGGGAGTTTGGGAATTTCAGCAACTGATGATACGTTGATGGTAGAGTCTTCATCACGTGCAACCACGATCTTCCCAGAATAATATTATAACCCATATCACCGTCCACAACCTCGAAAAAGATCGTCTTCATCACCCTTTCGGCAATTGTGGGTAGCAGGATCTCTCCTCGGGTTGTCACGCTTGCAAGGTTGAACCCGACAAGGAGTTTTGTGGCCGGAATGATGCTTCCGGTAAGTTTGGGTTGCTCCAATACCCTTCATTGTATGATATTGGCCGAACTCCCTGGATCCACCAGAACACGTTTGATTTTAAAATCTATTATATTTAAAGAAATTACCAATGCCTCGTTGTGCGGTAGCAACAATCCGTCTGCGTCTTCCTCCGTGAAAGTGATGTCATGTTCATCGACTTCCCGGAGCCTCTTATTGTGGGTTACTGTTACTGTCACGACCCGAAATTCTCACCTTCGGAACCGTGATGACGCCTAACATTTTACTTGCTAGGCAAGCCAACGTTAGAATAATTTAAACCATTTTTAACAATTTATTTTAATTAAATAATAAAGAAACCAACAACCGGAATAATATATGAATTTAAATATGCAAACCAAAAATAATATGATGTCTAAATACCATCCCAGAAGTAGAGTCACAAGTGCACGAGCTTCTAGAATAATACAAACAAGAGTCTGAATAAAAATAAAACTGTCTGAAAGAAAGCACACAGCTAAGATAAAGTAGAAGGGGACTTCAGAGCTGCGAACGCCGTGCAACTATACCTCAAGTCTCCTCTGATAGCTGAATCCGAGCAATTCTACAGTACGCTGCTGGGACAAACTTCAAAATCTGCACAAGAAGTGCAGAGTGTAGTATGGGTACAACCGATCCCATGTACTCTGTAAGTGCCGAGCCTAACCTCGACGAATTAGTGACGAGGCTAAGGCAAGTCGCTTACGTTAACCTGTACGCAATAATAATAATAACAACAGAAAAATAAGTAAGACCGTTAAATCATATCAATAATTGAAGTCAATTCAGCAGTCATTATCCCTCAATTAATTTCCGTTGCGGCGTACAACCCGCTCCAACAATATAAACTTAACATAAAATCCGTTGCGGCGTGCAACCCGATCCAACAATATAATCTTTCAATTAAATTTCGTTGCGGCGTGCAACCCGCTCCAACAATATAATTTAATAATTCTTAAATGTAAAAATATTTCAATAAATATCACGTTAAATAAGAAATTATTAGGTAACAAGGCATACAATGATTATAATTTATTTGAAAAATAAGTAATGACAAGTAGTAATTAATTGTAAAAAAATCAGAGAGAAAATAGGCAATTTAATATTTAATGTGCTAAATGTTAAGTAGCAATTAAGACACATAATTCAAACAAACATGTAGCAATTATAGCATGAATTCAAGACATAATATTGGACAAGGAATATAAGAGAAGTAATTAATATAATAATTAATTCATACTTTAAAATAATTTATGATTATTAGATAAATATGCAAACAATCAATTTGACGATGTATAGGCACTCGTCACCTCGCCTATACGTCATTACACATGAAATTCACTTAACAAATAATTCAAGGGTTCTATTCCCTCAAGTCAAGGTTAACCAGGACACTTACTTCGCTTCGCAACCAAATTCAAGATTCCAATAAACCTTTGCCTGGCGAATTAGTGTCTGAAAGCTTCAAATCTAGTCATAAACAATTCAATAGACTCAACACGAATCGTAGGAATTAATTCCATATGAAATTACAGATTTTTCGGATTAAAATCCGAAATTTATCTCAAAAATTAACAGTGGGACCCACGTCCCGAATCTCGAAAAGACTCACGAAATCCGAACATCCATTCCGAGACGAGTCCAACCATACAAAAATTATCGAATTCGGACATCGGATTATCTTTCAAATCCTAAATTTTCGTTTTTTAAAAGTTTTACAATCACTTGCGGATAGAAAACACTTACCCAAGTTGATTTCGTGAAAACCCCCTTTGAAATCACCCAAATCCGAGACTCAAAACTTAAAAATGAGTAAAAATGACAAACTTTCGATTTTAAGCATTCTGCCTAAGCAAATCGCATGTGTGAAATGCAACTTTGTCTCATATTTTGAGGCAAATAAAAACTGCTACCAGCCTTCAGTAAATCGATCGTAACTTTCTGTACAAATGTCCAAATGATATATGGTTTACCTTTCTGGAAACTAAAATCAAAGGACTACAACTTTTGTGTTTTGCAAATCTCCATATTCCTTATAGATTATGAGATATAAGCTTTTAAAGTTAGCTATATGCATCAGCAATTCGCACACTGCTGTAGCCAAAAACTAGCAGTAAAAAAATGGCCTAAAAATGGTCCGAAATCACTCCGAAACTCACCCGAGCCCCTCGGTACATCGTCTGAATATTTCAACAAGACCCGAAATAAAATACGGACTTACTCGGGGTTTCGAATTACGTCAAACAACGTCGAAATTATATTTCACACCTCGATTCGGACTTATGAGTTTCAAACTTTTCAATTTACAAAACTTGTACCGAAACGTATTAAATGAATCCGGAATGAATTCAAATTTATCGTACAAGTCATAAATGGCATAACAGAGCTATTCCAATTTTCAGAATAAAATTCTGACCCTGATATCAATAAAGTCAACTCCTAGTGAAACTTTTCAAAAATCTTCTATTTTTCAACTTTCGCCAAAATGCACCGAATTGTCCTACGGACATCCAAATCCAAATCCGGACATGCGTCTAAGTCCGAAATCACCATATGAATCTATTGAAATCATCAAAATTCTATTCCGGGGTCGTTTGTTCAAAAGTCAAATCTCGGGTCAAACTTTAGAAATTCAAGCTTTATAAAATCAAATATTTTTTTCCAAAAACTAACGGAAAACGTGCCTACACACCTCGGAATAACTTCAACTTTAATAAACAAGTCACAAATATTGTTACGAAGCTCATCAAACTCTCGGAATCCAAATCGGGACCTGGTATCATCAAAAACCCAATTATGGCCAAATTTAGAAATATTTTAAACCATTAAATTTCTAGTTTCTGTCAAATGGCAATAATTCAAGTTAGGGACTTTCGAATTCAATTCCGGGCATATGCCCAAGTCCCAAATCATGATATGGGCCTACCGGGACAGTCAAAACACTGATCCGGATCTGTTTACTCAAAATATTGACCGAAGTCAACTCAAATGAGTTTTGAAACTCAATTTCACATTTAAATCAATTTTTTTTTACATAAAAACTTATCGGAAAAATTTACGGACTACGCACACAAGTCGATGAATGCTGAAAGGTGCTATTCGAGGTCTCAGAACACATAAATAAATATTAAATTTAAAGATGACCTTTCGGGTCATCACAATATTTGTCACAATATAAGCTCATGGCACGTATGTCTGGTTTGATCGAACAAACCTCAGGAATTTATCTCTCGGGCTACGTCATCATCAAATTCAAAAGTGGACGTACCATAAAGTGACATGGCTCTTTGTTATCACAGTTACGACCGTAATTGTTTGTGGCTCAGTCACTTAAGAATTCCCAAAGATGGCCATTTTCAGTAGTGTCGCCACCTCTTCATGCAGATGTCGGCAATCCCCAGTTCGGTGGCCGTTCATCCGTGGTATTCGCCACCAATTAGGATAACTCTGGCTTGGATGGGACATCATCGGCTTCGAGAACCGTGCTTCTCAACCTTTCTTTAATTCTCTTCATATGAGAAAAGTTTTTCCTTCTTCTCTAACATAGAATGGCTTCTTCTAAGAACCTTAGTCCCTCAAAGAACAAAATCAAAGCTGATGAAGCTGATCCTCCTCTAGTGAGCACCATCATCCCCAGATGGTTCATCACAAATAAAGAATTCAAAGAGAAATTTCCTTCTACTAACCTTCGTACATGGGCCGTTGGCAGATTTCCTTCTTCCATCTATCCTTCCAATATCCCTGCTGTGAAGGAAGATTGTCATTGCCAAGATTAGACATTATCGCTCCTGATCTAGCGGAGCGGGTAACCTTACCCAAGAAGGGTTTTACGTACTTCTATATGTATCCCTTCACTTTGGGGACGTTTTCTCTGAGTGGAGAGATTGAGTCCGTCATTATAGAGTTCTACCTCCGCTACCAGGTATGTTTGGAAAAGATGATTCCTTTTACGTGGAGGACGATTGCTTGTCTTCGGTGCCTGTGCCAAGAAACGGGAGACGAGCTATCCCTAGCTCACGTGATGATCCTCTACTCCCCCAAAATCTTCTGTGGGGGAATGATTAACTTCAGCAAGCATGGCCACCATACACTGCTATCCAACTTGGATAATGATAATGACTATAGGTGGATGTAACAATTCGTTTCAGTCTCCACCAGTGACGTCATTCCGACGTCAACATTGTCTTTCCCGAAATTGTGGAACCGCACTCGTAAGTATATCGTTTTCTTCTTCTTCTGTTAAAGACCATTCCTCGTCATTATTGACTTTTATTTCTTTACATGTCTCAGCGACTCGGTGGGTTCCCTTTAGGGTTGAGGGGTTGGACCAATGGGTTCAGAAAATTTTGTACGTAACTATGCCCGAAACCCACATGTGGAAAGACATGTCCCTGAAATACAGGTGGAAGGCCAAAAATTAAGGTAAGTTGAACCCGTCTTGTCTTTACCTTTTCTCATAAGGAATTTGTCTCATTCGTCTCTCCTATTGAATATAGGTCTACCCCAGGGCTCAGTTGTCATCCCCGAGGAGGATGTTTTTGCTGATCTTGCTGATGCGACGAGGTTGCTATAGAAGGATGTTTCACAGACATGCATCTCCGGGCCTGCTTTTGGTGTAAGTGCTTCTTCTCGGAGTCCCCGATCGGAGAACAAGCAACCAAAAAGAAGGCGTTCCTCCGCAACCGGGGGAAAGAATAAGAGAACGAAAAATGCTGCCCTCGAGTCATCTCTAGAAGTCGTGGTAAAGAGCCCTCTGCCCGGGTCGGCCATAGATACCGTAATGATTGACGATGATGGAGAAGCTAGTGAGGATGGGGCTTCTCTACACATAAGACGACGACCTTCCTCAACTCAACAGACTGCTCAATCTGCTGAGTTAGTTACACCAACCGAGGACGATGCCTCGATGCTATGGGGGGAGTTTGAGATGGTGGAAAATGCCAACTCCCGTTTCTGGATCCCAGTCGATGCCCCCGGTATTATGGAGCTGAGTACCGGGTCCCCACTGTCTTTGGTTGACGAGCAACCGACAACCAGCAGCTGTTTCTCACCTTTCTACACCATCAGTTTCATCTCCTACTTTACCAACTCTTCTACCAGCAACTGCTGCATCATCTCCACCGGCTACATCTGCCCGAGAGGAGGATGTTTCTCTCCCCCAGTCCCTAGTTTATGGGAATTTGGGACAAAATTATGCTCCCCCTCAGAAGATCAGCAAAGAAGAAGGAGTGTTACTCTCTCGGTCTCTACCGGATGCAATTTGCTGTCCCGGTCGGTGGAACTTGCTAATTATCTGAAGCCTTTAGCTTCAGAAAAAGATAGGGAAAAGATATATGCTCTCTCTGGAGAGTTCTTGTTGAATAATGCTATGTACAACGCCGCAACGGTACACTTTTGATTTTCTTTGTCATTCCTTTTGTCTTTGATTTAGTAATATCTTAAGTTTGCCTTTCTTGTTTCGCAGGCCAATTTTCTTGCTTCCGAGGGCCTCCAGAGGTTGATTTGGGAAAACTAAGAAATTACCTCTGGGCGGGATCAACTTTTGGCCAAGCGGAACCAAACTGCTGCTCGCCTTTCAGAACGCAAAGCCAAAGCTGCTAAGGCTGTTGTGCTGGAGGCTCGTTTGCAGTAAAGCGAGCAAGATGTAGAGACCCTTAGTTAAGAGATAACCCCGTTGAGGGTTCAATTTGAAGAGGCTAGAGCCAAATGGGCTGAAGTCCATAATGTCATTCTTGCTGCATCCGATCGTGAGGCTGCCTACGCTGAAAGATTGACCAATTTGGAGGCAGTCTTGAACTCCAAAACTGAAGAGCTCATTACTGCCGGGGCGAAATATGCCCAATTGGAGGAGAAGTATAAGAAGACCATTGAGCATAATAGACATTTCAGCTCTACTATCCACGAACTCGACGTTAGCCTCAAGTCCGTTAGATCCGCTCGGGAAAACCTTTCTGCCGAGGTTAACCAACTTAAAGAAGAACTCAAGCGCCGAGCGGCTTCCCTAGTTATTGAAAACATATATGTTATGTATAGCTTGAGGAGAAAAACCTTGGAAGAGGCTAAAGCAAGTGTCATTGACTTTGATACCGAAATCGCTAAAGCCTGAAAGCTGGAGTCAGCTGCTAAAAGAGGTCTCCCGGCCGGGCTTGATGCTTCCGGTTCTTCTGGTTCCGGTTCTGAATCCTCGAGAACCGAAGGACAAAGATGTTGAAAGACAAAATGATGAGGGTCAAGACATCGAGCCGACGGCGGATCTACCCATTTCTCCTGGGGGCGCGAATGCTTTTCTTCCTCCTGGTTCCGGAGATGTAACAACTTAGCTTTTCATTTCTTTTCCCAACTTTTGTACCAGTGCCATTTTGGCACATTTATTTTGAATAAAAACATCTTTTTCTCAAGTATTGCATGAGTCTTTCTGCGTTCTATTTTTTGAATATTTATACAAGTTTTAATCTTTGCGTTCTTTCTTGCTTAAGTATTTTGCGCAAGTTTTACTATTTGCGTCTTATCATACAAGGCTTTGGATGTATTTTCTGCTGAAAGCATTTTGGATTACGGGCACAAGTTTTTCCGAAATCAACCCTTTATCATGAGTGTGAGCACCTATCACGACCCCAAATTAACCCTCCATAAGGTGTCGTGATGGCACCTAGTCTTTACGACTAGGTAAGCCTACTATTGCGAAAAATATAAAGGAAACACAACATTTTAAGGATAAACAACATATTATAAATAGCCAAGAGTAGTACCACTCGGCATATACAAAATAATTTCCCAAGACCCGGAATATCACTAAGTCACAAGCTTCTATAATCTATGTAGCTCTATACAAATGTCTGAAGATAATAAGGAAAGTCTCTAGACGAGGGAGTAGAAGGGGACTCCGAAGATCTGCGTACGCAAGCAGAAATACCTTGAAGTCTCCTAGAATCAGCAGCACACACTAACTCCAAGGTTGATAGTTCGTACTTGGATCTGCACACGAAAAACATGTGCAGGGAAAGGCATGAGTACACCACAATGGTACCCAGTAAGAGCCAAGCCTAACCTCGGTCGAGTAGTGACGAGGTCAGGTCAAGGCCCTACCGGAGTAAATATAATAAATTAAACAGTAAAAGATATAAGTAGAATTTATGGTAACACAGTTAAAGAATTTCTCGAAAATTTAACAGTTAAGGGAGCCCTCGGCTCAAAACAAGGTAAACACAGTGGGAAATCTCTCGGGATACCGTCCCGTAGTTTCAAATGAATATGCAGTACAGGGGGATCTCTCGGAATACGTCCGTAGTCCCAAAGTAAATATGCAGTGCTGGGGGATCTCCCGGAATACGTCTGCAGTCCCAAAGTAAATATGCAGTACAGGGGGATCTCCCGAAATACGTCTGTAGTCCTAAAGTAAACATGCAGTACAGGGGGATCTCCTGGAATACGTCCGTAGTCCCAAAGTAAATATGCAGTACAGGGGGTCTCCCGAAATATGTCTGTAGTCCCAAAGTAAATATGCAGTACATGGGGATCTCCCGGAATACGTCCGTAGTCCCAATTTAAATATGCAACGCAAGATGAAATGACAGGTATGACATCGAGTTATACAATTTACACTGGACACAGATAAGGCAAATAAGGACTTAACTGAACATGACGCACAGAATGTCAATTAGGCAGTTAAGACACGTAAGCATGCTTTTCTAGTCTAAACTACATAATTAAACATATTAGTACAATTAATAAGAGAAGCAATTTATGATTTAAAAAGGTTAAACATGATTTTTGTAATAATAGCCCGTGTACGTACTCGTCACCTCACGTACACGGCGCCCACACACCAAATAATATCAAGATATCCTAAGGGAAAAGTCCCCAACACAAGGTTAGGCAAGCCACTTACCTCGAACCGCTCAAATCAACTTGATATCACGTTCTTGCCATGAGTATCCGACTCCAAATGGCACAAATCTATTCAAAATAGTACAATACCATCAATATGCGCTAATGGAATGAATCCCACAAGAAAAACTACAAAATTAGGCCAAAACCCGAAATTGGCTCAAACCCGGCCCCCGGACCCATGTCTCAAAATCCGACAAAATTTGCAAAACTAAAAAGCTAATTCACTCATGAGTCTAACCATATCAAATAAACTATAATCCGACACCAAATGGTCCTCCAATACAAAATTCAAACTTTCAAATCCCTAGCCTCCAACTTTCAATTTTCACCTTAAATACACATTAACTAGGTGGGAAAATACATGGCAAGGCAAGATTATTGACCAAAAATAAGCACAAGGAACTTACCTCAAGAAATGCCTCGAAAATGCTCTCAAAAATTGCCCCAACCCGAGTTTGCAAAGCCAAAAAATGATAAAAATTGCGAAGCCCTTCGGTTTTAATCACTACCCAGGTATTTCTGCACCTGTGGAACCTGGGCTCGCACCCACGGGTGCGCTTGTGCGGAAAACTTGCGCATCTGCTCAACTCACTTGCCCCCTCTGCCTTCGCACCTGCGACGAAAGGGCCGCATCTGCGCACTCGCGCCTGCGGAGGCCCTTCTTCTTCTGCGCATCTTGCGCATGTGCGAACATCCTTGCGCATTTGTGGGCATCGCAGATGCAAAAACTTCCTCGTACCTGCGACCCCAGGCCAACTCTTGATTTATCGCATCTGCGCTTCCATATCCGCATGTGTGGCTCGCGCACCTGCGGTCTCTTTTCCGCAGGTGCGAAAACACCAGAACCAGCAAAGTTCAGAAATTCCTCTAAGTCCAAGTTTTCACCCGTTATGCATCCGAAACACACCCGAGGCCCCGGGGACCTCAACCAAACATACCAACCAATCCTAAAACACTTTATGAACCTAGTCGAACCTTTAAACCACGTCGAACAACACCAAAATCATGAATTAATCACGGATTCAAACCTAAGAATTTAAAGTTTTTCCAAATTCTACAAACGGCGCCGAGCCACATCAAATCTAGTCCGAATGACCTCAAATTTTACACACAGGTCACAAATGACATTACGAACCTACAGCCACTTTCGGAATTCCATTCCGAGCTCGATATCAAAATTTTCATTATCGGCCAAAATCGCCGAAAAACTAGCTTCCGCCAATTCAAGCCTAAATCTACTACAGACCCCCAAAACATATTTCGGACGCGCTCCTAACCCCAAAATCACTCAACGGAGCTAACGGAGTTGATGGAATTCCAATTCGGATCTGTCTTCACACAGTTCCGACTACTATCCAAATCCTAAGTCTTAAGCTCTCATTTAGGGACTAAGTATCCCAAAACACTCCGAAACTCAAAACTAATCATCCCGGCAAGTCACAATAGCAGAAAAAGATTTGGGGAAAGCACTTAATAGGGGATCGGGGCTATTACTCTCAAAACGACCAGCCGGGTCGTTACATCACCTAATTTTTGACTATATTTGAAATTTTACCACCTTCTACTATGTAAATATTTTTAGAAATTTAATATATATTTTTTCTAGCTTTGTTACATTTATTTTAATATAGGGAAAGAATTAAAAATAATTTAAAAGGTCAAATTTAAAAGTTCAAAGGGTACTACTGATCGAAAAGAGGATCTTCACAACCATTGGGCACGCCTTTAATTAGTTTATCGCGATTATGTATACGTTCGCGTGGAATAATTGTGATTTCCAAAAATAAAACCGAAGTATGTGTTACTTATGGCAAAAACAATCTTAATAATAAAATTCTACTAATTGTGTACACGTACGCGTGACAAGATTTTGGCATAATAAACAAAACGAATTTACACACGTGATTCGTTTCAAGGATAATTTTATATTTTAATAATTAAAAGCGGATAGATAATACATGAAAACCAGTAAATTTCAGTTTATCCAAAATTAATTCAAGCCAAGTTGTAGTCAATAAAGTGACCGTGCTGGAACCACGGGACTTGGGGAATGCCTTACACCTTCTCCCCGGTCAACAAAATTCCTTACCCAGATTTTATTTTTGCAGACCAATAATAAAAGAGTCAAATATTCCTTTGAATAGGGATTCAAATAAAAGGTGACTTGGAACACCCAAATAATTAATTTCAAGTGGCAGCTCTGTAAATAAAATAATCCCTACTCAAATTTATCACTTTAATTGAAAAAACTCTTTAACCCACAACAATCCATACACATATCTTTTGTGGGATAAAATGGTGTGTGACAGCTCTAGAGATTCTGCTGGGGAAAAGAACCCAAAACTTCTGGTTCAGGGTTCAGAATTCGAGCTTGTAATGTGATCTATACTTGGCTTTCTTGATTGTTGATATTACTGTGTTTGTGGGCCTAATGTGCTAATTGCCGCTCATTTACTGCTTTGATATTATTTGAACTATATAAACTGTCTTCTTACGCCTCCCTTCTGAGTCTTCTGAATTTATGGTGCACACGTGCGCGTGGCCCACTTTTCTGTTAGAGGTCATACCAAATAGAACGAGATTGGATCAGTAACTAGGCCGGGTAGACTTTCGTGCTCCCGGTACGTTGCCCCCACCTCGGCTCGAGCTGCCCGCTTGGGTAAGCCAAGTCTAAAATACTCCCTCGAAATTTTAAACCTAGAATAACATAGCCTCATGCCGGATCCCTAGTAGGAACGTTTGTTTGCATCATGTGCATTTGACTTTGGGGACTCAACACAGGGGTTGGGTCCGTCTAGGACAGGTGTAACCGATAATTATAAGACCATCCTGATGCATCTTATGTGCTACATGTATATTATGTTTGATTCAGTTTGTGCATGTTGACCAGCTTCTAAAACATAAAAATAAGAATTGAGAGAAAACCAGAAGGAAGAAAATAGGAGAGAGAAAACTCATCTGGTTTTCAAAAATCCCGGTATTTGAAAAATCTAGAAACTTTGCCTAAATTTTGAAGAAAAAAAAAGAGAAAAAAAAAAGTCATTTCAAAATGAGTCAAAAAAATAATGTTTTCCCTGTTGTGTCAAAACCGACTGACCTACGCGGGTCTGATTCTCATCGGATGTGAGATACGTAGGCAAACCTCATCGGTTCCGGCCCCAATTTTAAAAAATCAAATAAAAAATATTTTCCCTTTTCTTGATTCCCTCTTTAGAATCCTTTCCTTAGAAAAGCCAAAAATATTTTCCTTCTTTTCTGAAGTCTTTCATTCAAAAAAACAAAACAATTTCAAATCAAAATCCAAAATATTTTCTTTCTTCTTTATAATTCCTTCTTTTTAAAAAATAAAAAATAAAAAAATAAAATTCCATAAAAAGAAAAAAAAACTCAAAAAAAATATATTTAAAAGTCTTTATATAAAAAAAGAAAAAAAAGAAAAATGGGTCAGTCTATTCCCGATCTCCCTGAACTACGTAATGATCTGATTCATGCGGCGTCATAATATGTAGGCAATCCCCATCGGATTCGATCATAGCCATAAACAAATTGAGTAAAAAAATAAACCGAAAAAAAAAAAATTTGAGTGAAAAAGAAAGAAAAGAGTGACAAAAAAAAATAACACAGAAAAACAAAGAGTGAAAAACAACAAAAAGAGAAGGAATTAGTTCACCCATGTTGGTGAATGAAACTCGAGCTTGTTCCAAAAGCTAGTCAAAATAGGTCTACCACAGCCAGTAGCCCCGAACCAGCCAAACTCTGAGTCCCCCTCGTACCGGGCTAATGCTAGATGTGAATACCACTCTGGAGCAGTGGGACATGATACGGAAGACTGTTGGACTCTTAAGAGAGCAGTGGAAGACCTCATCGAGGTCAAGGCAATAATACTTAGGGATGAAGAGGCCCCTAATATGATGAACAATCCTCTGCCTACTCACACCAATGAGCCAGTAGTCGGAATGATCTGTGAAGATGATGAATTTGATCCGGCACTAAAGGTCATTGCATCCATTGCCGAGACAGAAGAAAAGCCAAAAAATGGTCGCCAAGCCTGAAAGTCCCCCTTCAGACGGGAGTCTCGGTAGCCAGTCTTGCTATCCTTTCTGTGTTCGTATTATCTCAGGGTGTAATCCGCATATTTTACTTTATTGTCTTACTTTCCAATGTAAACCCTTCTATCTTTAATTTTTTTTTAAAAAAAAAAACAAAAATATCAAATCAAATGAAATTAATATTTCATTAAATGTCTCTTTTCTTAATCTTGTCACCTTTCTTATTCTCTTTTCAGTTCTGTTAATGCAGATTTTAATGACATGACAAGCTTGCGGACTTCATGCCTAGATCCTAAAATGTTGTCAGACCTAGAAATAATGAATCAAGAAGCAGAATGTGTTGAAGATAAGGCTTGTGAGAAAATAAACAAAGAATTGGAACAGTAGGCCTAGGCCAAGTCCGAATGAAATAGTTGAAATTCCCTCTCTTCGAATCATTGTTGAAGCCGAGATTGAGGATAAAGATTGGGTCAAGAATCGATTGGAACAAGTGACACTGATTGATGAAAAGCGATTGGCCACAGTTTGTCACGAGCAGTTGTACCAACAAAGAATGGCTAGTGCCTACAACAAGAAAGTGCGGCCCAGGAAATTTGAAGTGTGGCAACTCGTTCTGAGATGTATCCTCCCGCATCATGAAGAAGCTCAAGGAAATTGGCTCCAAATTGATGCAGTCAAAAAGGTACTATGTTTGACCCTTCACGCACCTTTAATGCTCTTTGATTGAGATGACAAAGGCTTTCATTCTCGCTACCCAAACACCATTAACCCTTCTTGCCAACCCTTTGAGCCGGTTACCTTTCTTTGATTACCCTCTTTGGAGCCTGAAGGAGTTGTTGAAAAGAAAAAAAAAACAAGAAAAAAAAAAGGAAAAGGAAAGAGAAAGAAAACAAAACAGACATAAAGACAAAAAAACAGTTCATGTTACATTGAACTATGTTTGACTTGATACCGAAAGAATACGTAGGCAGCCTCTCTCTGGGGTTCAGTCACACCAAAACAAAAATCCACATTTCCCCAAAAGTTGAAACTAGGGCAGATGTTACAATGGTTCGGCGATGGTTTCACCTGAAAGGTTCCAAAGTTGTAACTCAATCCAAATCCTTTTTACCCAAATCCTTTTCAAATCCTTCCAATCAATCAACGAGAATGTTCAAGAATTGTAGGATACAGTCACATGGATCTAGCGCAACCAAAATGAGAGAAATAAAATGAGAGAGTCTTATTGGTGAAAACCCTCATGGGTACCGTAAGGCAATAGTGAGTAAAGAAACCAAAATGAGAGAGTCTTGTTAGTGAAAACCCACAAAGGGCACTATAAGGCGATGGTGAGAGGAGAAATGAGAGAGATTAGTTGGTGAAAACCCACAAAGGGCACTACTGATCGAAAAGAGGATCTTCACAGCCATTGGTATTGACAGTCCTGGGCAAGGTTTCTCGGTTTCGAGGCAAAAGTTGTGATAAATTTCTAAGAGTCGGACGGTTTACACAGATCAGGCATCCAGTCCAAAAGGCATGTCATGTTCATTGAAGTCTGCATGTACTCCAGATAAGTCCTTCTTTCCTTCCCCCAAAAGGGATACCTCTTATCTAAATTCATTGTCCATTCCATTGTTTGTTTCTCTTTGAATCCCTTTCGGTCTAACTCTGTTCCAAAACTAAGGCAAAGAAGGGGTAGCAAGACTGATTTACATGGCTTTCATTTGATACAAGCTAATATTCAAGAGGCACTCAGCCTTGGCAGGGGCATCAAGTCAACCCCGATTAGCCGTGGTGGTTGATGCTTTGAAATCAAAAAATCTCGAAAGGAGGAAATCAAATTGAAAGTGCCTACAAGGCAAAATGAAGTTGAATAGGTTAAGTACCAAGTGGCTAACTGTTTTGGCAAAGTTTGAAAAGCCAAATGTTCCCCAATACTCTGAAATTGAAAGTTTTTGAGGAAAGAAGTCGAAAGTGAAATGCCACAAAGGCAAAATAAAGTTATAAGGGTTAAGTCCCACGCGACCAACCGTCATATAAAAGTTTGAAAAGTCAAAGGCTCTCCAGGGCAAGAAATGCAAGTGGTATTCACGAAACATCTAGTGGCAGGTTGAAATCATCATCAAAAGAAGATGGGCACAAAGCCAAGCTGCCAAAGACATCAAGGCCACAAACCGACCACCACTTTTAAAACTCACAATTTTTCTTTATTTGGAGCAGGAATAAAGGAGTGCAGAATGGAAATTCCTAAAGGACGAATGTCACCAAAGGTAAGTTTCCTCAAAATCTCCACTTTTCTTTATTTTTAGTATGCATCATTACTGCTTATACCTCTCATTTTCGTAGCTTAACCCAGGTAGAACCTTTTCGCCTAGGGGGATCCAGCTCATAGTTCCGAGTAGAAGTACTCTTCACTCAGGTTATTTTGCATAGCTTAACCCAGGTAGAACCCTTTCGCCTAGGGGATCCAACTCATAGTTTCGGGTAGAAGTACTCTTCGCCCAGGGTTGTTTTACGTAGCTTAACCCAGGTAGAACATTTTCTCCAAGGGGGATCCAGCTTATAGTTCCGGGTAGAAATACTCCTCGCTCAGGTTGTTTTTCGTAGCTTAACTCAGGTAGAACCTTTTCACCTAGGGGATCCAGCTCATAGTTTTCGGGTAGAAGTACTCTTCGCCCAAGCTTATTTTTCTTAGCTTAACCCAAGTAGAACCCTTTTGCCTAGGGGATCCAGCTCATAGTTTCGGGTAGAAGTACTCTTCGCCCAGGGTTGTTTTATGTAGCTTAACCCAGGTAGAACTTTTTTGCCTATGGGGATCCAGCTCATAGTTTCTGGGTAGAAGTACTCTTCGCCCAGACTTGTTTTTCTTAGCTTAACCCAGGTAGAACCTTTTCACCTAAGGGGATCTAGCTCATAATTTCAGGTAGAAGTACTCTTCGCCCATGCTTGTTTTATGTAGCTTAACCCAGGTAGAACATTTCGCCTAGGGGGATCCAGCTTATAGTTTTCCGGGTAGAAGTACTCTTCGCTCAAGATGTTTACGTAGCTTAACCCAGGTAGAACCTTTTCACCTAGGAGGATCCAGCTCATAGTTCCGGGTAGAAGTACTCTTCGCCCAGGCTTGTTTTTCGTAGCTTAACCCAGGTAGAACTTTTTCTCCTAGGGGGATCCAGCTCATAGTTTCGGGTAGAAGTACTCTTCGCTCAGGTTGTTTTACGTAGCTTAACCCAGGTAGAGCCTTTTCGCCTAGGGGGATCTAGATCATAGTTCCGGGTAGAAGTACTCTTCACTCAGGTTGTTTTATGTAGTTTAACCCAGGTAGAAACTTTTCGCCTAGGGAGATCCATCTCATATTCTGGGTAGATGTACTCTTCGCCCAGGCTCGCTTTTCGCAATTTAACCCAGGTAGAACCTTTTCGCCCAGGGGATTCATTTTTATTTCAGTAATACAGGGCACCAACCCCTGGTTACATTTCTTTTCCGTAATACAGGGTGTCATCCCCTGGTTACATTTTCTTTCAGTAATACAGGACGCCATCCCATGATTACATTCATTTTCCGTAATACAGGGTACCAAACCCTGGTTACATTTCCTTACAAGTAGCAAGGTACACCAATCCCTAGTCGCTTTTTTAATATAGGGTCTTCACTTCCTAGTTTCTTTCATTTTAGACATAGGGTCTCCATTCCCTAGTCTCTTTTTGTTTTTCGGGATATACCATTCCCGACCTTTTATTGCTTTCAATAAAGAAGTAATTTAGAATTTTATTACAATAACTCATAAAATTTTTCTAGTGCAAACTGGGGCAGAAAAATTTTATTCGTTTATTTGTTTTGGTGTCTGAGTAGGTTTTACATCGAGGCACGGGGTTCGAGATGACCAAAAGAAGAAGTCTCAATTCAGAATAAAAGAAAGAAAAAAATAAATGAATCCAAAATGGAAAAGCAATTGAAAAGATGTGGAATGCTCAAGACATGACTAAAGCCACGAGCACTGGAGTCCTGTTTTGATTAGAAGAAGATATAGAACAATGAACTAGCACCTACAGCTAGCGAGCATCAAGGTTTAGATCAGAGTCTGCATGAAGAACCAGTCAAGACTCAAGATCAAGTTTGAAAAGACTCATAGATAGGAATCTTGTAACTCATAGCTGATAGGCTTGTTTAGTTTTTTTTTTATAATAGCAGGATCACGGACCGGAGCCTCGACGGAACTTCACTCGACTCCTCAACTCATCATTCCACCATTCTCCTTGAACTACACGTGATCTGATTTTCCTATAACCCGGGATATGTAGGCTGTCCAAAATCAGGACTCAGTTACACCCTATCTTTTATTTATTATCCTTTTGAATAACGGTTTGGTTAAAAATTAGTCACATGGCTCACCTACTCTTTTTTCTGAAAACTCTTCATGTTTTCAAGCAAAGAGGGGCAGTTGTGAGCACCTAATTTTTGACTATATTTGAAGTTTTACCACATTCTACTATGTAAATATTTTTAAAAATTTAATATATATTTTTTCTAGCATTGTTACATTTTTTTAATATAGGGTAAGAATTAAAAATAATTTAAAAGGTCCAATTATTACCATTAGTATTATTTATATTATTTATATTTATTTTTTTTTTAAAACTGAAAAAATTAAATATGTTTTTTATTTTCGGATGGGAATAAAATAATAGAAAAATTAAAAGTATAAAATAAAAAATTAAAAGTAAAAGTAGGTAAAAATTATTTTTTTTAAAAAGTAAAAGAAAATGGAAAATTAAAATAAATAAAAGTAAAAGAATATGAAAATTTAAAAAATAAAAAGTAAAAGAAGTTGGAATTAAAAAAATAAAAGTAAAGGTAGCTGAAATTTCTTTTTAAAAAAAAGTAAAAGAAAGTGGAAATTAAAATAAGAAAAGTAAAATAAGTGGAAATTAAAAAAAAAAAGTAAAATAATTGAAAAATAACAAAAAAAGTAAAGTAAAAAAAGTAGGAAATTAAAAAATAAAAGTAAAGGAAAGTGGGGAATTATTTTTTTTTTAAAAAGAAGATTAATGGGAAGTGAGAATTCTTTTTAATTAAAAATCAATAAAATAATAAAGTTAAAAAGAAAATCTGAAAAAATTCCGAATTTTTTTTTATATAAATAGAAGAGAAATGTGAGGAGAAAGAGGGAGAGAAAGAGAAGAAAAAAAGAGAGGAGGGAATTGAGAGAATTTTGTTTTCTTCTTCTATGCTAAGGGAATTTCTGCTCGTGTCATTCTTTCTTCGTCTCTTCTTTTCGAAAAATCTAGCTATTCATGAACCAAAACCCAACAAAAATACTTCATAACATCCCTTTTTACACGCCAAAAAGTGAAGTCAATAGTCGAAGTCGAGGATTCCGTTGGAGCTCCGTTTACTAGCTTTGATGTTCTTCTTCGCTTATGCTTGTTCGACGTTCGTCTGAGTTACTGTACCTGTTCTTGGAAACTCATTTAATTGGAAATTTTGCATTAAAGGTTTATTCTTTCCTCAATTATTTTAATCTTATTTCATGTGATTTTATTTATTTGCCTTTAAACTTTATAAATAATAATATAAATTAGTCCTTAAATACTATATACTTAATTATGTTTCTGAAAATATGGTATTCAAACTTGCTTTAAAGTTGGGAAGATTAAGACCCTAATAAGTTTGGGCTTCAATTGTTGGATTGTAGGATATTGGTATATGACGGTTTATTTATTCAAATATCTAAAATCATACACTACTTCTACAAGTAATTCCATAATTCATGACCTTACAATAATCTCAAATATATAGGAAGAATAATGAACATTGATAAAGTGCTTTAGGCACGCCTTTAATTAGTTTATCGCGATTATGTATACGTTCGCGTGGCATAATTGAGATTTCCAAAAATAAAACCGAAGTATGTGTTAACTATGGCCAAAACAATCTTAATAATAAAATTCTATTAATTGTGTACATGTACGCGTGACAAGATTTTGGCATAATAAACAAAACGGATTCACACACGTGATTCGTTTCAAAGATAATTTTATATTTTAATAATTAAAAGCGGATAGATAAAACATGAAAACCAATAAATCACAACTTATCCAAAATTAATTCAAGCCAAGTTGTAGTCAATATAGCGATCGTGCTAGAACCACGGGACTTGGGGAATGCCTTACACCTTCTCCACGGTCAACAGAATTCCTTACCCAGACTTTATTTTTGCAGACCAATAATAAAAGAGTCAAATCTTCCTTTGAATAGGGATTCAAATAAAAAATAACTTGGAACACCCAAAACATTAATTTCAAGTGACGGCTCTGTAAATAAAATAATCCCTACTCAAATTTGTCACTCTAATTGAAAAAACTCTTTAACCCACAACAATCCATATACATATCTTTTGTGGGATAAAAGGGGGTGTGACAATGAGGATTTTTATAAGAGAGGGCCCTCTTATGTTTATGGTGCTCTTGAAAAGGACGTCTCATGTTCATTACGACACTAGCATTTGAAGTACTTGTTTAACTTTCAAATGATAAAATCAATTCATCGTTCAGACAAGAAACAAGATAGAAATAAAATGACTTTACTTCATTCCTTCCATTTTCAAAAAGTACATAAGCATTCGTTATACCAAAACGAAATTGCCATTTCTTGTGGCTAACTTGTACAACTTATTTCTACAGGGCTGTCCGTGCAGTCCCCGATCCCGATGATACAATTATGTTCCCGGTCAATGTGACAGTCATTGTTGTCATATCCTCATATCATTACCCCCCCAGCGTTCGAATACGAAGAATGCGCATTTGAATACTGGAAGTTTTGCACCTTCGAGGACCCCACTAATAAATTGCTA
Organism: Nicotiana tabacum; assembly: GCF_000715075.1. Lineage (NCBI taxonomy): Eukaryota > Viridiplantae > Streptophyta > Magnoliopsida > Solanales > Solanaceae > Nicotiana > Nicotiana tabacum. The sequence continues at coordinate 90,679,198 of NC_134098.1, read as the reverse complement.
GATAATCTTCAGTTTAGTAACAAGCTTTACTTCCCCTTTGGAATTTATGCTATCGATCCAAAGACTATCTAACAATACCTTAGTGGTTTGCACTTTTGAACGGTCGGGTAATTTTTGCTTGATAGCAAACTTAACTTCCCAATGGGAACTTTGCTATCGAGCCAAAGATTATATAACAGCTCCGAAGTGGTTCTTCACTTGTGTGCTTTGCTATTAGAAGGTCTTATTGTTGTTGTTGAAACTTTTTTTGTAGTATGCTTTCCGTTGTTGCCTTGTTATAAACCTTGCCAGAAAAAACCAATTGGTACAAAAACTAGACGAAGAAAAAAAGAGTGCAGCACATATTTTCAGTACAGGCGATATTCATCAGCAATAATATCTCTTGAGGTGTGCCACTTTCTAGTTGCTTGGCAACTTTTTTCCATCTTGGTTCTCCAACTCGTATTAACCTTTCCAAGTGACAACTAAAACCCGGTAGGGGCCTTCCCATGTTGGACCTGGCTTCCCTGCGTTGAGTTCCCAAGTGTTTTGACTTACTTTCCTTAGAACCAAGTCTCCCACTTTGAAATAACGGAGATTGACTCTTTGATTATAATATCTTTCTATTCTCTATTTTTGAGCTGCCATCCTTATATGCATCAAGTCCCTGCGCTCATTGAGTAGCTCCAAACTGACTAAAATTACTTCGTTATTTGCCTCTTCATGAATCTCTAATGTGCTCAATTTGGCCGTTGTTCGGTACGCCTATAATACTCAAGGCAGTTCCTCAAGCCATTTACCTTTGGATGCTTCCAATCTCTTTTTGAGATTTTGTATAATCACTTTGTTCGTTGATTCCGCTTGACCATTTGCGCTTGGATGATAGGGCGAAGATGTGATCCTTTTAATTTTCAAGTCTTCAAGGAACTTCGTGATATATGCGCCTATAAATTGTGGCCCGTTATCGCAGACTATCTCTTTTAGTATTCCAGCAAATTATGTTCTCTCACAAGAAATCCACCACTTCACGTTCGTCGTTCTTCTGATAAGGACTTGCAAATTATGTTCCTTGACAAGAAATCCACCAATTCACGTTCGCTAAACTGTTTACCCGTAAAATAGTACAATTGATTTATACGTAGTTTCTAAACTAGTGAATTAATTTGATCATGAAATAATAGAAGAATTAAATAAATATGTAATACTTAGCCTTGAGATGGAGATAAAATAGCAGAAACAATAGTTCCGGGACCAAGGCTTCCGCGCACAACAACGGTGAAATCAAAAAGCAAGAAGATAAAATTGTATTAAGCTTTGAATAGATTATAGCGTAAGTTTGCTAGAAAATTCCTCTCCTTTACAATGATAATGGAGTTCACTATTTATAGTTGCACCTAGGGAACAAGGTACTAGGATCGAGCCCTTCTTTAATGTCAATTATGAGGGTCATCGAAGAATGTGTAACAACGGACATGAATGTCAAATTATTTATAACGGACAGTGTACTAAATATTGTAGAATATTCTTCTTTAAATGCTACCGAGTGGCAGACATTTATTTCATCTTTATGAGTACCATTCTTTCCGGTAACAAACGAAATAGTTGCCTTCGATTTTAGTTATCCTCTACCTTCGGCTCCGCGTGTCAGTTCCTTATGTGATCATTTAATATAACATATTTTACCCTATAAAAACACACTAATGTAGTAGACATTGTTCAAATATATAATACTGTAGTATTCAGCGGCCAAAAGAGATTTAAGAATATTAGAGGGGGTCAAACTTCTTCAATTAAAAATATAATTAAAAAATAATTGGATTTGGTTCTTCGCTGATAGTTAATTGATTATAAATCGTTTTTTTTTCAAATAAATTATAGAAAGTGATTTTATCCTTATTTGCTTTAATATAGCTCATCTTTAGCATAATCAATCCAAATCCTAATTGCATTGCTCGTGAACTTAATATTCTAGAATATGTATAATCAAGCAAAGAAACTGTATCTTGGTGACTCGAACTCACCCGATCGAAGAGGCAGGATCACAACACAAAACATAAAAATTTTAGAAAAAAAGTGTGACGACTTTAGGGTGGGGAATACCCCGCATTTGCATTAAGCAAATAAATACTACTATTTGTGACGAAAGCAAGATTTTTATTAAGGGGATTCTAAAAATAAAAATAAATAAATACACTAAAAAGCTAAAGTTAATTTTTTGTTTAATTAATATATATATATATATATATATATATATATATATATATATATATATATATATATATATATCCAAAAGTTTTTATTTCCAAAAAATATATATATGCGAAGGGTTCAACCCCTTCTGCCCGCCTAACTCTGCCCTGACTACTGCTACTACTACAAGATACTCGTTTTCCCTATTATTCCATCACTTAAAGCGTATTTAAAAATATTATGTATTCTGATCACTTTATTGTGACTTTTATGATTAGATTGCTTTATAGTGGTAAAAGTGGTATAGAGCAAGTATTCTCGGTAAAATTAATTTGGTAGTTACACTTAATGTGAGAGTAGCAAGTGTTGAGTTTGTCAACTTTGTTGGTGCTTGGACGGCTCTATCTACTCTTATCTTTACTTGTCCCAAACATTCAGGAACGTAACCTACAGCCCCCAAATGCCTTCTCCTACTGCCACATGTCGTTCTGTTATTTCCCTTTTCTTGAGATATTCTTATTTCCACGTGTTGCAATATCCATCGCCCACAACATTAGCCTCGTTGCGTGCCGTGCTTTTGTCCTGTTGCCCTTCACTGAAGTAATATTCCACTCTTCACTTCACTTGTATTTTTCTTTGTTCTCTTTATTTTGTTGCAAGGGATTAGAATTAAGAAGCCATTTTAAAACATCTTTCATCAAATAAGCGTCACGAATGGCGTCAGAACTTAATTAGACATGTAACTAAATATATAATATTAAGCTTACTGTTTGTTGTCCCAGAGAAGGAACCGGTACGTACTACGAACCAGATCATGGAAACTTAGGGATTTTACCTTTAGTGGAAGAGTAAGTACTGTTTTTCTAATGGGCATTTTCGAAGAAAAATTATAACGGCGAGAAATCCACCTTAGTACTTTTAACGGAGGAAAAAAATATTCATTTCACCTATTTTAAGGGAAACATTTGGCGTTGTTGTGTGAACAAGGTCTGTATTTGATACTCGTATATATATTACAGTGGTACAATTACTTTTCTATATCATGATTTGAGTTTAGCAAAAATATATATACCTTTTAAATTTGTTGATTATACAGAGATTCGACCAAATTAGTACTGAGTGCCTCCATAGTCACTCTTCCATATATTGTCATTGGTTTTGTGTATGAAGTATGAACAACGTATGTACTTGTTCATACATTACAGTTGTCGCAGGTTTTGACCCAAAATTAAAATCAATTTATTGCAAATTACATGAGATGCATGCATAATATATTTTGTATAACACAATCCTACCTGGCTAGCTAGTGTTTAGTACTTGAATCGCAAAAGGTTAATATACACTTTCTTTACCATCTTATGTGGCATTGTTTGCGAGGGTCAAATTATTTAAACATTGATTATTCAAGTTTTAATTTTGGAGGATAAATATGGAGTATCAATTATAGTAATAATTAAACAATTATGAAAATCAAGGTCCAATCTATAGAACTTTCTCTAAATAATAACAATATCACATACAAGGAAATACACTAAAAAAGCTGAAAATAATTACGAACTTCATTAAATATCTCGTATAACTAACTGAATTTCTTAATAATTTATGACTAATTCGTCGTTAATTTCGATTTTTTAGTAGTGTACAGAGGTATTAGAAATGCCCGATTGATGAACAAGCAAGGAGTTGGTCGTTTGACTACGCTCATTTATTATAGGTACGTGTTTGAATTTGAAATCAATTTATGTTCGAAGTTAAAAATTATTTCTCACTTATGACTTATCCACCGGTTAAAATAAAAAATAAAATAAAATAAAAGGAAATAGACGGGAAAACGGCTTCAGCTATTGACAAGTATGTAGATATAAATATCTACGAGAATCCACATCACAATAGCTGCTATCCAGAGTACAAAGAGAAAGTATACTCCATGTCAAAAATTATTTCTTACCAATCCTAGGAGATCTATTACATTGTAGAATTGTGTGTAATATTAGTCAAGGATAAATACATAAAACACGTGTTTAATTTTGGAGAAATTTGTTACAAAGGGTTAGAACTTAGGTGTCTTTTCTAGATGGATGTCTAACCATAAAGCAAGTTCCTAGATAAGGCAGGCACCACGTCATAAATAAGTCCCATGCCCTCTACCTACACTTGTTTTCCAGATAGTTTAAATAAAATTAAGTTCCATATAAAACTAGGTGATCAAAATGGTAAATTTCCTTAAATTATTTATGGTTATCTAAACTACAATTCTTGATATAATCTAAACCTATATACTAATAGTGTAAAATACTTACAGGAATAACTTATAAGAAAATAGTAAATAATTTTTCATAAACAGAAGTATTTCAATAATTAACTAACTTATATGTGTGTATAACTTAAACACCATATATTCCACTCCTGCAGTATGTATTAATGCTCATTCACGCCTTTTACAAAAAAAAATTACCTTTATCAATCGCTCCGTATCTCCAAATTTATTAAAGTATTTTGAGGCTTGGCAAGCACGCATATCCGATTACGTATTTGCCGACGTAATAAATCTCCAAAAATATATTTTTTTTGCTTTATAATTTCCCTCCAAGTTGTATGGTGAATTTGGTGATAACTACTGATTACACGTTCCACTATTTCGTTTTTGACCTGAATATGTCAATGAAAAAGCTGAGTCGTTGCTTTACCATATCAACCTCTTGGCTCTTACCACTGCACTTTCTTGACCGACTTCACTAATACTCCCTTATTACAACTCATGTCCAGACGCGTGAACCCCCCTTAATTCTTCCTTAACCTAAAGGAATTAGGAAAAAGTATACTTTTTTCTTTATTATATTATTATATAATATTCTTTATCCACATAACTAGTTAACTACGTGTATATTATAATAATACATATCATTAACCTGTACAACTCCTTCACCGCCATTCCTTACGCAACTTCCAACTCCTCCACACCACCCCTATATATACCTTCTCCTCAGTCCTTCACTCTCTCACTCAAACTCCTTTTTCATTACTTTCCTCTTGCTTTAGCCTTTAGTTAATTACCCTCTTTTATTCTACTTCTCTCTACAACAATTGTCGCAAGAATTCTGAATTTGACAACTAAAGATAATATTATGGCTCTTGAAGCTTTGAAATCACCTACGACGGCAACGCCGACTCTACCACCACGTTATGTAGATGTTGATGAAATTCATAATTTGGATTCTTGGGCTAAAGGAAAACGATCGAAACGACCCCGTATTGATACCCCACCAACTGAAGAAGAGTATTTAGCCCTCTGTCTGATCATGCTCGCTCGCAGCGGAAACGGAACCGGACCCGGTTTAACTGATGCTGCTACTATTTCACAACAAACATCCGAGAAAAAAACCGCCGAGTTGCCACCGGTTCATAAGAAAGAGGTGTCAACAGAGCAAACAGAGCAATCTTACAAGTGTAGCGTGTGTGACAAGGCTTTTTCTTCTTATCAAGCACTCGGTGGGCATAAAGCAAGTCACCGTAAAATTACTACTACTACCACCGCCGCCGCCTCTGATGATAACAATCCTTCAACTTCAACTTCCACTAGCGCCGTTAATATCTCTGCTCTTAATCCAACTGGTCGTTCACATGTCTGTTCTATTTGCCACAAGGCTTTTCCTACTGGTCAAGCTTTGGGTGGGCACAAGCGCCGCCACTATGAAGGCAAACTCGGTGGTAACAGCCGCGACTTAGGCGGCGGCGGCGGCGGCGGTCATAGTGGAAGCGTCTTGACTACTTCAGACGGAGGCGCGTCGACTCACACGCTTCGTGACTTTGACCTGAACATGCCTGCTTCGCCGGAATTGCAACTGGGTCTGAGTATTGACTGCGGACGGAAAAGTCAACTGTTGCCGATTGACCAAGAGGTGGAAAGTCCCATGCCTGCAAAGAAACCGCGTTTATTGTTTTCGTTGGGTTGAAAATTCTTTAGGAGAATTGAATTGATTGTGTTTTTAGCCAAATTAGTAAATTGGTTCATGTGATTTTATTTTTATTTTTAGGAAAAGGAATTATTGATTGTTTTACCCTTTTATTCTTCGGGTGCTATTGTGTACAGGGAGTAGGTCATTCATTGGTTTTACACACTCTTAATTATATATTCTTTTTTTAAAAATTTTATATTTACACACACATTTATTTATCTCTATTTATTATGAATTCATCATTCTTTTACTCAATCATTTGAAGTGTTAATAAACAAATTTTTGCGATATAATAATTTAGGGCCTTTCGGTATGTAAGGTGGAAATTAAAAGGACGCGCGGTTGGATAGTAATGGTGGTGCATGCCATAGCACGACCCAGAATAATTCTCTGTGGGTGGTGAATAAAAGGTTGTCCATGTGCGTTTATTTCTAATTCCACGTTCTAATCAGTATTATTACTAGTAAAATACTCACGTTTCAATTTAGATGAGATAATTTGATTCGACACGGAGTTTAAAGAAAAAAAGAAGACTTTTGAAACTTGTGTCTTAAAAATTTAAGGGGTAAAAATTTTGTGGGGCCGTAACATTTGTGTGGTTATAAAAATTTCTTATTAAGGGTAAAATTGATAAAATAAAAAGTTTAAAGTTGAATTATTTTTAAATTTAAAAATTTATCATTTATTTTTAAACATACTAAAAAGGAAAATACCTCTAACTTTAAACGGAGGGAATAGTTGGTGGAAAAAAAAACAAGCAAAATAGTTGGTCTTGCCTCTAATATTTGCTCCATCTCAATTTATTTTCATGACCAATTTTAGCAACGAATGGTGCATTGGAGTGTTTCTGACCAGGAGTTAATTATTTTCATAAAATTAAGTATAATACATTGTTTTTTTGAGTGTATAATTTGAGTTGAAAGTAATGATTTAGTTAAATATGCAGAACGTATATTTGATTTGTCTCTGTTGCCAACAAAACAAAAACAAAAGTTGGCCAGTAAAATTGTTGATAGGAATAGTGAAAATTAATAAAAGCCTTTTCCCATTGAAATCTGGATATGCTCTAGCGTGAAATCTCTGTGTGCGTAACAAGGAATGCAACGTGTAGAGTACGTGCAGCGTGAATGTGGTTTTATATATATTCTTGAGCACCACATTACGCGGCTTGGAATTCTTTGAATTATTTTTAAGGAGTGGAAACTGTGTACAAGTCATCCCTTTCAGTTGATAGAATATTACGAATGGTAGATGAGACTGTTTTGTAAGTTTGAGTTGTCAACAACTTCCTGCTTTCTCCTACTAATTCTTATCTGTCACTCACAAGAATTGTATAACAAAGTAGAGAATTGTATAACAAAGTAGAGAATTGGGGGTGTTTGCCCTTTGCCTGCCAGGCAAGACTCGTGATGCTTCTTTGCTTTCCTTTGCTGTATTACGGCGTTTATACCTTGGGTATTAAGTAATCTAAGTATGTGTCTTTACGTTACAGCCTCGCCGGATGCACATATTCCGGCGGTGGATACTAGCTAACGCATTCACATCCTCTCGAATAGAGAATAATTGGTGCTGGTACGATAACACGATACTTACATCAAATCAATAAATATATATTAACTTATTTTTGCACTTAATTGGCCGAGGTCTATAATTTCATGTATGGCACATTTCCTTTTTAGTTTGTTTCGGAAGAATAATATCATACCCTCTATAAATTTCTAGAAAAAAAAATAATTTTAACTTCCTATATTATCATTTACAATATACTATATTTTTTGGTTAAAAGGGAAAAGTTTTATTATCCAAAAAGTAAGTATACACACCACCTGCTCATTGGATCTCACAAAAATAACCAAAATCAAATCCATCTAAAGTATTCTGTGCTACACTATTAACTACTGAATTTCTCGTCTAGCAAGGATATAAATCCAGTAGCTTCCTTTAGTGAAATAGGATTCCTACTAACATGAAAAACCATGTAATCTATCCTAACATTTGTTTCCATTTATATTATCTATTTCCCAGATTATGCAACTGCAATGCAATTTCTCTAACTATGTCAAAATTGTCTCTCCTTGTATATATGTTGAAATCTTTTACCGTTCCTTTCCATCCAAAACCTCAGACCACCTCTTCTTCCCACTGGCCTACATGTCCACTAATGCCAAACCAGTTTAACAGCTTCTGCCAAATAAATGCAGAATATTTCATAACCACGAAAATTTCATACTCCCTTTGGTTCACAAGCAGTGACCATTTTACATTTTTATTTTGTTCCAAAATAAGTGTCCATTTATATAATCAAGAAGGAACTAATTTTATTTTTTTATGGTTTTAAGGATATGTAATTTGATACAGAGTAATAAATCAGATTGATTATAAAATAAAAAATAAAAAGATAAATGCAAACCACGCAAGTTTGAGCAATTCTAACCTTGTGAGATTAATCTCCCCCGAGCTAGAAATAATATTATTGATGTTGCAGTGCAATGAACTATGACGAAGATAGAAATAACAAGATATAGCCTTTTGATATGAGTTACCATGTATTTCATGAATTGTCAAGTTCCCTTTATATATTGAGGGAGACCTATCCCTTAGGGTATTATTTAATTGTACTATAAAAACATAAGTCCTTGATTTTGAAGACCGTTGGTTCCCTTTTTTGACTAATTCTGTAATTTTCGCCATAATGATTAGTTAATGGCAAGAATCATGGACCCTTGTCGGATGAGCTAGCAGAGCTTTCTTCGAGACCGTTAGAAACAGGACTGGTCACGCCTTCGGCAAACTCGAGGGCAAATCTGATGATTTCGATGGCTAATTTTGATAGTGCTTTGGGTTCAATCATAATTACCATGTGTCGATCTTGGTTGGTGGTGTTAGTCGTCAGATCGATCTTTGAGATCGACTTTACTCGATCACAGATATTTCGGCCCTGGCGTAATCAAGGAGTTCGGAAGCTCGATCGGATATCAAGCTCGGTTTTACCCGTATACAGATAGTCCCCTCGTTTTTCAGAGAGTAGATGACGAGAAACGATATGAACCTCAGATTCTCACTTCGATATATCATGACGCAAGTGACAAAAATATGACGTCAAAATCCCCTTATTTTTCGGAGAGCAAATGATGGGAAACTATTCGAGCTTTCGATTCTTACTTCGATAAAATATGACGATGAATTCATGACGTAAGTGATAAGAATAGTGGAAACATCCTATTAGTCCAGTCTTTGAGGCATTAAATGTATGTCAGTTAACGATCGACCATCTTGGGATGTGAACCGCCGTGATGTAAACCATTGTTTGGGAATACTATAAATACCCTTCAATCCATTCATTAGAACATTTTCCATTCCAACTCTTGCTCTTGCATTTTAACAGAACTTCATCATCTTCATCTTCTGGTTTTCTGGTTTTAAGCTTAAGAACTTCCTTTCGCGTGAGTTCTTTGAAATTTCTTCATAAGTTACCTGCTAGTTACAACTCCTCTTTTACCAATATTTTCTTCTTTCCTCTATTTAGAAAAAATGTCAAAGACTTCAAAATCTGTTCCTAAATAAGAAACCTCTTCTTTCTCGAAACCATCGAAAAATGTTTCACCCGCTGCTACTGAAGAACCAACACCGGAACCCCCTTTAAAGTTGTTTGTACCTTCGGGATGCCCAACTAGGGCCGACTTCACGATTGAGAACACCCCTTTGGTACCGGGTCGGTCCGAGCCGGTCTCGAGATACATATACACTATTACTGACAACATCCTCGATAAGGTCAAAAAGAAGTGTCACTGGGAAGATAAACTCGTTGTGATCCCTACCCCTGAGGAATCGATCACCACCTACGTGGAGGGTTTTCTAAGTGTTTACACTTACCCTTTCACGCTCGGTCCCTTAGACCCAGTTATCATAGCCTTTTGCAAAAGGTACGAGGCAACTCTCGGGAAGATTCACCCCTCGTTTTGTAGGATTGTAATTCTTCTGCATTTCTTCGTGAGCAAAATCGAGGGGTGTCCATTTACTATCAACCACCGCATGCGCCTGTATAGCCCTCAACTTTACCGAAGGGGATTAATCAAGCTCGCGCATTAAGCCACTAAGGCCATAATCTCGAGCATCGACGAGGATCGGGACCGGGGCTAGTTGGGCCGATTCGTTCGAGTGAGGACCTCGAACTTGATCCCGACTGCGGATATTCCATTTCCTGAGAAATGGAATATGTAACGTAAGCATAACTTCGCCTTCAAGATTTTTATTGCTTTTCTTTTTCATTCGTTCTCATCGATGTTATGTGATGATGCAGTTGCTGCCCAAATGTCGGATGTCATTTCTCGACTCAAGGAGTGGGTCGAGGGCATTGTGACACAGTGACCTTATTCCGAGCACTTATGGCGTGAGCTCTCGAAGGGCCGATGGGAGGCCTATAATCATGGTGAGAATTTCTTCTCTAAGTTATATTTGATCTTACTTTCACATCATCGGTCTCTGAATAGTTTTATTCTCTTTGTAGGTCTATCAAAAGACGTCGAAATGAGGCCTCCATCAGCCGATAGCGACATATACACTGATCCCCCTGCTCCGAAGCAAGATAAAGAAAAGAATAGGAAAAAGGCTCCGAGTTCCCCGGCCCTTGAGAAGAATAGGCCAAAGAAAAGATTGGCTTGTAAACCCAAGGGAAGCACCAGTGGTCGAGCATTGTCTCTAGATTTACTTCATCGACTGAGGGACGAATCTGAGGGGGAAGGTAAAGCTTTTGATCTTATGACCAGTGTGCCGTCGTAGCTCGAAGGGCAAGGGCCCTCCGAGCCAGGGAGAGGCGAGGACGAATTTCATCATGTAGGGGAGACCGAGGCGGAGGCAAGAGTTGAGACTCCACAAGATTCTGGCAAAGCCCCACAGGAAGCACTCGGCCCGATAGAGATTATCGACTCGCCCTTGTTCATAGAGTTGATGTTTAATGAGGCCCAGGTTGCAAAAGAATGCCCCCTCGAAGGGGTCCATAGATCGAACGATCCTTTTCGTGGTTTTTTCGATGGTGTGCATTCGACGGCTGCAGAGGACTCCATTGGATTTAGCGATCTAGAGATACTGAGGAAGAGCTCTCCCTTAGAAGCAAGCGGGCCTTCCTCCAGCCCAAAATTGGTTGATCGATTCCCTGCCCCGAGTACATATCCTGATCGGAAGCGTACCATTTTATTTTCTCTTTCGGAGGATGCCCAGGTTCTCTCCGCCCCCGTAGGGGTGGCTAGCTATCTTCGGTTCTTGGTAACTGAGGATGATCAAGCTAAGATAAACGAGGTGTATGCACCTTATCTTTTCAATAAAGCGCAGCAGGCGCTGAATCGGGTAACTTCTTATTTTTCTAATTGAATTTTTGATTTATACTTGGATTATTTCGTAGATGTTTTAGTGTTTCCCTTCTTGCTCGTAGGCTTCGGTGCTTATCACGAGGATTTTTTGAGGTACCGGGATAACCTGAAGCAACTCGAAGCCGGAGTTCGAGAGCTTACTGAGAAAGGAGACATTTTTAAACTTCTTAGTGAGCAGCTCGAAGGGGAGACTAAGAACCTCTGTGCCGAGTTGGAAATGGCCCGGAAGGATCACGCTGACTTGGTCGAGCAGGTACAAGTGTTTGAAGTAAGTGATGATGAATTTGATTCGGTGATTGATGGTCAAACTCCGCAGGTCCAGCAAAACCTCAATTGGATTTCTCAGCTCCAAGCTGAAATGGACATAATCAAAGCTGAGACCGATGAATAGAGAGGCAAAATGGATCGCTTGGCCTCAGAAAATGAGGCTTTTCGAGGACAACTAACTTAAGCCGAAATTTAGCTAAGAATGGCAAAGGAGAGGGTCTAGGTTCAGACCAAAAAGTTTGAGGAGCTCCAATCTCGGCTCGGTTCGACCGTCTCAAATCAAGATAATCTGGTCAAGGATCTCAAAATGGCTAAGTCGGAGATCGTCGTGGCCAAGTCCTAGGCCGCTGAAATGGTGGCCCAGTACAAGGCTGCTGCCGAAGCTGCTCAAGACCAATCGAAAAATATAGCCGAGCATACGAAGTGGCAATCTCAAAGGCAGGCCCTCAAGAAAATACACGCTCGGGGTTTTGACTTATTGGCCGAGATCAAGGATGCCAAAGTGTTCGAAGCTGAGTCCAGGAAGATGGCTTATCACGAAGAGGAGGATCTGAGGAATCAAGCGGATCCGAGGATGGAGAAGACCCCGGGAATCCAGATGACGAGGCGGGCTCCGGCCAAGATCAAGCAGCCTCTGTTTGATTTTGTTTGATTTTGTACTTACTATTTTGTGTCGAGGTTTCTCGGCCATTGTAAATACAACACTTCGTAAATATAAATTCTCTATTTTTGATAATTTCTCGAGTTCTTCCTTTGCTTTTCACTTTACATTTTTGTAAAGATTGAGATGCCTTAGCATTGAATATTCATGTTCGAATAGGCTTTGCCTTTGATTTTATTATCTCTAAAGCATCGTAGGATCTCGTATGTCTGGGAACTCTTCCCGAATACTCATATTTTTTAGGATATGACTCACCGAGAGTGACTTTTGTAAGCTTTTGCAACCTCGGGTTTTGTTAACTCGGAACGGCCTTAACCTTTAAATTCGGGCATTGCCAAATAAGCTTTATGCCCTCGAGTGTTGTTAACTCGGAACAGCCTTAGCCTTTAAATTCGGGCAATGCCAAATGAGCTTCACGCCCTCAAGTGTTTTTAGCTCGGAACGGCCTTAGCCTTTTAATTCGGAAAATGCCAAATAAGCTTCATGCCCTCGAGTGTTGTTAACTCGGAACGACCTTAGCCTTTTAATTCGGGCATTGCCAAATAAGCTCCATGCCCTCGAGTGTTGTTAACTAGGAACGGCCTTAGCCTTTAAATTCGGGCATGCCAAATAAGATGCATGCCCACGAGTATTTTTAACTCGGAACGGCCTTAGCCTTTAAATTCGGGCAATGCCAAATAAGCTTCATGCCCTCGAGTGTTGTTAACTCGGAACGGCCTTAGCCTTTAAATTCGAGCAATGCCAAATAAGCTTCATGCCCTCGAGTGTTTTTAACTCGGAACGGCCTTAGCCTTTTAATTCGGGCAATGCCAAATAATCTGCATGCCCTCGAGTGTTTTTAATTCGGAAAGGCCTTAGCCTTTTAATTCGGACAATGCCAAATAATCTACATGCCCTCTAGTATTGTTAACTCGGAACGGTCATAGCCTTTTAATTCGGGCAATGACAAATAAGCTCCATGCCCTCGAGTGTTGTTAACTCGGAACGGCCTTAGCCTTTTAATTTGGGCAATGCCAAATAAGCTCCATGCCCTCGAGTGTTGTTAACTCAGAATGGCCTTAGCCTTTTAATTCGGGGAATGCCAAATAAGTTTCATGCCCTCGAGTTAAATTAACTCGGAAAGGCCTTAGCCTTTTAATTTAGGCAATGCCTACCGTCCCCGAGTGAAGTGAATATTCGAACTCGGATTAAGGTGGCCCTTGGGCTTGATATCTTGGCTTCTTGAAAGATGTAAGAAATATTTCAAAGGACAACATGTTTATGTGTAAGGAAGAATCTTCTTTTATATTCTTGTGCACAATAGTTGTACATGTATATATGTTTTGTGCCAGGGCTCGAGCAGTCTGTGTGGGCACGGTTCTTTTGACCGTTTGGCCCTTACAATAAATCCTGTTGATCGAGGCCCTTAAATCACGAAAGTTTCTTTCCTTGTTGGAGTCGATAACCGAGGGTATTGCCCCTTAGTGTTCGGGGCTTACTGAAGAGTGGCCTCGAATGTTGTTGTGATCATTGCCACCGGTTCTTAGCCGGCCTTCGATTCTAAGTTAGCACGATTTACTTGATGTCTCGTTAAAAATCTTGCCGTAAAAACCATTTGGGACAAAACCGGTTCAAGGGAAAAAGAGTGAAACTCGTGCTTTTAGACCTAGGATCTCATATCATCCTTTGTAGGTTGCCTGGAAGTGTCAGTTTGAAATGTAAAAAGAAAAATAACAGAAAGAATTGGGGTCGCACCTAAGCAATAATATCACTTTAAGTGAGTTATATTCCAGTTGTTCGATAATTGCTCGCCGTTCATTGTTCTAAGCTTGTAGGATCTTTTTTCGATGATCTCGATATTTTGATAAGGTCCTTCCGAGTTTGGGCCCAATTTCCCTTCGTTCGGGTTTCAGGTGCTCAGCGTGACTTTTCTTAGTATCAAGTCCCCTGTATTGAAGTGTCGAAGGTTGGCCCTTCGATTATAATACTTTTCGATCCGCTATTTTTGGTCGGCCATTTGGACGAGAGCGGCTTCGCGCCTTTCATCTAATAGCTCCAGGCTCGTATTCATAGCTTCGTCATTTGATTCCTTCGTTGCATATCGGAGTCTGATGCTTGGTTCTCCGACCTCGATTGGTATTAAAGCTTCGCTGCCATAAATCAAAGAATGCGGGATAACCCCGGTATTGGATTTCGAGGTCGTACGGTACACCCATAGGACCTCGGGTAGCATTTCCTTCGATTTTTCTTTTGCGTCGATTAACCTCTTTTTAAGGCTTTGGAGTATGGTTTTGTTGGTAGATTCAGCTTGTCCATTTCCACCATGGTGATAGGGAGTGGATAAGATCCTTTTGATCTTATGGTCTTCGAGAAACTTACGTACTTTACCGCCAATAAATTGTTTCCCATTATCAGTCTATATCAAATTACATCACGTATCCTTAAAACCACGTACAAATTCAATTGTTATCCGATTTTTAGGGTAAACTGTTAACTTAGTGAATACATCTTTTTCTTCTCTAGGTGTTCGTATTTTCGTAATGGGCGAGCCAAAGGTAAAATTATCACTTATTGTGGACAAGAGAGAATAACATATAAGACCACAAGTTTAATTTAAAAAAGAATTCTTTCTTTTTTGAATTCTATCGGAGGAGTAATACTTTTTTTAAGAAATTATATTATCTAAAAATAAAAAATATCAATTTAGGACAAAAAATAAATTCTTAAAACCTTTGCAACTTTGATCCAAATTCACATACAAGCTGCGAGTTGTGACAATAAATTGAATTACTCTTGCTGTATCAAGTAACTTAAAGTTTAAACCCCCGTCTAGATATAGGGACTGAAATTTTGGAAAATGGAAGCCACAAGCAAAGCATATACTACTTTCTTCCTTTGCGTGGATGAGATCCACATCAATACCTTGTCCCATACTTACATTCTTTTTGTACGTGGAATTTTCTCAACGTAACCATTTATATATCTTAGTAACTAAGGTGCCTTTCAAGCATTTATTTCGCCCCAATCTCTTAATTTTTCGATTTCATCATACACCAAATATCTGCACAACAAAGAAGATTTATGTTAGTGCTTTTCTAGTAGTTTAACAGATCATAGCAAAGGTGAAATGCAATCACTTTATTACGTGGTACGTTAGTCATATTGCACCTATCGCTTTGGCAAGTTTGCATTATCACTAATCCAAGTGTGTCATACTTAGGAAGTAACTAAGACGACTTGCAAGAAGTGTTCAAATTGAATTCCAAGTTTAATAAATTTACTCTTACATTTACCACACCAGGTGTTTACACCAAACTTTACTAACTTATCATGGTTAAGTGATAATGCAAGGTAAAAATATGTATTATTTATTATAATTTAATAATAATCATGTTTGTGAAGATATGTGTCATGTATTTATTGGATTGATATAAATATCCAATGGGGATAAATATTTATCGCCTTTTGATTGATCAATTAAGTTTCTGATAGTTTAAAAATATTTACACAATCAAGTAACTTATAAGATAATTACTGGACAAGACATAGGTATAAAACTGTTGTTTGATTTGTTATGCACTAACCGCTCCGATATGACCAGACATAGAGTTCCTTGAGGAACGTATGGACTAATTTGTTCGCATATGGTTAGGCTTCCATTAGTGGACCTGGAATTCGTATGGTTCAATCCAAATCTCAGATAAATTTGGTAGTGATTTTAATGTTTTGGGGGTAGAGGAAAAACTAATTAAGTTCATATTTAATTGAAATTGGTTTTCATGAAATTTTCGGAAATCCAATAATCTTAGAAATTTTGAACAACAATTGTGGTAAAAGAGTAACATGTTTGTATTAATTAATTTTTGAATAATTTTTAGGATGTTGCCTACTTTCTCTATGTTAGAGAAGTTTTTAATGATGGGAAAAAAAAAGTTTTTTATATTTTTTTCTGAAAAACAATAATCACCTGTATTTGGATTGAAAACTAATTTTAGCTTCCTGAAATCAATTAAAAATATTTTCCAAAACCCAAAGTTAACCCAAATGTAGGTTCTTCTAAAACTAATATAATACACAAGTGATCTTTACATAATTTCTTAGTCAAATGTTTCCAAAAAATATCACTTTAAAAACCAAACACCAAACCAAACAAAATATCTACGTTATTGATTTCTGAAAATCAAAAAAAGTCTCTAATCTAAATACGATTTGTTTTGATTGGTAGAGAACATTTTCGGAAAAAGGTGTCGGTGAATCTGCTAACTTAGAGAGCCTAATTAGTTCGGTGACTTACCAAAGTCTGCACAAATTAGTTATTGATTTTTTATTTAGGTATTTCTTAATCAAATAAGCTAAATACTTAGCATGCAAGTTGTTAATAGGTGTTAGGCCGGTTGTTGGACTTTTATCAAATCCATATCTGTCCACCAAATTTCTAATATTTCTGTGACCGAAATCACCATGAAATTAAAAGGGAAATTGCCAATTTCCCAAATTAGAATAGTTGGTGAAACAACGAAACCACAGTACTCACTTCTAGCTTGATTGTTCAAGCTTCTAAAATCTGTTTATTTTGAAAAATATTTTTTTCAAAAGTACTTTTCAAAAAAGTAATTTTGGTGAGAATCGATTTGTGTTTAACTAATTAATTTGAAAAATATTTTTGAGCAGTAATTAGTATTTGACCAAGCTTTTGAAAACTGATTCTAGTATATTTTTCTCAAAAGGGCTTTTTGAAATAAGCTACATTTTTCTATTTCTCAAAAATTGCTTCTGCTTCTCCTCAAATGCACTTTTTTCCTTCTAAAAGTTTGGCCAAACACTTCAATTTTTGGCCAAAAATACTTTTGGCCAAAAAAAAAAATTTTTGCCCAAAAAAAAAAAGCTTGGCCAAACAGGCTAGAATCTTCCCGCAACAATTTGGTTTATACATAAGAGTTCTTGTATGATAGGCTCATGAACAGTTTCCTAATTTTAAGTTAACTATCTTTTCTTTCCTCAATATTTTAAAGGTTGGTGTTATAAGTCAACTAATACTTAATTGTTCAACAAATCCTATCTATAACAATTGCATTTTCGTTATTGAAATTTTGCAGAGGATGAACATTTAATATTCTAATACTTTGCAATCAACAAACAACAAATTATGTTTTAAATAATCTGAGACGCATGCATAATTGATTAATTACTGATCATTGATCTCAATCCTCCTATCAAGAACCAAATTTATTATCGAGGATCAATTTGGTTAATTCACAAACCTAATGGAATTGGATAATTTTGTTAGTTTAAATGAATATCCAGCAATAAATTAACACAAAAGTAGTACAATAATTGCATTTTCTCATATCAAAGCAGGCAAACTATTATTTCAAAATTTTAGCCAAGTTGGCTTGGTTTGACTCTAAAAAACGAAATGTGACAAGTATTTAAGGAAAATGTTTTTTGCTTCCTTTTTTTTTTTTGGAACAATCCACGTGTCAGCAAATATGTGGAAAAGCAATATAATATGTTAGGGAGACTATAGCATATGATGAGCTCATTGGTAGACTTCAATAGTTCACACCAAATGAATAACTACTACGTCAAAGGGTCAAATACACCTCTCTACTTTCGAAAATGATCTAAGAATACCCCTTCGTCATACTATTAGGTTATCTATACCCCTGCAGTCATACTTTGGGTTCAAAGATACCCCTCATTTAAACGGAGGGACACGTGTCATCGTCTTATTGTCAATTCTAAATATCTTCTAATTAATTTAAAAAAACCATTAATCATACCTGAAAAGTAATTTTTTAAAGCAATTTTTTTTAAAAAAAAACTGAAAAAAAACTGAAATTATTTTTAATCAAAACTAAAAAAAAGAAAATACTTTTTTTTCAGTTTTTACAAAAAAATTGCTTTAGAAAAAACTGAAAATATTTTCTAAAACAATGTTTTTGAAAAAACTGAAAAAACAAAAGCTGAAAATCAATTTTCTAAAGTAATTTTTTTTGTAATAACTGAATTTTTTTTAACTAAAAACTGAAAAAACGAAAATATTTTTTTTTCAGTTTTTACAAAAAATAATTCAGTTATTACAAAAAAAAATTGCTTTAGAAAATTAATTTTCAGCTTTTGTTTTTTCAGTTTTTTTCAAAAACATTATTTTAGAAAATATTTTCAGTTTTTTCAAAAGCAATTTTTTTGTAAAAACTGAAAAATAAACTAAAAAGCAAATTTCTAAAGCAGTGTTTTTGTAAAAATTGAAAAAACAATTTTTTTTTTTTTAGTTTTTAGTTAAAAATATTTCAGTTTTTAATTGCTTTTCAGTTTTTTTTCCAGTTTTTACAAAAATATTATTTTAGAAAATATTTTTCAGTTTTTTTAAAGCAGTTTTTATAAAAATTGGAAAAAAAATATTTCCTTTTTTTCAGTTTTTAGTAAAAATATTTTTTTAGTTTTTTTTCTAGTTTTTACAAAAAAAAAAAAACTATTTTCAGGTATGGATAATGGGTCTTTTTAATTAATTAGGAGATATTTAGAATTGACCAACAGGACGATGACACGTGTCCCTCCGTTTAAATGAGGGGTATATTTGAACTCAAAGTATGAATGCAGGGGTATAGATAACCCAATAGTATAACGAAGGGTATTCTTAGACCACTTTCGAAAGTAGAGAGGTATATTTGGCCATTTACCGTAACTACTACTAATATCTACATAAAATAAATTATTTGTTGATCAATAAACAAAATAAGTATTTGAATCTAGGGAAAACATGCAAAATACAAAGCACAAGGAAGAGGCTGCTTAGCACTAATGGAGATCAATATAAAATATTCAACTTCCTCTAGCCTCCATTTGGTTTGAAATTGGAAGTGTGACTTGACCAAGTTTATAGTCTAGTACAATTCGACAAAATCTGCCAATTATGTAATTAAATTAATATTGCATCGTCCTTGATCCAATTTGATCGCATATAACGGCTACTGTGGAGGAATGGTCAAATGGATGACTGGAGTGAAGACTTTGCTTTTAACCATAATTGACTGCTTATCCTTGTTTTGTTTACATTTAAAAGAGATATTCTAATAGCTAAGAGGTCATAGTTTTAATTTTTTATGCATTCTACTTATCCACTTAATTTGAAACTTAATTGAAATGCTATGAGATTGAAATAATTTTGTTGTTTTCGTCCTCTCTCTGCATTTTCCCATTGTTGGGCTGAGCTTTTCTCGTGTGATAGCGAATTAGACCGTTAACTAGCTTGGCCCACTACTTGATCCATTGTGAAGTGGCCCACTACTTGATCTATAGTGAAGTTGGCCCATTACTTGATCCATAGTGAAATGGCCAACATCTTGATCCATAGTGAAGCTGTCCCACTTCTTGATCTATAGTGAAGTTGGCCCACTACTTTATCCACAGTAAAGTTGGCCCACTACTTTATCCATAATTTTATCTACAGTGAAGTTGGCCCACTATTTGATCCATAGTTGAACTTGGCCAACTACTTGATCTGGACTCAGGGGGCTACTGGATCTGAAAGATGATGCATGATGGTTAAAAGCTTTAAGCACAGGGGTATTATCACTTTTAGCTCGCGCCAGAAACTATTTATATTTGGTAGCCGAAAAAGTGTATAAAATTTATATATAACATACATAATGTATATATATACCAAAAATATACAAATTTTATATATTTTTCGGCTATTATTTTTACAGCGGCTATACCGTCCATTGCAAGGTATGGGACTTGAGTCCCACATCGGTATTGCAATATGTTAATGTGGGGTTTATATAACCTTGGGCTCTCCCACCTTAATAACTAGCTTTTGTGGTGTGGTTCTCCCTGGGTTGTATCAATGGTATCAGAGCCACCCATCGCCTTCCGTGCCCACTGTGCCATGGATGGTGACGCCGGTATTGCAGTGTTCGCCCGGGGCTAGAAAAGTCTAGCGCACAGCCGTCGGGACAATTTTGTGAGGTTTATATAATTTTGAGCTCTCCCACCTTAATAGCTAACTTTTGAGGTGTGATTCTCCCTGGGTCGTATCAATATAAGGATAATTTGGCGTATGATTATTTTGGGATTCTTTTCTTTCAAAAATTTAAGTGTATGTGTGTGTGTGTATATATATATATATTATTTTTCTGTGAAACACCATTAGAAAATTATTTCAGCTATTGAAAATGTTGAAAAACAAATCTGGAGTTAGGTTTTCAGTTTTTTTTCTTTTGCAAAAATTGAAAAACTTTTTTTTGATGTCATTTGGTTGAAAAAAAAAATCGGACAAAATGTTAAATAATCATCAATACGTAAAATGTTAAAGCTTTCAAGTAACAAATGTTTCCTCAAAAATCCAAATTTTCTTTCACCCTTTCTTGTAAAATCTCCCAAGTCCCAGTTATTTTTGAAGGACTTGACATTTCCTTTTAGTTGTTCCTAACTGGTAGCATCAAATTAGTAGCCAAGAGAAAAAATACAAAAAAAAAAGTAAGGGGAAAAAAAAGGGTGATATTCTTATCTGTTCTGCTGTTCAGTTGGTACCTACTATTTAATACTAGTTGGTTCACAGCTGCTACCCTAATTGTCGTACATGCCAATTGACTCTCTTCACAAATGAAAAATGATATTATTTCTAATCTACTGTCTCAAAAAATGAGCAACTTTACTTTTTGGGTTAATCATTTACGTGGTACCAAGTTTAATAATTGCATAACTGTGCACTATTTGATATTTTTGCTCTATAAAGTTAGGATTAGGAGGGGGAGAGAACGGGATATTACCGAGAAATCTTTCTCGTCCTTATTCTTTTTCATCCTTTTTCCTTTAAATCCTTTGAGGTCGGTTGTGTATGAGCTCCGAGTAGAAAAGAAAAGTTTTTTTGGTAGGATTGTAATCCTATGTCTGAATAATATAAAATGGAGTTGCACCTTGTTTACCTTTAAAATCGGATAACAATTGAATTTGTTAGTGGTTTAAAGGATATGCGGATAACTTGATACTTGAACAATAAATTAGATTGCAATTGAAATAAAATAATGATAAATTAACTGCAAACCACACGAACTGGATAATTTCGGCCTAGGAAGGCTAGCCACCCTCGGGCTGAATGTACTTTTATCGATACCAAGACACCAAAGAATAAGAACTTAGAGAATAACAGTAATGTATTACTTATGTAAGTATGTAACAATGTCTCTCATGAATTGTTAGACCCCCTTTATATATTAGAGGAATCTTACTTTTAGGCTATTATTCTATTATTCTATAAAAGGTAAAAAGTCATGGATTTGCTGAATGTTGGTCTCCCTTTTTTGGTATGTTCCGTGATTTTCGCCGTATTGTCCGGTTAGTTGCGGGAATTTCGAATCCTTGTCGGATAAGCTGGCAATATTTTCCAGACCGTTATAAACAGGATCAGTTATGACCTCGGTAAATTTGAAGGCAAGTCTAGTGGTTCCGGTAGCTAATTAGACAAGGCAAGAGCCGATCTCTAGGATTTTATCACCATCTCTCGATCCCGGCCTATCGTGTTGGATGCTCGGTCAAATTCCGAGTTCGATTTTACCCGTATACAGATAGTCCCCTCATTTTTCGGAAAGTAAATAACGAGAAATGATATGAGCTCTCGATTCTCACTTCGATAAATCATGACGTAAGCGACAAAAATCATGAAGTAAGCGACAAGAATAGTTAAAACGTCCCGTCGGTCCAGTTTTTATGGCATTAAATGCTTGTCAGTTGCTAGTCGGACACTCCCAGATGCGAACCGTCGCTTGGAAAACTATAAATACATCTCCCTTTGTTCATTCAAACTTTACATTCAAACCTTCTGCCCTTGTGTCTAAGAGATTTCAACACTTCCAAGTTCTATTATTCTGGTTTTTTGAGATTTTTCATAAGAGTTCTTCATTCGCCAATCATCTATTGTTCTTCATTCAAACCTTCTTTTCTTTATTTCTCTTCCATGTTTAAAGAAATGGCGAAGACCTCAAAATTCGTTCCTCAAAAAGAAACTCCCTCTTCCTCGCGACCGGTTGTTGAGAAAAACGTTTCGTCTGCTACTGCTGAGGAACCGACACCGGAACCTCCTCTGAAAATGTTCATCCCCGGGGGTACCCGACCGGTGCTGATTTCAAGATCAAAAAGCCATTCTCGGTACCGGGTCGGTGTGAGCCGGTCTCGAGATATATTTGCTCGATCACCGAAGACGCCCTCTCCGAGGTCAAGAAAGATTGCAACTGGCTAATAAGCACGTAGTGGTCCCCAAGCCTAAGGAAGCCATCACTACCCACGTGGAGGAATTTTTAAGTGTTTACACTTATCCATTCATGCTGGGTCCCTTGGACCCGGTCATTATTGCCTCATGTAAGAGGTATAAGGTCACCTTTGGTCAAATTCACTCTTCTTTTTGGAGGATAGTAATTCTCCTCCATTTTTTCGTAAGCAAGATCGAGGGGCATCCCTTCACCATCGACCATCTCATGCACTTATATAGTCACCGACTTTATCAAGCATGCCCGTCGGGCCAGTAAGGCCTTGTTCTCGAGTATCGATGAAGATCGGGATCAAGGCTGGTTAGGCCTCTTTGTCCGAGTGAAGACCTCGGATTTGATCCCAGCTAAGCATATGCTATTTCCTGAGAAGTAGAACATAACACGTAAGTATAATCTTGCTTTTAAGATTTAATTAATCGCTATTCCTTTTCCTCCCTTCTCATCGATGTTTTGTGGTAGTGTAGTTGTTACTCGGATTTCGAGCGTTCGTGGCGCGAGCTTTCGAAAGGCCGATGGGAGGCTCGTTCCCACGGTGAGATTTTTCTTAAGTGGCATTTGATTTCCCTTCCGTCCTGTTGAGTTCTTACTCATTTTATTTCTTTTGGTAGGTTTACCAAAAGATGTCGCAATGAGGCCTCCATCAGGTGATAACGATATCCTTACCGAACCATCTGCTCCAAGGAAAGCACTAGTGCTCTAACACTGTCTTCGGACTCAATCTATCAATTGAGAGATAAGTCCGAGGGGGAAGGAGAAGCCTTCGATCTGGTGGCCAGTGTGCCACCGCAGCTCGAAGGGCAAGGGGCCTCCAAACCAGATGGAGACAAGGCCGATCTTCATCAAGTCGGGGAGGCCGAGGAGGAGGTAGGAATTGAAGCTTCCCGGGATGCGGGAAAAGCCCCGCCGGAAGCACTTGGCCCGATAGAGATTGCCGAGTTGCCCTCGTTCACAGAGTCGATGTTCAACGAGGCCCAAGCTGCAAAAGAATGCCCCATCAAAGGGGTGCATGGAACGGACGACCTTTTCCACGGCTTTTTCGAGTGGCTTAGAGATATCGAGGAAAAGCCAATCCCCGGAAGCAAGCAGGCCTTCCTCGAGCCCGAAATTAGTTAATAAATTCCCTGCTCCGAGTGTATATCCCGATCAGAAACGTACTATTGTTATTTCCCTTTCGGAGGACGCCCGGATTCTTTCCGCTCTGTAGGGGTGGCCAGTTATCTTCGGTGTCTAGTAACCTAGGATGATCAAGCTAAGATGAACGAGGTGGATGCACCCTGCCTTTTCAACGAAGCACAACAGGCGCTGAACCGAGTAACTTTATGCTTTCCGAAGTTATTTTTTGATTTACACTTAGATTATTTCGTAGATAACTTAGTGTCTATCTTTGTGCTTGTAGGCCTCGGTGCTTCATCATGAGACCTTTTTAAGGTACCGGGACGAGCTGAAACAACTCGAAGCTGAAGTTCGAGAGCTCACTGAGAAGAGAGACGCCTTTAAACTTCTTAGCGAGCAGTTCGAAGGGGAGCTTAAGAACCTTCGTGCCGAGCTGGAAGTTGCTCGGAAGGAACATGCTGATTTGGCCAAGCAAGTAAAAGTTTTTGAGGTTAGTGACGATGAATTTGATTCAGTGACCGATGGTCAAAATCAGCAGGTCCAGCAAAAACTCAATCTAATTGACCAGCTCCGAGTTGAAATGGATATAGTCAAAGCTGAGACCGATGAATAGAGAGGCAGAATGGATCGTCTGGCCTCGAAAAAAGAGTTTGCTCGGGCACAACTAACTTCGGCTGAAATCCAGCTTAGGGCGGAAAAGTAGAGGGCCGAGGTTCAGACCAAAAAGGTTTAGGAGCTCCAATCTCAGTTAGGTTTGGCTGTCTCATATCGAGAAAGTATGGCCAAGGAGCTTAAAACGGCCAAGTCAGAGGTCGTTGTGGTCAAAGCCGAAGTTGATGAAATGGTGGCCTAGTACAAGGCCGATGCCGAGGTAGATTAGGACCTTGTAAAAAATATAGTTGAGGATACGAAATGAAAATCCCGAAGGGAAACCCTCGAGGAAGTTCACGCTCGGGGTTTTGATTTATCGGTTGAGATTGAGAATACCAAGGTGCTTGAAGCCGAGGTCAGGAAGCTGGCCTATTCTAAGGACTCAAGCAAGTTCGAGGGTGGAGAAGACCCCAGGAATCACGGTGACGAGGCGGGCTCCGGCCAAGATCAGGCTGCTTAAGTGCCTCTGTCTGATTTCGTTTCTTTTCTTTCTGTATTTAGTACTTTCTGTAAATATTATACTTCATAAATACATATTTTCTATTTCTATTTGATAATTCTCGAGTTTTTCCTTTACCTTTATTTTTATGCTTTGCAAACATTGAAACGCCTTAGCATTAAATAACCATGTTCGGAGTTTCGAACAGGTTTTACCTTCGATTTCATATTTTTCTAAGGCATCGTGGGGATCCGGTATGACCAAAAAAAAATTTCAAAGTACTTATAATTCCTTGGATTTATAATTTGCCAACGGTACTTTTTTTTTTATAGGTTTCGGACATTTCCGAGCCGTTTTAATATAGTCGTAGCCTTTTAGTTCGAGTGTTGCCCAATGGGTTTGTTACCTCGAGTTATCCGGACTTGCTTTAGATAACGATCCCCGAACGGGGTTAGACGTAGCTTTTTGGAGTTCGGGCAATGCCAAATAAGCTTTGTGCCCTCGGGTTTCGATATCCCCGAATGGTCGTAGCCTTTTAGTTCGGGAAAATACCAAATAAGCTTTGTGCCCTCGGGTTTCGTAATCCCATAATGGTCGTAGCCTTTTAATTCGGGCAACGCCAAATAGGCTTTGTGCCTTCGTGCTTTTATATCCTGGAATGAACGTAGCCTTTTAGTTAGGGCAACGCCAAATAACTTCGTGCCCTCGGGTTTCATTATCCCGGAATGACCATAGCCTTTTAGTTAGGGCAATGCCAAATAAGCTCCGTGCCCTCGGGTTTCATTATCCCGAAATGGTCGTAGCCTTTTAATTTAGGCAATGCCTTAGGTGGCAGTCTTCGAGTGATGGGGGTCTTGGGCTCGATGTCTTCGGGGAACCAAATGAATTTTTTTTTCAAAAGGGCACAAATTTTTATCCGCAAGGTAGAGTATACAAATTTAGATTTGTATTTTGTGTCTGGGCTCAGGTGATCTATGTGGGCACGGTTTAATCGATCGTTTGGCCTTTACAGAGAATCTTTTTGGCTGAGACTAGATTGTTCGGGCACAAGAATCAAAAATTATTCCCCCGCATTATGCCACCCAGTGTTCGCGGTTTGTCGTAGATAAGCCTCGTACACTGTTTACTTCGATTCTAAGTTAGCACGATTTCACTATTGCCTCGTTAAAAACCTTGCCGGAAAACCCATTTGGGACAAACTCTGATAAAGGGAAAAAGAGTGCAATGCATGCTTTCAGGCCTAAAAAATTGTGTTGGGTACGTACAAGTGTTAGTCAAAAAATGTAGTTGAGTGGAAGAAGGTGATCGGGGTCGCACCTTAGTAGTAATATCGCTTTAAGTGGGTTATGTTCCAGTTGTTCGATAATTGTTCACCGTTCGTTGTTCCGAGTTTGTACGACACTTTCCCGGTAACCTCTATAATTTGATACGAACCCTCCCAGTTCGGTCCTAGTTTTCCTTCGTTCGGATTCTGAGTGTTCGACGTGACCTTCCTTAGTACCAAATACCCGATATTAAAGTGTCTAAGGTTGGCTTTTCGATTGTAATATCTCTCGATTCGTTATTTCTGGGCTGCCATTCGTACGAAGGCGACATCACGCCTTTCATCTAGTAGTTCCAGGCTCGTGTTCAGGTCTCGTTGTTTATTTCTTCGGTAGCATATCGGAACTTGAGACTCGGTTCTCTGACTTCAACCAGTATCATAGCTTCGGCACCGTAAACTAGTGAGAACAGGGTGGCCTCGGTACTAGATTTCGAAGTCGTACGATATGCCTACAAGACTTCGGGCAATATCTCCTTCCATTTTCCTTTGGCATCGATCAACCTCTTTTTGAGGTTTTGGATTATGGTTTTATTGGTGGATTCTGATTGTCCATTCCCACTATGGTGGTAGGGAGTTGATAAGATCCTTTTGATCTTATGTTCTTCGAAAAACTTTCTTACTTTGCTGCCAATGAATTATTTTCCATTGTCGCACACGATCTCGGTCGGTATTCTGAACCGACATATGATGTGGTTCCAGATAAAATCGATGACTTCCTTTTCTCTGACCTTCTCATAAGCCTGTGCTTCCACCCATTTAGAAAAATAGTCAGTCATAAATAAAATAAATTGAGCCTTACCAGGTGCCCGTGGAAGGGGGCTAACGATATCCATCCCCCATTTCATGAACTGCCATGGTGACAAGACCGAATGTAGCAGCTCCCCGTATTGATGAATCATTGGAGCATGCCTTTGACATTCACTACATCTTCGTACGAATTCCTTTGCATCCCTTTCCATGTCGATCTAGTAGTAGCCGACCCTGATTATTTTTCGGACCAGTGCTTCGGTACCTAAATGATTTCCGCAGATGCCTTCGTGAATTTCCCTCAAAACGTATTCAGTATCTCCTGGTCCTAAACATATCGCGATCGGGCCATCGAACATTCTTCTGACTAAGGTTTCATTCTCAGACAAACTAAATCGGGCTGCCTTCGTACGTAGGGCCCTTGATTCCTTTGGATCCGAGGGAACTTTTTCGATTTTTTAAGTATTCTATGTATTTGCTTCTCCAATCCCATGTTAGGCTCGTTGAGTTTATTTCGGCATGGACCTCTTCAACTACCTACCTCATTAGTTGTACGACTGCCCCTGAATTGAGCTCATTGTCTTCTACCAACGATCCCAAGTTAGCGAGGGCATCGACCTCGTTATTTTGATCATGAGGCACATATTGTAGAGTCCATTCCTTGAACCGGTGTAATGTTACTTGTAATTTATCCAGGTATCTCTGCATTCGTTCTTCTCTTACCTTAAACGTCCCATTAACTTGATTTACCACAAGGAGGGAATCACACTTAGCTTCTATCACCTCTGCCCCCAAGCTTTTGCCTAGTTCGAGACCTGCAATCATGGCCTCATATTAGGCCTCGTTGTTAGTGAATTTTATAGTTCTAATAGTTTGTCTAACTACATTGCCCTTTGGTGGCTTTAACACGATGCCAATTCCAGACCCCTTCGCGTTTGAGGCGCCATCTGTAAATAGGGCCCAGATCCTCAAAGAAGTCCCCGAGTTCAATAATAACTCTCTTTAGAGTTCGAGTACCAGTGCCGGCGTAAAATCGGCCATAAAGTCTGCCAGAATTTGGGATTTAATGGCGGTTCGAGGCTGATATCCAACATCGTACCCACTGACCTCAACGGCCCACTTGGCTAACCGTTTCGAGAGTTCGGGTTTATGCATTATATTTCTCAATGGGTAAGTAGTCACAACACGTATGGTGTGACATTGAAAATATGTTTTCAACTTCCTAGAGGCGCTTAGCAAGGCAAGCACCAATTTCTCTAGGTGAGGGTATCTAGTTTCGACCTCACGTAAAGTTCTGTGTTACACCCTATATTTTCGTAAATAAAACTGCGTCATGAGCAAACTAATGTAGGACCCAAAGAAATGCGATCATCTTTGAATATATATATATATAAAACAAGTTAATCATGTTACCTTGGAAGTTACAAATATTGAAGATCATGAACAACAAGTAGAAAGAGGGCTGGAAGGTTTAGAAGCTAAAGGAATTGAAAAAACTAATGTTTCGTCGAAAGCCGACAAATTGGGAATGTTATAGCCTGTACTTTTGGGATGAGACCAGGGTGTTTTACATTATTAGGAGGTTATGTTACGAGTTATTTTATTCGTATGATAGTCGTGTGTTATGTTTTGAAGTCAAGCGAGTGGTGGAACAAAAGTCGATGAAAGTCATCACAAGTTACGTTCATAAGTTTTACTGAAACTTTAGGTCAAATGTACCTGTACTTTTCTCCCAATATACTTAGAGTTATGGGGTGTTCCACCCATCAAATTAAAGATCTATGAGTCTACTTTACAACGCATTAAACCGTTTGTCAATACGATATCTTAGTAGAGAGATATGGTCATTTTTGCGAGACTGCACAGACTGTCACCTACTTGCTTAAACGAGAATCCAAAACTGGGCCAGTTCGGGTCGTCCAAACATGGGCCAGTTCGGGTCGTTCAAAGAGGAATTTTTAAATTCCGATCCCTTTCATATATTAGTCTGATAATAGGGCAAAATAACCAGACTCATTCTCTGCAAAACTCCTCCCAAATATTTCCCCCAAACCCCAATTGTTTTTCTCCCCTTTTTAAGTTCTAATCGGAGGTAAAGCCTAGAGTTTAAAGAACCAAGATAGGAGTTGAGTTATCCAATAAATAAGGTAAGTTTACTTCTCTCTTTCATCCATTTTTTTCTGTTGTAGATGTATAGTAAGTCGTTCTATATTTGCAAGAACTCACGGGATGATGATCGGAAGCCGTGAGTTCGAGTTATTCACTTGTAGCGGACTGTTTTGTGGACTGTTTTGTGGTGCTGTTGGGCTGCGTGTTTTACTACTGTTTTGTGGAGTTTTGGAGGAGGAAGGGTGTGGAGAAATACCACATAAATGCAGGATGTTGGGCTGGTCGTTCGTCGTAACATTTTCAGGTTGTTGACACTACTACGGTGGTCGTTTTGTGTATGAAGAGATTGGGGTGTGTTGGGCTGTTTTGTAGTATTGTGTGGTGTGCATAAGGTTGAAAAATAATGTATATATGTTGTTATTGTTATTTTTGGTATTGTTGGTATTATCTTGAATTTGGAGAAAGTAAGGATTATAGGGGAAATACTGTCCGTTTTAATACAAAATAAGCATGTTGTTCGTTGTGCGATAGTTATACGTTTCATAACTTAATGATAGTATTATTATCGTTGTTGTAGATTAAGGTGAGAAGAGGCGAGTTCAACTTGGTGATTGAAAAGAGTGTGATAAGGTATGTTAAGGCTAAGCCTTCCTTCATTTTGGCATGATCTCGTAGCTACATGTGTTAGTAATGAGACATAAAGAGAAGTTCGTATTCATGAATTTATTCACATTATTCTAGTCTCATAAGTTATAATATTATTCCTTATCGAGACTCTATATTCAATTTAGTATTGTCTTCTTCCAGTCAAGAGAGAAGCAAGCCTATATATACAGTATTACAGTATTTTCATTACCATCGAGCTATAATCGATGGGCAGGCCCCTATTGGGCAACCTCTGATCAGATGAAAAGTTAAATACCGAGCCTACTATGGCCGAACGCCTATGAGCGAGCCCAGCATGGTCGAGATACATAGCCTAGTATGGCCGAGCGCCTATGAGCGAGTCTACTACGGCAGATCAGTTATATATACCGAGCCTTATAAGGCCTCACAATTATTTTACTTACTATATTGAAGGAGTTGAGTTAGTATCAACAGGTAAGTATATCTCCAAATCATCTTTGACTACCAATTACTTTCAATTATTATATTATCAGTTCAGTTTCAACTTTCAGTTATGTTATCGCCTTATATACTCGGTACATTATTTTGTACTGACGTCCCTTTTCTGGGGATGCTACATTTCATGCATGCAGGTTCAGATAGACAGATGGATATACCTCCTCAGTAGGTGTTTCCAGAGTTCAGCCTGATCGGTAAGCTCCACATCCTTCGGAGTTATCGGGTCTAGGTTTTCATGTACATCTTCTGTATGTATGTATATATATTATGGGTAGTCGGGGCCCTGTTTCGATCACAATATATTTATCAGTAGAGGCTTGTAGACATATCCTGTCAGTTAGTGCATTATGTTGGGCTTGTAGGCCTGGTATGTATATTTTGGTGGTTTGTCAGTTGTAGTAGTTATGACGGCCTTGTCGGCCCAACTTTATATTGATGTTTAGTCAGCGCTAGTTTCCATTCAGTTTTATATTTTGCTTCGCAAATTGTCTTGCAAGGTGGACCTTTGGCCAAATTATGATATTATATGTTCAGAGTCCTTTAGTCGCAATTTGGTATACTAGGTTAGTTGAGGCACCGGGTGCCAGTCTCTCTTCCAGGTCGGGGCATGTCAAACTTAGTATCAGAGCAGTTCTATCCTAGGGAGTCTACAAGCCGTGTCTAGTAGTATCATGTTTATAGATGTGTTGTGCACCACATTATATAAGCAGGGAGCTACAGGGTATTTAGGAATTGGTTACCCTTCTTTCAAATCTAAATCGTGCTGTAGAACTGAGTTATAGGAAATTTGAGTTAAACTTACGTGTTCGTGTTTTCATACACAGATGACGGTGACTAGGAAGACTACGGCTAGCCAGAGGGGAGATACAACAATAGGTGAGGGGACCAGCAGGGTACCCCCAGTAGATGGGTCCCAGTCTGAGGCCCAAGGCGAGACCCCTACTTAGCCATTACCGGCTCCTCCACCACCTGAGGAGATTCCTAGGGATACCGCATATCCAGTTCCCCCTCCACTTCCACCAGATCAGGACTTGAGGAGTGCGGTGCATTTGTTGACATAATTGGTAGCTACCCAGCAACAAGCTAGTGCATCAGCTAGTGCAGGATCTTCTGAGGGGTCTGGGAGTTCAAGGGTCCGAGAGTTTATTGCTTTGAGTCCCCCGGAGTTTACGGGGTCAGATCAGAGGGAGGACCCGCAAGATTTCATAGATAAGCTTCACAGGATCTTTCGGGTTATGCATGCCACAGAGAAAGAAGCAGTTGAGCTAGCAACTTTTCGACTCCGAGATATAGCCATCCTTTGGTACGAGGGATGGGAGAGGTCCAGGGCACGTGATGCACCTCCAGCTAGTTGGGAGAATTTTTCAGATGCTTTCCTTGACCAGTACTTACCGCAGGAGATCCGACAGGCTCGGGTCGATCAGTTTCTAGCCCTTAAGCAGGGCAATATGAGTGTTCGAGAGTATAGTCTCCGTTTTGACTCATTAGCCAGATATGCACCATCCATAGTTGCTACTATGCGTGACAGGATCCACATGTTTATAGCAGGGTTAGCCCCAGAGTTGACCGAGGCATGTGCCACCGCTGCATTGCATGATAATATGGATATCTCCCGGATTCAGGCATTCGCTCAAAATATAGAAAGGGGTAGGCGTCGACAGCAGGGTACAAAGAGGATTGAGCAAGGGCAATGTAAGAGGATGCGATTTCCTAGGTTTCAGGAGCAGTCTCAGGGTAGTTATAGGCCCCAGTACTTCGGACGGCCACCTAGGCCTCCGCCACCTAAGTTGCAGGGTTACAGGTATGACCGCTATACTTAGTCAGGACCAGGTGAGAGCTCACGGGCGTCAGTTTTGCAACGACAACGAGGTTCAAGGCAGACATGGTCATTTCCGCCGCGGTGTGACATCTGTGGTAGAGGACACTTGGGCCAATGCCGAGCAGGTTCTGATGCTTGTTATACATGTGGGCGTCCGGGGCATATGATGCGAGATTGCCCAAATAGAGATTCTGGGGGTATGGCACAACCAGCAAGTTCAGCGACAGGATCATCTATGTCTGTGCATCCTTCTGGGCGCGAGTCTCAATCTTCGGCTGGTAGAGGTCGAGACAAAGGTAGAGGTTCCAGTTCAGGTGTTAATCAGAACCGTATTTATGCTTTATCGGGTCGACATGACCAGGAGTCTTCACCAGAAGTTGTGACAGGTATATTGACCATTTGCTCTCACGATGCTTATGCCTTGATAGACCCATGATCTACTTTATCATATATTACCCCATTTGTCGTGAGGAAATTTGGTATAGTGCCTAAAATACTAAGTGATCCTTTTGCGGTATCTACACCGGTCGGAGTATCGATTATTGCTAGACGGGTTTACCGAGGTTGTACGGTGACAGTTTGTAGTCGTCAGACCTCAGCCGACCTAGTTGAGTTAGAGATGATGGATTTTGATGCTATCATGGGCATGGACTGGTTGTCAGCTTGCTATGCTACAGTTGATTGCCGAGCAAAGGCAACTAGATTTCATTTTCCAGGTGAGGCAATCCTTGAATGGGTAGGTAATACAGCGGCACCCAGAGGTAGGTTTATTTCCTATCTGAAGGCGAGGAAAATGATTGCAAAAGGGTGCATTTATCATATTGTGCAAGTTAGAGATGCAGATGCTGAGATATCTACACTTTAGTCTATTCCCGTAGTCAATGAGTATGTAGATGTGTTTCCAGATGAACTTCCAGGTATTCCTCCAGAGCGAGAGATTGATTTTAGCATCGATTTGCTTCCAGGAACTCAACTAATATCCATCCCTCCGTATAGAATGGCACCTGCCAAATTAAAGGAGTTGAAGGAGCAGTTAAAAGATTTGCTGGAGAAAGGTTTCATCAGGCCCAGTACCTCGCCTTGGGGTGCACCGGTACTCTTTGTGCAGAAGAAAGACGGCTCGTTGAGGATGTGTATCGATTATAGGCAGCTGAACAAGGTAACTATTAAGAATAAGTATCCACTTCCAAGGATTGATGATTTGTTTGATCAGTTGCAGGGGGCTAGATTCTTTTCAAAGATAGATTTGAGATCGGGATACCACCAGGTCAGAGTTCGGGAGAAAGATATTCCGAAGACAACCTCCAGGACCCAATATGGCCACTTCGAGTTCCTTGTCATGTCCTTCGGGTTGACGAATGCTCCCGCCGTATTTATGGACTTGATGAATAGCCTATTCCGTCCATTTTTAGATCTGTTCGTGATAGTATTTATTGATGATATTCTGGTCTATTCAAGTTCAGAGGATGAGCATGTGGACCACTTGCGAGCGGTACTCCAAACCCTCCGTGATCGTAAGTTGTATGCTAAGTTTTCTAAATGTGAGTTCTGGTTGAAGTCTGTAGCATTCTTGGGGCATATTGTATCCGATGTAGGTATAAAGGTAGACACTTAAAAGATTAAGGCCGTGAAATCTTGGCCTAGACCTACCACTCCGACAGAGGTTCGTAGCTTTGTAGGCTTAGCAGGATACTACCGGAGATTCGTAGAGGGTTTTTCTTCTCTTTCGGCACCATTGACGAAGTTGACGCAGAAATCAACTAAGTTTCAGTGGACGGAGGCTTGCGAGTGGAGTTTCCAAGAGCTTAAGAACAGGTTAACCTCAGCGCCAGTTCTAACACTTCCAGAGGGTCCAGAGGGTTATGTCGTGTATTGTGATGCCTCAGGTGTTGGGTTAGGATGTGTCCTGATGCAACATGGGAAGGTAATTGCTTATGCTTCAAGGCAGTTAAGGAAGCACGAGAAGAATTATCCAACCCACGATCTCGAGTTAGCTGCGGTTGTCCATGCACTTAAGATATGGCAGCATTATTTATATGGTGTTCATGTTGATGTATTTACCGATCATAAAAGTCTGCAATATATATTCAAGCAAAAAGAGTTGAATTTGCGACAGAGGCGATGGCTTTATTTATTGAAAGATTATGATGTTAATATTCTCTACCATCCAGAGAAAGCTAATATTGTAACAGATGCCTTAAGTCGCCGATCTATGGGTAGCTTAGCACATGTAAAGGCCGAGAAAAGACAATTAACTAGAGAGATTCATCAATTGGCTTGTTTGGGGGTTCGGTTAGTAGATTTCAACGATGGTGGAGTTGTACTCCAAAACACTGCAAAATCATCTCTCATAGCTGAAGTCAAGGAAAGGCAGTACGATGACCCAGAGTTGGTCGAGTTGAGAGAGCTAGTTCCGCAATAGAAGAATCCATTGTTAGAGCTCAAGGGATATGGAGTTCTCAGATATAGGGGTCGTTTGTGTGTTCCAGATGTAGCAGGGCTACAAGACAGGATTATGTCAGAGGCACATTATTCGTAGAACTCCATTCATCCTGGGTCGACGAAGATGTATCATGACATTAAGGATGTGTACTGGTGGAACGATATAAAGAAGAACATTGCTGAGTTTGTCGCCCAGTGTCCTAGTTGCCAGCAGGTGAAAATAGAACATCAGAAGCCCGGAGGGCTAATACAGACTATAGAGATCCCAACATGGAAATGGGAGGCGATAAACATGGACTTTGTTACGGGTTTACCTCGTTCTCATAGTAAGTTCGATTCTATATGGGTATTAGTCGATAGGCTCACTAAATCAGCTCATTTTCTACCTGTCAGATCTACATATACAGCAGAAGATTATGCAAAGTTATATATTAAGGAGATAGTGTGGCTACATGGAGTACCAGTATCTATTATATCTGACCGTGGGGCTCAATTTACAGCACGTTTTTGGAGGTCATTTCAGAGAGGTCTAGGGACTCAGGTGAATCTCAGCACAGCTTTTCATCCACAGACTGATGGGCAAGCCGAGCGCACAATTCAGACGCTTGAGGGTATGTTACGAGTATGTGTGTTGGATTTTAAAAGAAGTAGGGATGAACATCTACCTCTTGTCGAGTTTGCATATAATAACAATCACCACTCCAGTATTCGGATGGCTCCGTACGAGGCTTTGTATGGGCATAAGTGCAGATCTCCTATAGGGTGGTTTGATGTTAGAGAATCTGGGTTATATGGGCCAGACCTAGTTCACCAGGCCGTAGAGAAAGTAAAGCTCATCCGGGAGCGACTGTTGACAACTCAGAGTCGCCAGAAGTCATATTCTGACATGCGGCGACGAGACTTAGAGTTTGAGATTAATGACTGGGTATTCTTAAAGGTATCCCCTATGAAGGGCGTGATGAGGTTTGGCAAGAAAGGCAAGCTTAGCCCACGGTATATTGGGCCTTACAGGATTATTCGGATAGTGGGCCAAGTAGCTTATGATTTAGAATTACCCTCAGAATTGGAGTTAGTCCATCCGGTTTTTCACGTATCTATGCTACGGAAGTGCATTGGAGATCCTACCAGAGTGGTGTCCACAGATGATGTACAAATTATGGAGGACTTGTCATACAAGGAAATTCCAGTTGCCATCTTAGACCGACAAATTCGCAAGCTACGAAATAAGGAGGTAGCCTCCGTGAAGGTTTTATGGAGAAGCAATAATGTGGAAGAGATGACATGGGAAGCGGAGGAAGAAATGAAGTATAAATACCCATATCTATTTCAAACTGAAGATATGGCTCGAGATGGGATGCTACAGCACAACTCTATTCAGGCTAGTAGGTCATCAGGTAAGCTCTTATTTTCTGACTTTCAGTATTTATGATTTATGACTCTTTGAGGCAAAGTATTGTTATTTATAGACATTGGCCATGTGTGGCATGCATAGTACGTTTTCTGGCTGCATGCATGTTGGTTATAGTCTAGTGTACGGAAGAAACTCTGGCAAAATTTTTCCAAAGTCTCTAGAAGTAAGCATTCGAGGACGAATGTTCCCAAGGGAGGGATGATGTTACACCCTATATTTTCGTAAATAAAACTGCGTCATGAGCAAACTAATGTAGGACCCAAAGAAATGCGATCATCTTTGAATATATATAAAACAAGTTAATCATGTTACCTTGGAAGTTACAAATATTGAAGATCATTAACAATAAGTACAAAGAGGGTTGGAAGGTTTAGAAGCTAAAGGAATTGAAAAAAATAATGTTTCGTCGAAAGCCGACAAATTGGGAATGTTATAGCATGTACTTTTGGGATGAGACCAGGGTGTTTTACATGATAAGGAGGTTATGTTACGAGTTATGTTATTCGTATTATAGTCGTGTGTTATGTTTTGAAGTCAAGCGAGTGGTGGAACAAAAGTCGATGAAAGTCATCACAAGTTACGTTCATAAGTTTTACTGAAACTTTGGGTCAAATGTAACTGCAATTTTCTCCCAATATACTTAGTGTTATGGGGTGTTCCACCCATCAATTTAAATATCTATGAGTCTACTTTCCAACGCATTAAACCGTTTGTCAATACAATATCTAAGTAGAGAGATATAGGCATTTTTGCGAGACTGCGCAGACTGTCACCTACTTGCTTAAACGAGAATCCAAAACTGGGCCTGTTCGGGTCGTTCAAAGAGGCCTTTTTAAAGTCCTATCCCCTTCATATATTAGTCTGATAATAGGGCAAAATAACCAGACTCATTCTCTGCAAAACTCCTCCCAAATACTTCCCCCAAATCCCAATTGATTTTCTCCCCCTTCAAGTTCTAATCGGAGGTAAAGCCTAGAGTTTGAAGAACCAAGATAGGAGTCGAGTTATCCAACAAATAAGGTAAGTTTACTGCTCTCTTTCATCCATTTTTTTCTGTTGTAGATCTATAGTAAGTCGTTCTATATTTGTGAGAACTCACGGGACGGTGATCGGAAGCCGTGAGTTCGAGTTATTCACTTGTAGTGGACTATTTTGTGGTGCTGTTGGGCTGCGTGTTTTACTACTGTTTTGTGGAGTTTTGGAGGAGGAAGGGTGTGGATAAACACCACATAAATGCAGGATGTTGGGCTGGTCGTTCGTCGTAACATTTTCGGGTTGTTGACACTACTACGGTGGTCGTTTTGTGTATGAAGAGATTGGGGTGTGTTGGGGTGTTTTTTAGTATTGTGTGGTGTGCATAAGGTTGAAAAATAATGTATATATGTTGTTATTGTTATTTTTGGTGTTGTTGGTGTTATCTTGAATTTGGAGGAAGTAAGGATTATAGGGGAAATGCTGTCCGTTTTAATTCAAAATAAGCATGTCATTCGTTGTGCGATAGTTATACATTTCATAACTTAATGATAGTATTATTATCGTTGTTGTAGATTAAGGTGAGAAGAGGCGAGTTCAACTTGGTGATTTAAAAGAGTGTGATAAGGTATGTTAAGGCTAAGCCTTCCTTCATTTTGGCATGATCTCGTAGCTACATGTGTTAGTAATGAGACATAAAGAGAAGTTCGTATTCGTGAATTTATTCACATTATTCTAGTCTCATAAGTTATAATATTATTCCTTATCGAGACTCTATATTCAATTTAGTATTGTCTTCTTCTAGTCAAGAGAGCAGCAAGCCTATATAGATAGTATTACAGTATTTTCATTACCATCAAGCTATAATCGATGGGCAGGCCCCTATTGGGCAACCTCTGATCAGATGAAAAGTTATATACCGAGCCTACTGTGGCCGAGCGCTTATGAGCGAGCCCAGCATGGTCGACATACATAGCCTAGTTTGGTCGAGCGCCTATGAGCGAGCCTACTACGGCAGATCAGTTATATATACCGAGCCTTATAAGGCCGGACAATTATTTTACTTACTATATTGAAGGAGTTGAGTCAGTATCAACAGGTAAGTATATCTCCAGATCATCTTTGACTCCCAATTACTTTCAGTTATTATATTATCAGTTCAGTTTCAACTTTCAGTTATGTTATCGCCTTATATACTCGGTACATTATTTTGTACTGACGTCCCTTTTCTGGGGACGCTGCATTTCATGCATGCAGGTTCAGATAGACAGACAGGTATACCTCCTCAGTAGGTGTTTCCAGAGTTCAGCCTGATCGGTAAGCTCCATATCCTTCGGAGTTATTGGGTCTAGGTTTTCGTGTACATCTTCTGTATGTATGTATATATATTATGGGTAGGTCGGGGCCGTGTTTCGATCACAATATATCTATCAGTAGAGGCTTGTAGACATATCCTGTCAGTTAGTGCATTATATTGGGCTTGTAGGCCTGGTATGTATATTTTGGTGGTTTGTTAGTTGTAGTAGTAATGAAGGCCTTGTCGGCCCAACTTTATATTGATTTTTAGTGAGCGCTAGTTTCCATTCAGTTTTATATTTTGCTTCGCAAATTGTCTTGCAAGGTGGCCCCTTGGCCAAATTATGACATTATATGTTCAGAGTTCCTTAGTCGCAATTTGGTACACTAGGTTAGTTGAGGCACCGGGTGCCAGTCTCGCTTCCAGGTCGGGGCGTGACATTCTGCTAACATAGTAAATTAGAAATTGCGTACCTTTTTCTTCCCGAACCAGGACTCCACTTACCGCTATTTTCGATACTGCAAGGTATAGGTATAATTGTTCATCTATCTTTGGCGTGTGGAGCAGCGACGGGATCGATAGATATTTCTTGAGCTCTTCCAAGGCCTATTGGCACTCCGAGGTCCACGAGAAATTACTCTTCTTTCTCAATAATGAGAAGAATCGGTGGCTCTTATCGGAGTACCTCGAGATGAATCTTCCCAGGGCGGCTATGCGCCCAGTTAGACTTTCCACGAGCTTTACGTTGTCTACAACCATGATACCTTCGATGCCTTTGATTTTGTCAGGGTTGATCTCGATTCCCCTGTTAAACACCATGAATCCGAGGAATTTACCTGATCCAACTCTAAATGCACATTTCTCCGGGTTCAGCTTCATATTGTATTTCTTCAATATGTTGAAGATTTCCTGTAAGTGTTTTAAATGGTCCTCTGCTCACAGGGACTTAACCAATATATCGTCAATGTAAACCTCTATTTATTTGCCTATTTGTTCTTCGAACATTCGGTTTACTAGGCATTGGTACGTGGCACCAGCATTTTTTTCACTCGAATGGCATTACATTATAGCAGGACGTGTCGTATTTAGTGATAAAAAAGGTTTTTTCCTGATCATCCGGGTTCAACTGTATTTGGTTCTACCCGGAGTAGGCATCGAGAAAACTAAGGATCTCGTGACTGCCCGTGGCATCGATCATGCGATCGATGTTGGGCAGAGGGAAGGAGTCCTTACTACATGCTTTATTCAAATCCTTATAGTCTACACACATTCTTAATTTATTCCTTTTTTTTAGGACTACCACTACGTTTGCAAACCAATTAGGGTATTTATCTTCTCGAATGGACCCTATTTTAAGGAGTTTCGATACCTCGTCCTTGATGAAAGCATGTTAGACCTCGGACCGGGGTCTCCTCTTATGCTTGACTGGGTGGAACTTCGGGTCCAAGCTTAGCTTGTGAGTGGTTATTTTTGGCAGTATCCCTGACATATCGAGGTGGGACCAAGCAAAACAATCTTTGTTAGCTATAAGAAATTGAATGAGTCTTTTCCTAAGCTCGGGGTTTAACCCCGTGCCCAGGAATACCTTTCGATCGGGCAGGTGTTCACTTAGTACGACTTGCTCCAGTTCCTCGACTGTTAATTTTATAGCGTTGGAATCGTTGGGGGATATGAAAGATCTAGGGACTCCGTAATCGTTGCCCTTATCTACCCCTCGCCCCTTCGAGTCTGTCGAGGCTAGTATCGGTGATTGCTATTTGGCCCCATTTTTTACCGCCGGATTTGGACCCTTAGATATCGAGGGTGTGGATGTCGAGATCACCTCATCAACCGTGAACATTTCCCTAGTGGTTTGCTCCCCGTAAACTGTTTTGATTCCTTCGGGCATTGGGAATTTCAGCACCTGGTGTAACGTCAAGGGTATTGCTCTCATATTTTGAATCCATGGACTTCCGAGCAAAGCATTGTATCTCATATCCCCTTTGATTACATAGAACTTGGCTTCCTGAACGGTTTTGGTGACGTTCACCGGTAATGTTATTTCTCCTTTAGTGGTTTCACAGGCCATACTGAACTCGTTTAGGACTGGACTGCAAGTACGATCTATTCTTGTAGGCCGAGTTGTTCCACGACCCTCGACCTGATGATGTTGGCCGAACTACCTAGATCAATCAACACACGTTTAACTCGATATTTATTTATGAGTACAGATATTACCAGCGCATCATTGTGGGGTTGTGCGATCCCTTTTGCGTCTTTGTCATTGAATGACAAGGTTCCTTCCGGTAGGTAATCTCGAGTCCATTTTTTCCTCGTGATGCATAGTTTGGTGCGCTTTAGCATTGGTCCCCGGGGGATGTCGACCCCACCAATGATCATGTTAATGACGTGCTGAGATTCCTCATGTTCGGTTCGTTTAGTAGAATCCCTGTTTCTAAAATGGCTTTTGGCTCGATCACTGAGGAACTCTTGGAGATGTCCGTTGTTGAAAAGCCGGGCCACTTCTTCCCTTAATTTTCGGGAATCTTCCATTCTGTGGCCATGAGTGCCGTGATATTTGCATATTAGGTTAGGATCCCTTCGGGTTGGATTGGATTGCAAAGGTCGGGGCCACTTAGTATCTTTGATGTGATCGATGGAGGGCACGATGGCGGAGGCATCGACATTGAAATTGTATTCCGATAATCTTGGTGGTTCTTTAGATCCGATAGGCCTGTCAAAATTGTTCTTGCTCATGAGTCCTCGGTTGTTCTGACCTCGGTCATTTCTTCTTTCATTTCTCATAGGGTTTCGCCCGAAACCACTACTTCTCCGGTCCCTATTGTACGGTTGATATCGATCCCGGTTTGATCTATGTTCATGATCGATATTTCTCTTGACTCGGTCGATGATCCTGACGGGGTGTACGGATCCGGAAGGGATCCCAAGCTGGTCATCCTCGACCCTGGTTTTTGATTGGTACCGTTATGGACATCGGTCCAAGTGATTACTGGATATTCTACCAAGTTTTGTTTCAACTGCTGTGAAGCCAACGAGCTTCGAACGTTGAGTCCTTGGGTGAAAGCCTGAATGACCCAATCATCTGCGACCGAGGGCAAATCCATCCGTTCTATTTGGAACCGGGATACGAATTCTCTGAGCATCTCGTTATCCCTCTGTTTTACTATGAAAAGTTCTGACTTCCTGGTCTCGATCTTTATAGCCCCGACGTGTGCTTTCACGAAGGAATCTGCAAGCATAGCAAACAAGTTAATAGAATTAAGAGGCAGGTTGTGATACCATATCATAGCTCCTTTCGATTGGGTCTCCTTTAAATTTTTCAACAAGACAGACTCTATCTCATCATCCTCCAAGTCGTCCCTTTGATGGCACATGTATAGGAGGTCACATGCTCATTTAGGTCAGTCGTTCCATTGTACTTAGGAATCTCGGGCATGCGAAACTTCTTGGGGATCGACTTTGGAGCCGCACTTGGGGGAAAAGGTTTTTGAATAAATTTTTTAGAATCCAGGCTCTTCAGTATTTGGGGTGCTTCCGGGATTTGGTAGACCCTGGAATTATAGGTTTCCACATTTTTATTATTGGCTTCAATTTTCTTTTCCCCTGATTTTATCCGTTTCGTCAGTTCTTCGAGTATTCTTATGATTTTGGGGTTAGATCCTGATTCATTTTCATTCTTCCTCTGTTTGATCAGCTCATTCCTGCGGACGACTTCCCAGGGGAGCTCGGGTTCAATTCTGCTCGGTGCTAGACCTTGGTTCTTCAATTGAGCTATCGCCACATGTTGGGACTATAACATTTCGAAGATAATACGTAGGTTGATCCCATCATTTTTCGCCGTCGTATGTGTTCTGGGTGATCGAACAGACTTCCCTCCGCACGCTGTTTTCAGGGTCGGTAGGCTGATTTGTGTCGATGCCCATATGCGAACAAGCATCATTGGGAACTGCCACTAGGATTCTGCCGGGATCGCCCGGGGTATCTCGTTGTCGAGTGCTGCATTATTGTTCCTGCCAAGGTGGCTGGATTCTGTGTCCATGTTTTGAGGGACAAACTGTGGGTTTGACATTTTGATCTTGACCTGAAATCAGAAATACTCCAAAGAACAAGTGTGAAATGGGGTGTGTTATGGTGATTTGTACAAAATTTTCGCTATTATCCTCATCCCCACGGTGGCCGCCAAACTGTTTACCCTCAAAATCGGATAACAATTGAATTTATTAGTGGTTTAAAGGATATGCGGATTAACTTGATACTTGAATGATAAATTAGATTGCAATTAAAATAAATAACGATAAATTAACTACAAACCACACTAATTGGATAATTTCAGCCTAGGAAGGCTGGCTACCCTCAGGCTGAATGTACTTTTATCCACACCAAAGAATAAGAAATTAAAGAATAACGGTAATGTATTGCTAATGTATGTATATTATAATGTCTCTTATGAATTGTTAGGCCCCCTTTATATGTTAGAGGAGTCCTAATTTTAGGGTATTATTCTATTGTTCTATAAAAGGTAAAAAGTCATTGATTTGCTGACTGTTGGTCCCCCTTTTTTGTATGTTCCGTGATTTCCGCCGTAATGTCCGTTTAGTTGCGGGAATTTCAGATCTTTGTCGGATAAGCTGGCAATATTTTCCTAGAGACCGTTATAACCTGGACCGGTTATGACCTCGATAAACTCAAAGGCAAGTCTGGTGGTTTCGGTGGCTAAATCGGCAAGGCAGGAGCCGATCTCTGGGATTTTATTACTGTTTGACCAAGAAATATAATCTCCGGTTAAACTATTAAATTTATATAATGCAGGGTCAAATCTAGTTAAGGATAGTGACTCTAGATATTAAGTGTAAGGATGCACGATAGATGGGACTGAGTTCGCATATGATTGATGACAATAAATATGAAATACTCTTGCAACAAGAACATTAAACGAGATATGTCTAGCAATAAATGTCAATAAATGGCATTTATGTAAATAAAAAAATAATTCACGTGATAATGAATAGACAAAGTGAATATTCTGCTTGACAACAGTGAATGACAGATAGATCCAAGGTTTGCATGAATAATACTTGGATCTGGTGGAAAAGTGGGGAATAATGTGAACGAGAATCTTTATAAAAGGTAGCCTTTGTGTTTTTTTATCCGAAAGAGAGCCTTCTTCTCAAAAGTGTTCTTATCAGGCAAATATTACACGCCCTTATCATTGTCTCT
Organism: Nicotiana tabacum; assembly: GCF_000715075.1. Lineage (NCBI taxonomy): Eukaryota > Viridiplantae > Streptophyta > Magnoliopsida > Solanales > Solanaceae > Nicotiana > Nicotiana tabacum. Next base: position 90,635,863 of record NC_134098.1, on the reverse strand, counting down.
TCTTTTTATATACATGGACCCATATTCTTAGAAAACCCTAATAATACAAACACCAAGAATATTAAGAAAACTATCCTCTATAGCCCCTCAAAATTTTAATAGTCCATGTTTTTTCTCACATACACGAAATGGCCATTCGGCCCAAACATATTACATCTAATAGCCCGAAATATCTATTTTGTATATTTTTTGTATAGTGACAGTCTATTTTGTATATTTTTTGTATAGTGACAGTCTATTTTGTATAATGACAATCTATTTAGTATATATTTAGTATAGTGACAATCTATTTTGTATATATTTTGTATAATGACAGTCTAGTGTATATAAATTATATAGTGGCAGTCTATTTAATATATTTTTTTATAGTGACAGTCTATTTTGTATATATTTTATATAGTGATAATCTATTGTATATAAATTGTATAGTGACAGTTTATTTTAATATATTTTTTGTATAGTGACAGTCTATTTAGTATATACATTGCATAAAATTTGTATCTAGAGTGTATCGTGCATCTTGCAATGTATCCATAATATATCATTAATATATCCCAAGCGCTTTTGTGTATCCAAAGTGTATAGGCTGTTCTACAATGTATAAATTTAGTATATATAAAGTGTATCGTGCATTTTACTACGTAGTGATGTAGTAAAATATATATATGAAAGATTTTTTAGGATTTAATATTGTGTTAAAAATTACAATAATGATAGTTATTGACAATTTATATCTATTATATAGTATTTATTTGAATATACATTTACGTTCTTTGTACATAAAGGGGTATTTGATTTAAAGAGTGAAGAACATATTATTGTATATTAAATAAATAAATAAATAAATCTAGAACATATCTTTCTAGATATTGGGCACCCTCCCATTCTATCAATTTTATACACGCAACTCACAATTTCCCAATTTAAAATATTAATACCTACATAAGGTGGTACTATAATCACCATTCCTTCCGCATAGAAGTAAAGGGTAAGAAAATTATAATAAAAATATTTTCTCGAAGAAACCAATTGATATATATATAGAAGATTGTAGCAGGTGCAGACGGGCCTACTACTTGAGCAATAGTTAGTTTTCAGTGTATAAAACATGTAAATTCAGGCGTCGACTAGTGGTTGTTAAATTTATTTCTGGCTAGTGGCTGTTAAAAGTTTGGCCCGAGCGGCCAACAATGATAAAAGCTCAAGAATATTCGCTAGAATATTCCACTTTTCAATACCCTATTCTAACAAATTAGCCGTTACAAATCTTATCACTAATAATCGATCTCAACCCTTTTTGACATTTTGACTGCGATCTCTATTGCTATCTCGACCACGGCTTATATCGACACCTCGGCCGTTAATCATGTTATGTCTTAGGCGAGCTCCATCGATGACGTTCATTAATGCCATTTTATGCTAAATATTCCAACGACAGATTTTTGGCCTATACAATCACCATCTCTCGATCCCGGCCTATCGTGTTGGATGCTCGATCAAATCCCGAATTCGATTTTACCCGTATACACAACTATTTGATCATGATCGATTTCGTGTTAAAAAATTTATATGCATTGTACATTACCGAAAGAAATTTGAACTTGTTAAAAGCTTGACAAAATAGAGAAACATTTAATACATTTTATAAACAATGTGTAACTCGGAGATATTACAATCTAATAGAAAATTTAATAATCCTCGGAGATGTTATGGTTTAATAGAATACGTACATCAACCACAGATCAATAAAGTTCCTCAAAAGTGATAAAAAGTTCAATGCGAAGCTAATGATGTTCGTAACAATAGCAAAGACAAAATTTTCACCAAAAATATTAATCATCTACTACTATATATATAATTAAAAAAAATTAACCTTATATATACATTATTATTTTTCGACCAAAACATCTTTCTCCACTAAAAAAATTGTCCAGTCTAGCTCCCCGTTACTGCACTCAAATTAAACTCAAGCTACTATGAGTATTACTAATTTGAATTGTGGAAACTTGTCTAACAACAATTTCAATAGTGGAGTTCAAAATTAATTATGGGGAGGAGTTGTAGCTTCCAATTGATTCATCAGCTGACAACAAGAAAGAGGCTGCTGGGCTACCTTATAGGCTTATAGCAGTAAATATGGGTCTGATTTCTGCAATTTTGCACTCAATCTTTAATGCTAAAGCTGGACCTATATCCATCTAAAAATCAACCTCCTCCTTGTCAACTCCAGCCTGTTTTCTTCTCTTACATTTATTTCCCATCTCTATCTTCTACTCCATTCTGATTTTACCTCCAAAGGACCAAAACTGACCCTTACGTCTATCGTATCTCTTTTGTTTTACGTGCATTTCCACCCCTCATTTTATCTCCCATGGTTGTTTTCAAATTTTAATGAGCTGAGGGACCATGTATTAACTCAAGAATATATTTAAGGGGTCGTTTAGTATATGAGATAAAAATAATAATATCGGGATAAAGTTTGGGATTAACTTTATCCCGAAATATCTTTTATACTTTTTCCGTTCACTTTTACTTGGCACGTTTTGACTTTTTACGCCCCTTAAGAAATAATAAATGAATTGCATAATTTACCGTGATACCCATATTAATTGATGCATATTTTATTGGATTTGAGAAAATGATTTAAAATGAGTAATAAATACTGTGAGTATAACAAGAAAAAAAAATTGTCTTCTCTTGATATGCGTAAAGTGAGAAGTAAAAATAAAAATTTATTTTTAATATAAATACCAAGTAAAAATGAACGAAGAAAATACTAAAATAGTGGAAAGGTAGAATAACTAAACTCATGGGATATCTCACCCCACAAATATTCCATCATTGTACCAAACAGACCCCTATGTTTCATCAATTGTTCAAAGGCATTAGGAATGAGCAATTATAGATGTTTGATACTTTCGGAATTTGCTCATATTGAATTGTACAAATACTCATTAACCTTTACAATTTCTTGGATCATTCAAAAGAACGTGACTCGTAGCATAATAAATATCAGTATAACTTAATAGTCTCTATAAAAGTAATTACATTTTTTTTTTATGTATTATCAATTCATACTTGGTTAATTGACTCTTTAGTAATACTTCCTCCCATCCATATTTCATACTACGTGACTTTTTGACTTTTTTATTTTGATTCAAAATAAGTTTTCTTTTACATAATAAAAAAGGAACTAATTTTATTTTTTCAAAATTTATCCTAATTTATATATCTCAATATGTCAAGTTAACAATATATAAATTTTAATTAAGGGTAATTGAGTCAAAATAGTTTTTTTCCTTTAGGAAATAGTATTTTCTTAAGAGATATGACAAATGACAAAAGTTACGTGGAGAAAGTATGATTTATATTCTTAGTGGGAAAAAAACTTAAAACTCTTAATTTAAATAGTCTCTCTTGATCCTATAGCACGAGATGGACAATTAGAATGGGAGTTTTCCATCCAAGAAGTTTCCTATTCTAAGAATCTCCTACCTTTTCGTGGGTGCAGCTTTTGCATACACTCCCGCCAAAAGAAGATAAAAGATTCAATAGAAAAACATCAAGGGAAAAAAGAAACGTATTGGTCCTAGATCTATAGAATTGATCATCTTGTGAATTTGACAAATCACATATATGAATATACTTGACGAATAGATGCATGTGATCCAGAGTTTAGCAACGTGCCATGAGTATAGCCAACTGGAGTTTAATCATTATCAAGGAAGAATCAAATCCATCTTAATTAATTAAAATTGTGGTTAATTAAGCTAACACATCAGTCCGTTTTTCTTAAAAGAAGCCATAAATCTACGTATAGAATCTGCCAATGGGTAGCCATGTGCTCATTGAGTTACTCTAATAAATCACATGACTGTACTCTTTTTTCTCTTATTTCTGCAGCTATGTACCAGAACTGAGTTGTAAATGTGAGCACTTCACATATTTAATTATTATATGAAATTATATTAGAGGCAGTCCTGTAAACAGCAAGTTATCTCATCAATTAATTTGCATTGCTCAGCAATGACTAAGGCTGAGGAATAATTAGTTCCATCTATAGATATTATAACTTCTTTGGTAGTACCCTAATGATCTTGAATCTTAGAAAGATAATTAACAAATCCTCCTTTGTCTAGCATTGAAAATCTTGAAAATTTAGGCAGAGAGAATCATTTCTTGTCTAGTGTCTTACCATTGCCCCCCGATCCCCTCCCTCCTAGGGTAAACCACCCCTCCCCTCCCAAATGCATTTTCTTCTCTCTTTTGGAGAATAAGGTAACATAGTCAAAATTTCTGAAGTTTGAACATGCAAAAAACAAAAAAAAAAAAACTAATTTTTTTTTGGATTATCATTACATGTAACATGTATAAAAAAATTGTTTTTAACCTATCCATGCCGTTTAATTTGTAACGAAACAATTGAACCTCTTTTAAACCATATACGTTGGAGGGAGGGGGTAGAAGTGTTTGAGAGTATTTTCCTCGAAATTTATGCAAGTAGGGAAGATAATTAAGAGCACCAAGTGATAAAAATGAAGGGGAAAAGATCATTTCCTTTTAAAATGAGATTAGAAAAGCATGTGGATGTGGTGGGTCAAAGTTAATCACAAGGGAAAGGACCCTCCTTTTAGCATACGTCCACAAGCAACTGTTATATTCCCTCTAAGAAGAATATTCTAAATAAATCAAACCCCTATGCTTTGAATGCTTTATGCTTCTCTACTTGGCAAAAGTATGACGAAAATCGTTGGCTATCTTGGGGGTCAAATACCACCCACCAAAATAAGAGGGGAAAAAAGAAAAAAATAAGTTTGAACAAATAATAATACTAGAACTGTTTCAGTTATAAGTTTAAATTTTATATGTTAGCAGTGTCAGATCATCTAAAACAAATAATCTTTCATAAGAAGTGATTCAAGTAACCTAAAATATAACGCAAATAACTTGCTATAAAATGTTAAATCACTACAAAAAATTATAATTAGCTAAGACGTTCATCGTTAATCTGTCGCTAAATCGCTTATTGCTAACAGAATTTTTTGATAATTTATCGTCACTAATTTCTATTTTCTTAGTAATGAATTATCAGCATATATAAGTTGAACCTATCAATTACTCCATCTGTCTCAATTTATATGATGCACTTTGGATTTCGAGAGTCCATTGAGTTTTTTTACCGTATTTTTTTTATATATTTTAAATTATTGATTATTGTGACTCGTAATATTTTTATTGTTATTTATAAAAAGTTTAAAGAACTTATGTCTAACTTTGTGATCAAAAAGTTTGTCTATCAAAATCCAAAGAGCTTCACATTAAATTGAGAGGAAGGCCACTCTTCAAGTTCCTACGAGCATGCCGTTGGAGACAAGTGTTTACTTGAAGTGTGGATCACTTAGCATATATTTTTGCATTGAGTTTCTAAACTGTAATTATAGTGAAACAGTCAGCATCATGTGTATGTCTTTAGATACAAAGACCTTGTCAAGTGCTATATTAGGATAATAATAAAGAAAACGAGAGAATTGGGTGCCTTAAAACGTGGAGGAATAAACAGAAATAATACTACTACTCCTATTTGCGTAAATGATTTTCTACAAATCAAAATTCTACATTTATAACAAAGTTATTACTACTAGTGTCTGTTTTGTATGTATCTGAAATATATGGTCTTCAAGCGGTCAAAGGTCGTTTTTAGCATTGGAAATTTTTGATTACGAATCCATAATAGTCAACATGCAAGTGATGGTATTTATGGTAGTGGAATTAGCCTGACCTCAATATTTTATTATTATTCTAGAAATATGTTGGACTGAGATTTTCTACCAGTTGGTGTTATCAAAATTTGACCAATATAATTACCGAATTTGGACCACACCACCGCAGTGTATACACTTTGGTGACAAATAAATATTATCACTAACAACAATGCCTAATTTGGAATTGACTATATGAATTATTACTATTCATGATACTACATTTAAGCTGGACTTGTTCTATTATTATAAATTTGAAGTAGCTTCTCGAGCCTTAAAAGTTACTATATTTTATATTTTTATTAGTATACTAATTTCTCTGCACGTGCGTTGCATGTGTATGTCGAGTCATGTAATCTATGATTTTATAAAATAGTATATTAAGCAAAGCTTTTTGAGTCAATAATTATAAATGAGAATAAAGTAACTTTTAGTGAATACCAAACTATTAGTGAATACTGACCTTAAACTAAACGTACTAAACTTAATTATACTCCTAATTAATTAATATCATCTATATGAATTTTTTGTCGGTATATAAATATATGACATATTAAAAACACTCTTAGCGAGCGTTAGACATATTTCTAATTAGTGTGTTTATGTCTAGATAGATTCAAAATTTTAATCGATGAGCTCGACTTCTAAAGTTCTTATCACTAAACCTATTACACGTTTAAAATTATCTCAATTCAAATATCTATTTATATATATATATATATAAATGTTTGATTTGATTGAATCTGCAACGGACATGATATTACCATATACCAAAAATTAAAGTAATGCACGGTGAGTGATTACAAACACAAGTGTTGATCAATGTTTTGTTTGGTGTGTAGAGTGGAGAGATGGGAGATGTGATCTCCTGCTCCATGATCCTCGAAGATTACACAAGTACAAGCTCAATGATTATAAACAAGAAAAAGTTAAAAGATTAAAAAATAAAATTATTGATTCGATTGACTAGTCATTTTTAAGGTACAAAAGGAGTGGTTCCTAGTTAATTACACTAGTAATAATAATGGGGTCAATTTTCATCTAACAGGACTTGAGAGGACTAAGAGGTCGTTTGGCAAGAATGTCAAGAATAATGCAAATAAGGTGTATTAGTAATATCGTGATTAGTTGTGCTTACATTAATGATAATTTTTTATTCACTGTTTGGTTTGGTGTATTAAAATATTGCATAATTTCTTAAAAATTTAGATGTTTATAAAAATACCCTCTATATTTTTTAATTTTGAGAAACAATTATGTCTTTGACCATATTTATACAAATATTAAAAATCATTGCTAATACTATGACTTACTATGTATTAGTTATATCAAATATAATATATAATTTATATACAAAAATAATGCGAAGCTTTGTGCATTACTAATTTCTGGTTTGATAATAACTCCTACCAAACGACCCCTAAATAAACACTGCACGTTAAAGAGAAGAAAACATAAGTATAAGGGAGGGAGCAAAAAAGCTGAGTGTCAGTATGGCGTGCATAACATAGCAAATTGGGTGTCTTAATCACTACAAACTGAAAAAAGGAAGAATAGTCTCCCACTTTGCCCTGAAAAATCATAAGTGAAAATACAGAAAAAAATAAACTTTAGTAAAAGAAGCAACAAGAATAGGAAAAAGGGTAATTAAAGAAAAAAAAAGAAACAAATACTCTCAAATATGCTGCTTTTTTTTAGTTTATCCTTGATAAGAAATAGTAAAATAGAAAATTCTGATACCAAAAAGTTGTTTGTGCTGATTCCAGCAAAACTGGTAAGCACATACTAGCAAATCTTTGCTTTTTGGGCTATTTTGTTCTGCATTTCTTGTACTTCTTTTTCCCCAGCTACTGGAAACAGGATACTACAACTCATTTTCTTGATGCTCCTCACGTTATTATGGTGGCTTTATTTCTGCTTTGTTGGTTTCTGTGTTTCTTTATTTTCTCTCACACCCCCCCCCCCACACACACACTTCTGCATGTGGGTTTTTTGATTTTTTTCGTTTAAACTTCTGTAAAAAGTAGTTCTTGAACAAGTTTTGGGATGATATTTTTGTAGGTATTTTTCCTTTTGCTTTGATATTAGTCTATTTGAAGTAAATTTCTTGTGTTTCTACATAGGGGGTTTCATGTAAATAGCAAGTCTTGGGTTTTGTTGGGTGTTTACAAAGAGAGTGGCCTTTGGGTTGTGTCTTTCAAATGCATAGTTAAACATAACGAGAGTTCTCTGAATTTTTTCACATTTTTTTACTGGCTAGATTTCTGCTGTCTGAGTTGATTCTTTTTGCTTCCGCAGATATTATTCGTAGCTGATGTTTGATTTTGTCTTTGAATAATATATTTTAATCTATGCTTCTATTTATTCTTGTGATCTTCTCATTAATTTTATGTTCTTTTTCAGCTTTGCAAAACTATAAAAGATAGATGCTTGCTGTCTCCTGTTTAGGTGGTTCCTTCAACTGATACCGAGATGCTGTTTTCCGTTGCAGGTTCTTCAAATCTCCCACCTTTCAATTAAAATAACAATAATATTTTACAATTTCTGGATTTACATGTGATTTCTGGTTGAAAGTTTGGATCTTTTCAAGACCCCATTTTTAGTTTCTCTCTTCTGTGTGGCCTATATATATATATATATATATATATATATATATATTAAGAAAAACCATTTTGTGGAAGAAACAGGGAAAGAGTAAAGTGAGTGTGTATGTGTGAGAGAGAGAAAAAGAGTAAAGTAGTATTAAAGAAAGAGTGAGAAAAATGGATGCTAGTGTGTGTGTGTGTGTGTGAATAATTTAGTGAAGAGAGTCAGTTGTTTATGTCTCCTGAGCTGAAAGGGAGACTCCGGGGTCAGTGGGCTTTGCCGCCGACCAAGGAAACAATCTCTTAACTTATGGCTCTCTTCCCATTTAAGTGAACCCTCTTTTCTTTCTTTAAATTAAACAAACTGCACTTAACCATTCTCTTCTTCTTCACTTTCTCCTAAGTTATCTCCTCCTGCTTTTGTTTACTTTCAAGATTCGGTTATACTAAGCAAATACTATATCTTTGAGATCCCATTTAAGATTAGGTCATACTAAGCAAATACTATATCTTTGAGATCCCATTTAACCTTTCCTCTCTCTCTCTCTCTTGAAGTTGAGGAAGTTGGTTATATTCAGTAATTTGGTCCCCCCACCTGGATTCTTTCATTTTTACCATTTTTGGAGTCCTTATTGTCCTTGGTTTCAGGTTATGTTTGAGCATTGGGAATATCAGGTTATGAACACAGGGTACTGTTTGATTTTTTACAGTGATTAGTTGAGTAGTAAGGAAGTATAATTTCTCAAGTGTGAACAACAAGACGCAGAGATCCCTTGAGTTGCGAAGATGAAGTTCATGAAACTTGGATCCAAGCCTGATACCTTTCAGTCAGATGGGAACAATATCAGGTCAGATCTTTTGCTAGCTTCTTTTATTTTAATTTTTTGGAAGAAAAAAACCTCTTTTTCCTTGATGAATGGTCATTCATAGCTGTTTTGTTTTGCAGAATTGTAACTGATCTTTTCATATTGATAAGAAAATTAATTAGTATTTCCCATTTTTTGTGTATCTGGTGTCACTTGTCAATTAATTGGCATCCATTTACTTGTGGTCTGTCCTGTATTAGAGTAGTGATTTTTTTGGGGGGGTTGGGGGGTGGGAGTAGTTATATGTGCTTTTAGAAATTGGTTCGAGGGATTATATTTGTTGGTTTCTTCTTATCCCTAATTCATCTTTTCCTTAAAACTATTCTATGACTTTGGTTTTATTACTGTTTAATTTCCATTTTTGATAATACTTAGGGCAGCAGGAGAAGTCAAACCCTGGATAGAATTTTAGGAAATTTCATCGCTTTGCGTTTGTATGGTAACAGGATGGTGTTTTCTTGAGAATTGACCACTTTTACTGTTGTGAATCTTTCACCTAACAAAAGATGGTCAAATAAACTGTTGTTCCTAAACAAAAAAAAGGAAGGTTTTTCAGCCATCCGGAGTTTCCAGTTCAACATTGCATGCAATATTTTGCATTATATATTTCTCTTCTTGGTCTCAGCTATTGGTTTGAAAAGCATTATACCTTGTTCTCCGAGTAGAGAATCACAAAGTTGGATGTCAGTAATAGTTGAATCGGGAGTTGGCTGCGCCAAATTTCATAATGCAAGTTCTATTAGATCCAAAAATAAAATATTAAAAATTCATAGTGCAAGTTCTTTGTGTCAGTAGTCGGTATAAGCATTACCATAAAAAAATAGTTGGTGTGGTCATATTAGCACAAACATATTTAAGAGTAGTAATAACTATTTCTAAGAGTAAAGGATTTGAATACTTTATGATAGGGACAGGTAAAACTATATATGTGGCTCTTCATTTTTTTGCTCTGGTTTTAGGAAGCTGAATTATGTCAACAAGTTGAAGCCTAATCAGTTTAGGTCTGATGACCCATACATGAATGATGCAACCTTGTTTACTTCATTTTATGTCTTGGGCTGACAGATGAGGGTCATCAGACCTTATTTGTGCCAAACTAAGATGAAATATGTACCTTCTAGTCAGTTTTGAAAGAGAAGATTAGTGTCGTTTTATTTGGATGAGGTAGAATAACAGTATGGAAGAGAAAGGCTGGATGAAGTGGACTTCTTTCATTTTGAATCACTGTAATTCAACTTGTAGAAACCACAGCATCGCAGCATCTGTGCAATCATTAAGTCTTCTCCAATTTCTCTCTTCTCAATATGTTAGTCTTGGGATATCTGCGAATACTCTCTGTATAGATATGGTCATAGCCTTTAATTGCCTTAACAATGTTATTGTTTTATACTGTTTAGACTCGTTTCGATTGTACTGACAGATTTTTGATGCAGATATGTTGCTTCGGAGTTGGCCTCTGACATCACGGTTAATGTCGGAGATGTAAAGTTTTACTTGCACAAGGTACAGTAATTTAACAAGTACAGTATTCTCCTTGTTTCAAGCTTTATTTTTGAAAAGTTATGCCATCTGGACTCGAGAAAATGAATAATTAAGCATGCATTTGTCTTGTTTGGCTTTTCTTTTTTCTTTCCTTTTTGCTGTGTCTTTTAGGGTCAGGGAGTGTTACTACATGGAATGATGGTACAATCCCTTGAAGGAGTAAAAGGGATCCTTTTCTCCTGAAGGTGGGAGGTCCAAATCTAGTAAAGCTTGTGGTTACTAGTTTTATTTATCCACCACTTACATTCAAATTGAGATGAATATGTTTTCTACGTCTGTGCATGAGCCTCGAGTGTAAAAGGCACCTTCAAAAACTTTTTGTTACTTATGATGTACTTGGACTGATAAGTAGCGCTGTAGCAGTTGTTCAGCATTCCCATAAGTTGTACTGTATGAATAAATTTATGATGCTAATTTTCATGAAACAATTGTTTAAACTACTTTTCATCTTTGAAGTATCCTAAGCAATTGAAATGCCTTAATTTACCTCCTAGACTTGTTTAGTTGGCCATAATTGAACTCCTAGTACTCATTCTTTGCTGAAAATGGCTATGCAGTTTCCTCTTCTGTCCAAGAGTACCTCTTTGCAAAAGCTGGTTGCTAATGCAAGTGAAGCAAATTGTGATGATGTTCACATTCATGACATTCCTGGAGGACCTACTGCCTTTGAAATATGTGCCAAGTTTTGTTACGGCATGACTGTTACACTGAATGCTTATAATGTCATTGTAGCAAGGTGTGCTGCTGAGTATCTGGGTATGCATGAAACTATTGAGAAAGGAAACCTTATTTACAAGATTGATGTTTTCCTGAACTCGAGCATTTTCCGGAGCTGGAAAGATTCAATAATAGTTCTTCAAACTACTAAGTCTCAGTCACGTTTGTGTGAAGAACTGAAGTTGATCAGCCACTGCATTGATGCTATAGCTTCCAAGGCTTCAATTGATGTTGACAGAGTGGATTGGTCCTATACATATAACCGGAAAAAGCTTCCAGAGGAGAACGGAAATGATCCTAATTTGAACGGTATTAGAAGCCGCATGGTGCCAAAAGATTGGTGGGTTGAGGACTTAAGTGAGCTTGAAGTTGATTTATATAAGCGGGTAATTGTCACCATTAAAAACAAAGGCATTGTTTCCTCTGAAGTAATTGGAGAAGCTGTGAAAGCTTATGCTTATAGAAGGTTTCCAGGCTTTAATAAAGGTGTTTTCCAGTTCAATGATGTCTCCAAATGTCGTGCAATATTGGATACGATTGTATGGCTATTGCCCTCTGAGAAAGGCTGCGTCTCTTGTAGTTTCTTGTTAAAACTGCTGAGAGCATCAATTTCACTTGATTCTGGAGAAATGGCAGAGGCAGAACTAGTTAAAAGAATAGGGCAGCAATTGGAGGAGGCTTCTATAAATGATCTTTTGATTCGAGCGGCAGATGGGGAAGGAACCTTGTATGATGTCCATGTCGTCCAGAAAATACTTGAAGTGTTTATGATGCGAGATAAGGATTCTGAACCTCAGCTAGAAGATGGAGATGAAATTCAGGAGATCCGAAAGCCTGGGATTTTATCGGAAGCTTCAAAACTGATGGTGGCAAAGCTAGTAGATGGATACCTTACTGAAATTGCGAAAGATCCTAATCTCCCTTTGTCAGCATTTGTTGGTCTAGCTGAGATGGTATCCAATTTTCCTCGACCCGGTCATGATGGTATCTATCGCGCAATTGATATGTACCTTAAGGTGAGCGTTTCTCTTGAATTCTACATAAAGTTGCATAGTTGAAATAAATCTCTTGAATTGTGCATACAATTGCATAGTTGAAATAACTAGCTGATATCTTTCCCGCCACTCGCGATTAGAATTTCAACACTGACATGGGAAAAGAACTGTCTGCATCTATGCTATCTCAAATATATAATTATGCAAATATATTAGTTATTAGGTTTGGAGCTATGTTCGTATATACAGTGTTAATGCTTTTAGGATGGTTAGTTTAGTCGTTTTCTTATGGAAAGAAGCACACCTATCAAAACTGCAGCAAATTAAACGCGGTGCATACAAACAGATGGTATTGGGGGTAAAAGTGATGGAACTCTAATCAATGAATGCCTTGTATGTACTTATTGAACTCTGTTGTTGGTGTAGGAGCACCCTGGAATCAGCAAGAGTGAGAGGAAGAGAATTTGTAAGCTAATGGACTGCAAGAAGCTCTCTGTGGATGCTTGTATGCATGCTGTGCAAAACGAGAGGCTTCCCCTTCGTGTTGTTGTGCAAGTGCTCTTTTTCGAGCAAGTCAGGGCTAATGCCTCGTCTGGGAGCAGTACTCCGGATCTGCCCAAAGCAATTAGGGAACTTAACAGTGCTTCATATGGAAGTTCAAGATCTGCAACAACTAATACAGAAGAAGATTGGGATGCTGCAGCCTCTGCAGAAGAACTCAGGGCCTTGAGAGGAGAGCTTGCAGCCTTAAGAATGGGAAATGGAGGAACAAACGACAAAGCTAATGGCGATGCCAAGAGTCAAGCAGACAGGGCTGCCATGAGTAGAATGAAAGGTTTGCTCATGTCAAAGAGGATCTTCTCGAAAATCTGGTCGAACAAAGGAGGACAAGGGGAGAATAGTGGCTCAGATTCGTCCGAGAGTCTTGGATCTGCTAACTTGGAAGAAGCTAAGTCTACACCTTCAAGAAAAGGAAGGCATTCAGTTTCTTAGTTCTAACAGCTTAAGGAATGTACTCTTGGTGCCTTTTTTTGATGGGTTTTTCTTAATTGATATTAGCATGTCAAAAAGACTAGTCCTCTTTCTCTGAAGTCCTCTAGAAGAAAATGAAGGATATAGTTTGACAAGAGGAGGAAATGAAGCCTCTTATGGGCCAACAAACAGAAGTTTATTGTATAGATGTTCTAACATTTAGTTGTCCATGCGAAAAATTAGGTGGCTCTTCAATTTTAGGACTCTAAGGTATGCTAGTACCATAAGAAATATTACTGTGAATTTAATTAGGCTTATGCATGAAATGCACAGTGCGGGCACTCAAATGTGTAGCTTTTGCACAATGTCTTTCTCCACAAAGCAATGATGAATGGCAAAGGTAAGTTTATTTTATATATACTACTGCAATTCAAGCCCCAGAGATCAAAACACTGTACAATTCAAGTTGCTATTTGTTCTGTGTTTTTTTTTTTTTTTTAATTCATTCGGTTTCTTGAGCTCCCTTATTTAGAGTTCACTTTTTTTAATCATTCAATACAAATACTGCTGCTTCAAATTATAGCAACTAAACTCTTCATCAAGCTACACAATTGAATTGTCTGACAATTTATTACAACTCATGAAAATCATCTGATATTCATGTTTTTTTTCTTCTTTTTTTCTTTTAAAAAAAAGGGTTTTGAAACTTAAAACTGGCTTATAAGCCGAGTAAGCTGTTAAAACACACCAGCTTCTTTGGGCCGGTATCTGGACATGAAACAAAAGCTGTACGATAATATTGGAAAAATGATGCTGTATAGCCTCTCACAAAATAATAGTCGAAAAATGTATATTTTTTTTTTATATATATACTCTTTATGTTATAAACAAAAATTATATAAATTTTATATACTTTTTCGACTATCGAATGTAAATAGTTTCTGGCACGAGCTTAAAGTGATTATAGTTCTATCATTTGCATATGCACAAGAAACAAATTAATTTATACTGAAGTTAGTTTCGACTCACATGCAGCCCCTTGCAAATTAATCTAGAGTTTTTTACACACTTGATATTTTTTTAACTATTATTTAAAAAAAATAGCATCATTTATTGTTTATTTCATAAAGAACACTTTTTTTTTTATTATTAGCATATTACAAAAATTAAGCCCAACATTCATCTTCTTCACTCCATTTTTTAAAATCTGATGCATATGTGAATGCCACCTAAATTCAAGATGTATTGATTTATATGTCTTTTATACTTTGTATATCAAGTATCACTTTAATTCAAAATATATTTTTATGTATATAATTTTTGTATATTTATTTGTGAAGTGCCATCTTATTTTAAGATGTATTTTTAATGTATATTTCAAATATATTTTATATGTCAAGTGCCATTTTAATTCAGGATGTATTTTTTATATATATATTTTTTATATATTTATATGCTATCTTAATTAAATTTAAGATATATTTTTTAATGTATATTTCACATGTCTAAGTGTCATCTTAAGATATAATTTTTTTATGTATATGTAGGCATATAAATTTTATTGGAATTAAATCCGTAAAATAATTGGGACTATATTTTAAAGATATATTAGTTCAAATAAATTTATTCGGTTAATATAATTGGATTAATTATAAGTCCAATACATATGGATTAAATAAATAAGTCCAAATTCATTAGGTTAACCCATTTAATTGGGCTAAAGTGATGAGTCCACTTCATTAAGCCCAAAATGTCATTTTCTAGAGGCCCAGTTTGGTGCTACGTGTCAAATGATGTGGCACGCCATGTCAAACGAAAGAGCCAATAGGATCATGCCACGTGTCAAAATGACAAGGCATGCCAAGCCAAATTAAAAAGCTAATGAAACCGCGCCACGTGTGCAAGTGACTTATTCTGGCCAATCAAATGCGGCCTTGTCACACTTCAATTTGATTGGTCGGAAAGAGTTTGTTCTTATCGTAACTCTTTCCTCCCACAACTATAAATAGGGGTCTTTATAACACAGAAAAAAAACCAAAAAGTTATAACAAGAAGCAAGAAAAAGCTCGTGGATCAAACAGTGTAAATTCCTCCACAAGTTTCAAGCTCCAAGCAATCAAGTTCAAGTTCAAGAACGAAGAACAAATCAAGTTCAAGCTCAAGAACGAAGAACAAATCAAGGTCAAATTCAAGCAATCAAGCTAAAGCTCAAGAACAAGATCATCATTCGTGGCGACAACTATATATTCAAGATCAAGCTCAAAGGCCGTTGAATTTATTTATTATTGAAAAGAAGAATCAGAGGATTCATAGAGATTGTACACTCAAATATTTGAAATCAAATACTACGATTGTTGCAATATTTTTCGGTCTTGATTTTATTTTCTCGCCGCAATTTATTGTCTACAGTATATTTCACATGTCTAAGTGTCATCTTAATTGAAAAAGTATATTTTATATGTGTTAATTCAATATATATATTTTTATATACGTTTTGTATATATTAGCGTATATTATTATCGAAGTAAGATCTTTATATTAAGAAAGGAAGAAAGAAGGAAGAGAGAAACTTAAGAAAGATAATTAAAAAGAAAACGAATGGAATAAATTTAGAAAATATATTGGATTCGGCAGAAAATAAAATTAAGAAGATGAAGAAAAATAAGGAAAGCTAATAGATAAAGAAAAAAAAAAGGCATGATTTTTGTACAAAGAATTATTGACTTTTCATTCAAATTACATATGTTTAGTGATTAATAATTAATATTTCTATTTTAATGGAACTGTGTACTACAAGTATAAATATTTTCCTGCCACAACTATAATATTAGATTTTATGCAACGAATTTATTATATTTCTTTTAAATTATGACAGTTATGTAAAGTTCCCAATAATCTAACCCACTTTCCTAATGTAACAATTATGCACTCCTCATATAATTAGCGACGTGAAAAGATCTTGGTTGAAAACTTCACTGTTCAAATAAGTAATAATTAATGGAATTTTCTTTATACAACGGACAGCGCATGGAATAATTTCAGGCAGTTTTTCTAATTTTAACACAGGTTAAAAATAAAAATAAAAATCCCTTTTTCCGCATATCAAATGAGATGCGGCAAAAAGTTTGGGTGAATATTCTAAACCTAAAAGAAAACAAAAAGGTAACAATGTTTCTTCAGACCAAGTAATCTTTCTTTTTCAGAGAGGCAGTAATTTTCACTTATTAGCTGTAATAACATGTAGATTTCGCAGCGTAAATCTCAAAGTTCGTGTTAATCTCTCTTCGGACAACTTCAAAATTATCACAATAAATGACATTTTGCATAAACTACATTAGATAAATGTTTCTTGGAAGTTGGCTAATTGATCAAACTTAAAACTTTACCGTACCTTTGAAAAGAAAGACAAAGCAAGGTGCATTAGAGAATAGTTTAAGTGAGTTTGGCGGATTCATCCAAACATACAAAACCAATTAAAAGAATTAGAAACGTATGACCTCTACCAATTGGCTGGCCATATTTAACTAAATTATCTATGGCCTTGTTTTTAGGTTGAATTGTTAGATAAGGTGAAGTCACACAAATAGTTAAACTAACTACTACTGGACATATATAATTAAGTCCATTATTCATCCTTCTTTAACTTAAGGACTATTTGACTGAAAACCAAAATATGATGATTGTAATAATCTGTATCAATGCATATTAAGTACTCAAATTACCCTCCTTGGCAGAGTTATCTAAGTATCTTAATTTACTAGTGGGACGTAGTTGTACTCAGAATATACTTGAAGTGTGCCAAAACTTACACGAACATTACCGTTTTAAGAAACAAATCAAATAGTCAAAACATTATCATGTGCACAACCCAACTGTTTTCATTAATTTGAGATGTTTCTTATGACCATTTATTCAGGTTCAGAGATCGACGAGGCAAATTGCCCACTAGATGTACGAAGTGATCCTCTATTCCCATTATTAGACACGTTTAAGCATTTCAGTTTGTAATACAAATTAAAATTGGTTTGCCACTTTTATTTATCAGAGAACCGTTATTCCACCTCCAATAAGTAATTAATCTTAGCTTAGTGTGAACACATTCTCAATAGAGACTAGAGATAACGAAATCCATACATATATATCTATTATAACGCTACCACTTTTTTGATTTTTTTCTTCCCATTTTATGATTTTGGGAGGAGAGTAAAGTAAATAATGTCTAGCGTAGCTAGACTATTAGACTGTAATTCCGATCTCTAAAATATATAGTGCTTCCTTACAACATTTGCAATGTATGGCTCTTTTTCTAAATAAAAAGAAAATTGTTTGATTTCAATATATTTTGGAGCAAACATAAGAAGATAAAGTGCCTTTCATACTCATTTACACATAAGAAACAGAGAATAATAATTCACAGGGTGGCTCTCCCCTTGGAGAGTGTAAAACACCAATTGCCTCTCTATTCCGTGGAGGGACACATTTGCTTTATAATCTTGATAATAAATCCGAAATGTCCTACTCCAAATGTATCTTGGAATTTTCCAACTCCAGCTCAACTTACATGAGGTGGTCCAATCATCTACATATATATTTGGAACCTAAACTCCAATACAACTTTTTATATATAAAAAAAAGAAGCCAAAAAAGGGACAGGAAAACCCCATTATTTAATTTGGACTAACTCCTCAACTAGAGCCAAACATCCTCCCCTCATGGGTTGGAATCCCATTCTCAGCAAACATCATTTGTGTATTGGAATTTGCACCTAAAAAGAAGAAAAAAAAACACAAGTTCTATATGGAGCCAATGTTACTTATGGATTGTGGTCCACATAAGACTAAGACACCATCATGTTTTGGATTAAGATGCCACGTACTCTGGGTCAACCACTGTAACTTCAATGAATCTTCTTCGTCGTCTTCTACAATCTCTAATTCCCTAGCTTCGCTAACTACGTGCCATACCTAATTTTAAATGATTCATTATTCCATCGATATTACCTTGCCGATCAACGTTCAAGTAAAAAAAATAATTATAATAGATTGACTGTCAGCATATAAATTAAACTAATTATTTTATGATAAAATTTTAAAATACATAATACGTTAGAAAGTACTCACCTAGCTAGGTATATATATATGCAGAATTAAGATAGGTTTAAACGGAGCAAACATAAACAGTGTGATCTAAATCATTTATTCCAGTTTGTTTGGGATTGGCGTAATTGTTGTTGCATTATAAAATGTGACTCAAGGCATTGCCAAGTCATTGATATCTATCTAATCTTAGCGGCTTCGGTTATCCTAATGACAAATATAACTAAATTGTAATTAAAATGGTATTCTTTTAATATACTTAAAGGAAAACCTATCACTACTCAAAAAAGCTGGGAATCTCACAGCTTTTGGCTTGTGATGCATTGTCATTACTCATCACTGATAATCAACAGCTGTTAACTACCCAAAAAATAAATTATGTGATCCACATTGGTATTATTGAAGCATATACTCCCTCCCTCCGTTCACTTTTACTTTGCATGTTTTGACTTTTCATGCCCTTTAAGAAATAATAAATGAAGTGCATAATTTATTATGATACCCATATTAATTGATGCATATTTTATTGGATTTGAAAAAATGATTAGAAATGAGTAATAAATGCTGTGGGTATAACAGGAAAAAAATTTATCTTCTCTTGATATGCGTAAAGTGACAAGTAAAAATGAAAATTTATTTTTAGTATACCTATCAAGTAAAAGTGAACGAAAAGAGTATTAAACAATATATTTTTGTAGATTCAGTTCAGATAAGGGTCTTCTATGCATAGTTAACAACTGGAAAAGGCCACTTTTGAGAATTTATCTAATGCGTAATGGATGGACTTCTGCGGCAATTATTGATCCTTTTAGCTTAACATTGCATCAGCATTTCTCACAATATAAAACAAATAGTAGAGACCAAAGGGATCAGCAGCAGTATTAAAAATACATACTACTAATAAATTACAGGAACTAAAATATGTTTGCAATTGAATTTATGTTATATATACACTTGCAATGTTAATTTTTTTTCTTCACTATCAATGTAATTTAATATGTTATCGTATATGTTGTTATGAACAGTTACTCCATACTTGATCTGATTGTGTACATAATTATGCACTATCAAGCACAGAGCTTAAATTATTTACAATTTAAAAGAGAAAAGGATGAAGTGGGGAAGGGCTTTTATGAATGGTGTAGTGAATGATGAGTCATAAGTTGCCATCAATGGAGTAGATATATAAGAAGAGGGGAATCTTACGTAAAAGCAGCCATATAAATGAGAAGATCTTTACATGTTCTTGAAAGGACAATTGCAACTTTAGCTGACAACAACATTTCATATTGTTGTTTGCCCGGCCTTTGCTCAATCATGTTCATGTATCTGATACAATGCAATATTATCTATGCCCTTATCATGGGCCAAAACCTAAGGTATCGGCCACAAGTCATTGGGTAATTTTAGATAATGTATGTCATTTTCTGCCCATTATATCATGATCTGATGATAAGAGGAAAACAACTTATAAATTTTGAATCTTGAAGACCTAACTTACGTACAAATATATTGAAAGGTACGTAGTGACAAATAGAACACCTTATTCTTCTCATTTCTTCTTTTGCTATCTTAAACATTTAGCTTTACATAAGGATATAAAAGGTTGACATCTAATAGCAATTTTATTTCATATTTACCTACGTTTTCTTTACTTCTAGCCAAGTGAATAAAATATCATTTATCCGTTCTTCTGAAACAACCCAAAGTATCAAACATATGGTTAACTAAATAATCAGTATATTGAGAAGTAAAATGCATATTTACCATCCGGAAGAATTTATAGCAAGCAACTATAGTTAATCATACACATCCAAGGCTTTTTCCAGCTTGTGATTGGTCGCAGTTTATTATTTTCTGTTGAAACTGCTGCGCTAAAAAGCCAATAGTAGTACTATTCTTCAAGAAAGGTCAAAAAAATTATCTTCCATAACAGGCACTCATTTCTTCTTTACGGCCAATGAGAGCCAGCGTTTGGCATTACGGATTTATTTTTTCTGAAAATTACTTATTTGGATGAAGTTGAGGGGCTATGCGTAAGATGACCAGGGGCAAAGTGATCTCGTCCAATTTCACTCCTCTATTTGAGGATATAAAAATGGTCGATGCAATAGTAATACCCAACAAGGAGTCGGGGTCGATTTTCCACAGGGAGCTATGAATGGGTCTTAGGGATATATATTATAGTGTATGAGTTTGAATTATCTCAAATTGCACTTTCACAAACTTTGGTTGTTTCTAGGTCTAATTTTAAATTAAGATTACAAACTAAGAATTTAAACTAGGAAATTATTTTTGAATGTTTTTCAAATGATATAAAAGGCCTAGGGCTACGATCTCATCTAGGTGTTCGCTCAATGGGTTGTAAGCCTTAAAGCTTGTTTTATTGGTCAGGGTGTATTATAGCCATCAACACTCAAATACTCACACAATACCTCTCGGTCAGAGAGTGATTTTGCCCAATTTGGCTTTCTCAAGTCCAAATGGGTATTGAACAAAGCAGTTGATAATAAGCTCAAGTCGGGTTTTACTATCTCTAGATTCAACCCTTTAATTGGTTTTATCATTCTCTCGATTGACCCAATTCCTTGCTAGCCAAGTTTTCCTAGACTAAATCTCTCTTTCTCAAGCAAAGACCCAGTCAATTAGGCATGCAATAGTGTTTGCAACCATTAAATCTTCAATTAAAAGCAACAACAAGGCTAGATAATCAACACCCAACCATAAACAAGCAATAAATCAAACACCCATCAAGTTCACACACCCAACCCTAGTGAAAATCTAGCTACTCATACTTAAATTAGAAGATAAAGAAGAAGAAAAAGTGATAATCAAAGCCATATTAATGACTAAAATGATAAAACTAATTAATATTCAAAAAGCTCAAAATAGCTAAAACTACTAAAAGAAGCAAAGTAAACGGCTGCTGATGTCAAAAGTTACAAAAGTTGCCCTAAAAAGTGAAACTATTCTATTTATACAGTGCTGAAATTTTAAAACAATATTGCCCTTTCGGAGGTTCTGCGGCCGCATAATTCCATGTGCGGTCCGCACTTTTCTTCAGCTTGGCAGGATTGGACTTTTGTGGCCGCACAATTCTGAACCGCGGTCGCATCTCTCTCTTTCTGTGGTCCGCACATTTCTGAGTGCGGCCGCACATGGTTCTTCTGCAGACCGCACAAATGCAGTTGCGGCCGCACAACTGACCTTCTGCGGCCGCACAATAATTGTGCGGTCCGCGCTTCCTTTTAGCTTGAAATGAGATCTCTCTGAACTTCTGATCTTGCTTAGCTTCTGCGGCCGCACATGTCATGTGCAGACCGCACTTGTCTATGCTAAACTTGCCTTCACAATATGCGGCCGCAGATGATATTCTGCGGTCCGCACTTTGAGCTTCTGTGCCTGTTTTTGTTCTTGAGTTCAGATTACTCCTTCATGAGTTAGATTTCATCTTAGTGGCTCATTTTTCAATACTCCTATAATTAAGATTGCTCATGTCTAGAAGATGAAGGTAGCAGAGATGAGGATGTTGAGATGAATGTGCGGGCACACCAGGTTAGATAGGATCAGAAATGAAGTTATTCGCAACAAGATGGGTGTGGCTCCTATTGAGAACAAGTTGCGAGACACGCGACTTAGGTGGTTTGGTAATGTGAGGAGGAGGAGCACAGACGCCCCGGTGAGGAGGTGTGAGAGGTTGACATTAGAGGGCCTATGAAAAGGTAGAGGTAGGCCAAATAAGAGGTGGGGAGAGGTGATTAGGCAAGACATGGCGCATCTTCAGCTGACCGAGGATTATGGTAGTAGAGTAGGTAGTCTAGAGTGTTCATAATAATAGTATTGGCACGCAATCTCGCTTTTTATTGGTAGTAGGTTTTTATGACTAACCGTTGTTTTCTTTCATTGTTGATCACCTTACTATCTTGTTGTTTTTATCATGCTTTTATATGGTTTTTTGGTACTGTCCCTTCTTATCTATATTTTCATTAATATGGTGCTTATGCTTTCCTGAGTTGAGGGTCTTGTTTGACCAAAAAGTATAACTTTAGGCTAAACTATTAAATTTATGTAATAACGGGTTAAATCTAGTTAATGATAATAAATTTAAATGCAAATATTGAAAACGTGTGTGAGATGGGACAGATCCAATGATGTGTTGACAATGATAAACACAAAGCGTTCATAAAGAATGAGCAATAATGGAGATGTAACTAGCAATAAATAGCAATAAATGATATTTAAGTAAATATGAGGAATGATTCACCCAATAAAGGATGGATCTGACGAATGTTCCTCCTGACAATGACGAATGACAGATAAATCCAAGGTTTGTTTGAACTACTCTCGGATCTGGTGTAAAAGTGTGGAATAATATAGATAACAGTCTTGATAAAAAGGTAGTTTTTGTATCTTTGCCAGAGAGAATCGTCTTCTGAAAAGTATTCTTATTAAGTGAATATTATATGCTCTTTCTTCCTCACCCTATTTCCTATTTATTTGAGACATGTATCTAACAAACTGTTATAACCCATGTTTTCATACGTGGAAGTACGCCATAAGTAAATTGATATAAGCTCGGAAATGAGATGTCACATCCCGCATTTTTGTACGTTAAAGTTTCGTCATAAGCTAATCAACGTAAGTTCGGGAATGAGATTATTTGGAGCTTATAAGTATTATGCTACTTCAAACAAGTGATAAGTAAATTCGTGAAGGTGAGAGGCTAAGCAAATCGAAGAAAATGAATTTTCGTCGAAGTTTGATATTTTTGGATAAAATTACGGTCCGAGCTAAAATATCCGGTATTTATGGACTAGTGCCATACAAGGTACCACATGACCATAATAGTAAGGTGTGCAAAGTGTGTTAAAAGTAAGTAATATTTTAAGTAATTTGAGATAATTCCTAATTATGTGAATAATTGGGTAATTATTGGATAATGAAGAAATTAACAAGTTAATTAATAGTTAGTGGATGATTAATTAAAGTCTTTGGACAAAGACTAAGCCAAAAACGTGGCAGCAACATTTGGTCTCTTAAATGACTCTTGAATCACATAGCAAGGTGGCACTTTTTAAGAGAATTTAGTGGCCAAATCATCATACCATGTGGGGCCCACACTTAAAGGCTTAAAAACCTTTTTAAACTCACTTTGTATCTCTACAAGGTGATGAAGGATGCTTCACCAAGTTCATATAAGAATTTACATAATAGTAACGTGAGTAATTCATATATGTATTAGAAGGCAACGGATGAAAGCTTCAATACGTATTGCAATTTTAAGAGATTTGCAATGAAGTTATACTACGTAATGTTATAGTAACGGGATTTTATAATTCTAAGGGAGTACGGTGCAATCATTCTCAAGAATATTATACGGATTTTCCCTACTCCAGGTACGTTAAGGCTATCCCTTCTTTC
Organism: Nicotiana tabacum; assembly: GCF_000715075.1. Taxonomy (NCBI): domain Eukaryota; kingdom Viridiplantae; phylum Streptophyta; class Magnoliopsida; order Solanales; family Solanaceae; genus Nicotiana; species Nicotiana tabacum. The sequence goes on along the minus strand of NC_134098.1, from coordinate 90,611,910 downwards.
TTTTTGGCATGATCTATACGACACGAACGAAACGAGCAAATACACAACTTCTATAAATGACTCTATTCATAGAAATACTAGGGGTGTCTATATTCTTGATTCCCCATGTGAATTATTATTATATCTTCTGTTCATGGGTCTCAGAAAAATACGTATTTGATAAAGTTTATCCAAAAGGCATATTGATTTTTATGACATTCTGAGAAATCTTATTAACGTATTTCTTATGCATTTCATGCATTTATACATATACATTGACTCATGACCAGATGACGTTATATACACATATATTATATGTATATGGGATATGAAAAAAGATTATGGCGTTATATACGCACCACTACCTGATCAGCTGGTATACGTTGATGATTTGCCCATAGTGGCCGAAATGATATGATGGGATGCCCTTAGAGGCTTGATGATATTATGAACGCATATATCCATGCATGGTATGACATTTATACGCATATGCATGACGTTATAAAAATAAAATGATTCACAGAGCTATGCAGACGTACATGTCGAGTCTTTTACTCCATGTTTCTCTCATGTCTATTATTTACTGATTTTTATTCCTTACATACTCGGTACATTATTTGTACTGACGTCCCTTTTGCCCGGGGACAATGCTTTTCATGCCCGCAGGTCTCGATAGATAGGTCGAGAGTCCTCTAAGTAGGCGATCAGCTCGTGCACTCCATTTTCTCTGAAGTTGCTTGTTTGGTTAGTATGATTTAGATGCGTATTGTTTGGTATGGCGGGGCTCTGTCCCGACCTTTATGATAATTATGTATTCTTAGAGGCTTGTAGACAGATGTCATGTACGTAAAAGATTGTATGGCCTTGTCGGCCTATGTTTAGTGTACGAGTGGTTATTTTGGTCTCATAAGCCCGGATGTCTAATGTATAAGTTGGTATTTCATGTTGTATTCTACGTATTTCATGGGAGCCTCTCCGGCTCAGTTATCTATGATAGTATGATACGAAAAGATACATTATGTTGGTACTCGGTTGAGTAAGGCATCGGGTGCCCGTCGCGGCCCATCAGTTTGGGTCGTGACAAAAGTGGTATCAGAGTAGTTCTGTCCTAGGGAGTCTACAAGCCGTGTCTAGTAGAGTCTTGTTTATGGGTGTGTTGTGCACCACACTTATAAGCAAGAGGCTGCAGGGCATTTAGGGTTGTCACTCTTTATTCTTACTCTAGATCGTGTGGTAGAGCTCAGTTGTAGGAACTCAATTTTCTAAACTCTATCTTATTCATAATACGGTGATGCCTACATCTAGAAAGACGGTTGGTAAGGGATTGAATGCGGTTGTGGAAGAGTTGAGTCAGAGGAACTCGATTTTGCATCATACTTATGATGGATAAATATGAGGTATTCAACAGATCATGTGTGTACTAAGATGTGTAAGCCTTTTAATAAGGAGCCTTATGGTAGGAATATCTATCCACCCTTATGGTGAAAGGCAATGAGAAATTCAAAAGATAGATACAAGTTTCAACAAGTAAAAGAAGCAAGATGAAGAAGGGTATGAGGTACCCAACTAGTGAAGATAATCATTATGTACCATTCAGAAAGGGGGATATAAGTATTTTGAGTTACCTTCAACAGTAGTAGAGGTATGTACAATCAGCCACACCAATCTCAGTTATGCCCTATGGAAGCTAGTAGATATGGTTTAAAAGAAGGACGGGATATCAGGATCTGGCTGGGGTTAGAGTAACCCAAAATGGTAAATGGAATGTTTGTGTTAGTTGACATTTCCGAAGAATATTACAAAGGTGCTAATAGATCTCTTTGTGAGGCACCCAGACGGTGCACTCTAGAATGTTACAATTATATGTGAATATTAGCATGAAAAGAAAAAAACCCAGAAGATAGGCATGGAAAGCCTGGAAGGGATAAATATTACCTTAGTGTGGCTCGCGTCCCTAGTAGAGCGAGAACGTTAAGCAACCCGAAAAGCCACTGGATGGAACAAAAGGGAGCTAAAAGCAAAAGAATATCTTATTCGAGTTTTCAAAATAAAGTGATAGACATAAATGTTAGCGGAAAATAAGAAAAGAGTTAATGAAGCATTATAAGTAAGATATGATACATGGATGACAATGGTAGATCAAAAAGATGACAGTATTACAGAGTCTATAGTCAATTGAAGGAAAAGACGAGAGGTGACAGGCCTTGAGACAACTAAAAAGTATAGGCCATAAAATCATGTCCTTATTTCAAGAAATAAGTTCGTGACTCCAACGCGACTACCGGAAGAAAAAGTTAGACCCCAGAACAATAGAAATCAGTATGGGCTGGTGAACAAGATAAACTAAACATGAATTAGGGACTGAGTGATTGGATAATAGTGAGCATCATGAGAATTTCAGATTTCGTTCCGGCGATAATAGAGTGGACAACAGAAAAAGATTCATGAGATATTTAAAGAATGGTCATTCAGGAAGACGATTCCCTAAAGCAAGCAATGTGAGCAAAGTTAAGCTTAAGGGACTGTATGTGCCAGTTATACTAACTGTCACCCTCGCGAATAAGGAATTTTATTATCCTTGATACAGAAGGATTGTCGCAAGGCGAGTAAGGGTCATCGATGATTTGAAAAGACGCCAAAGATGAAGAGGAGAAAAATCTATACGTAGATCGTCGTGGCTCCAATTCTTAGTGCTCCCCTAAAGAGGGGGGGGGAATATGGAGTGATGTGGCATTAAGTCAGAATTAAATGGTTCTAGTAACTATGGATTAATAAAGGAAGAATGCGATAAAAATGAGAAAGGAATGAGATTGCACTTATCTGAATCCTACAGATATGCTACGATTCCAGATTATTATGCAAGCACGACGTCAAGGAAAGGAAGTAACGGTTCATGCTCGGGATGTTATTGATGAGTAAAGAACCAGTGCGAGAGGTAAGTTAAGACAAAGGAAATAACCCAAGTAAGATTACGCGGAATATTGATATAAGAATGGGCCAACGAGTAGTAGTAGTTGATACAGGAAGAGCCTAATTATGGCTAAACAAGAGGACACAGACAAATCAACAGACTGTGCAAGATAAACATAGTAAAAATCCAATATAGTGAATTTAGCCTCGCAGTAATGTCATTGTAATACTTGAGAAATATTCAGATAAGAGTTGGGGTAGTTAAAGGTATCGTATGAATGTTATGGAAATAAAAGATAGTCTCACTGGGAAGACAGTCAAAACATCAGTTCAGGAGCAACCCTACAAGCACAAGGTCGTGGAAATAAGTAACTACGGATAATTATAGATAAGGAAGAACATCAAAAATTTTGTCAAGTAACTACGGATAATCCAGGAAGAGCCTAGTTATGGCAAAACAAGAGGACACAGACAAATCAACAGACTATGCAAGATAAACATAGTAAAAACCTAATATAGTGAATTCAGCCTCGCAGTAATATCATTGTAATACTTGAGAAATATTTAGATAAGAGTTGGGGTAGTTAAAGGTATCGTATGAATATTATGGAAATAAAAGATAGTCTCACTGGGAAGACAGTCAAAACTTCAGTTAAGGAGCAACCCTACAAGCACAAGGTCGTGGAAATAAGTAACTACGGATAATTATAGGCAAGGAAGAACATCAAAAATTTCGTCAAGGATACGATGTGATAAGCTTGTAACTTTACAAGAGCCAAAAGGTCTCCCTAAATACTACAACGAAAGACTGGATGAGGAAATAAGGAAGAAGGCTTCAACCTAAGCACAGTGACCAAAAGAGGAAATGGTCTTGTAACAACAGTCTCACAACAACATTGTTATGCACTCCATAAGGAAGTGGCACCTAGCATGGCTAATGAGCGGGAAATGAAACCAAAAGTAATATTCGAGACCATATGAATTGCACAAAATTCCGACATGCATAGGAACTAAGATAAGCTAAGTATGCACGCAACAAGGGGGCAGAAAGACCAGAAAAATTAATAGCTTACGTTTAAAGAAAGCTGAGAAGGAACGAAAAGAATTATTCGATCAATGATCTAGAGTTAGTTACGTTATGAACGCACTCAATATTTCGGAGTATTATCCATGCAGCATGTATGTTGACAATCATACAACTTTAGAAGACTCTGGTATAAGTTAAAAGAAAGAATTGAGTCCAGGTCATAGACAAGGGATTGAATTGTTAGATGATGGTATCACGGATATTCCATAGCGTCTATGAAAGGCTAAAGTAATAACTCGTACCATGAGCCGCAGATCGGAAGATAGCTTAAGCCTACATAAAGGTTGATCAGAGGGAAGAGGAAACTAAAGAGTTACACCAACTAAGTAAATCAGGAGTCTAATTATTGGACCCAGAAAATTATAGACCTCGCAATTGAGAACATTGCAGGATCACTCTTAAATATCAGAGGTACAAGAGAGATAGTACAATAGCCATATTCTATAACGGCTCTACGATAAATCCAGTCAGAAGAGTACCAGCCTCCTAAGAAGTCAGTATGAAGCTCTCACCGGATTGTGTATGCACCAGAGGTGCAAGTATTATAATAGAGCTTCAAGTTGTGGATGTGAATTATACCTGTGTTAAAGCGAGGTCATGAAAGAGATAGAAGACGTGATACGAGATTTTAAGGTAAGTAAGGTAAAGGTGAACAACGTACGAGATACTCAAATGCAGAAGGTTGCGAGTAATATAAATAGATATGTGTAGGTCGCAAGCTAAAGTATGGTAAAGCGACAAGGTTTCAGGAAGACAAGAGTAAGGATAAGAAAGGACGAGGGAAAAGGTGACGAGAATGGATAAGTCCTCAAGATTAAGCCCATGAAAACAAGAGAGCTAATGATTTCTCTAAGTTATAGAAAGCTCAGTATAGCCTGAATGAACTCAAAGGAGAGAAGACTAATAGCATCTAGAAAAGATGGAATGCTGCCCTGGTAGTAGAATGATGGTGTAATTGTGATAGATAAAGGATGATGTTTGAGCCTTCGATTGAGTAATGATCTAATTTCATGAATTGTACAGGATTAAAATACCCACATAAAGTGAATCACATCGGGATGCTATGAAATACGGTTATGAAAGCATAGTATCGCCCCAGGTGGATCAGTCTAATCATTTCAAATATTTCCCGATGAGACGTGAGCCCTAGCGGCAGTATTACATAGAAGGTCAAGTTACCAGTGGTAGATTATAGATCAATATTTAGGTGAATCAACAATGGATGGATAAAAGTTATGAAGTATGAGATGAGATTAGACCGTCATTCTTAAAATGAACAATAGTGAAGAAGCATTAAAGGACTTAGATTTATGCATATGGGATAAGCAACGAAAGTAACCTGGAGTTTGGTAGCATATCTCAGTAACGATAAATCGAAGTAAGAGTTATCGTATAGTATGACCTACCTAGATGCAGTAAAGTCATATGGATGGATAAACGGAGCTATGAAATAAGGTATAACAATATTCGTAAGTTCAACAAAGTACCAAGCAAAGAACTTCAGTATACCCATAGACGCCCAGAGGTACAACTTGTCATAATTCTGTATATGTTTACAAAATGAGGCCTAGAGATTGGCTAAAAGCCTGAGGGAAAAGGAGAGAAGAGCCGCATAGGCGCACTTACAAGGTCAGAATCGTACAAGCTACATGATAGAAGGTAGCAATACTCCGACCACAAGTCGTGGTATAAGAAAGAGGTCTAAAGGGGGGAATGCCTTGGCCTTTGGGATTATTAACAGAATAGTTGCTTAGATTGCAAGGAAAGTACTAAAGTATTCAGAAGACATAGGTTATGGAAATGATAAGTACATCAGTCGACATTCGAGGACGAATGTTCCAAAGGGGGGAATGATGTTACAACCCATGTTTTCATACGTGGAAGTACGCCATAAGTAAATTGATATAGGCTCGGAAATGAGATGTCACATCCCGTATTTTCGTATGTTAAAGTTTCATCGTAAGCAAATCGACGTAAGTTCGGGAATGAGATTATTTTGAGATTATAAGCATTATGCTACTTCAAACAAGTGATAAGTAAATTTGTGAAGGTGAGAGGCTAAGCGAATCGAAGAAAATAAATTTTCGTCGAACTTTGACATTTTTGGATAAAATTACGGTCCAAGCTAAAATACCCGATATTTATGGACTAGTGCCATACAAGGTACCATATGACCATGATAGTAAGGTGTGCAAAGTGTATTAAAAGTGAGTAGTATTTTAAGTAATTTGAGATAATTTCTAATTATGTGGATAATTAGGTAATTATTGGATAATGAGAGAATTAACAAGTTAATTAATAATTAGTGGATGATTAATTAAAGTCTTTGGACAAAGACTAAGCCAAAAACGTGGCAGCAAGATTTGGTCTCTTAAATGACTCTTGAATCACATACCAAGGTGGCACTTTTAAAGAGAATTTAGTGGCCAAATCATCATATCATGTGGTGCCCACACTTAAAGGCTTAAACCCCTTTTTAAACTCACTTTGTATCTCTACAAGGTGATGAAGGATGCTTCACCAAGTTCATATAAGAATTTATGTAATAGTAACGTGAGTAATTCATATATGTATTAGAAGGCAACAGATGAAAACTTCAATATGGATTGCAATTCTAAGAGATTTGCAATGAAGTTATACTATGTAATGTTATAGCAACGAGATTTTGTAATTCTAAGTGAGTACGATGCAATCATTCTCAAGAATATTATACGGATTTTTTCCTACTTCAGGTATGTTAAGGCTATCTCTTCTTTCTTTTTGGCATGATCTATACGACAAATGCATAACTTCCATAAATGACTCTATTCGTAGAAATACTAGGGGTGCCTATATTCTTGATTCCCCATGTGAATTATTGTTATATCTTCTGTTCATGGGTCTCAAAAAATACGTATTTGATAAAGTTTATCCAAAAGGCATATTGATTTTTATGACATTCTGAAAAATCTTATTAACGTATTTCTTATGCATTTCATGCATTTATACATATACATTGACCCATGACTAGATGACGTTATATACACATATATTATATGTATATGGGATATGGGAAAAGGTTATGGCGTTATATACGCATCACCACCTGATAAGCTGGTATACGTTGATGATTTACCCATAGTGGCCGAAATGATATGATGGGATGCTCTCAGAGGCTTGATGATGTTATGAACACATATACCTATGCATGGTGTGATATTTATACGCATATGCATGACGTTATAAAATTAAAATGATTCACAGAGCTATGCAGACGTACATGTCGAGTCTTTTACTCCATGTTTCTCTCATGTCTATTATTTACTAATTTTCATTCCTTACATACTCGGTACATTATTTGTACTGACACTCATTTTTGCCTGGGGACGCTGAGTTTTATGCCCGCAGCCCCTAGCCATTCCCCCGTTTTAATTAACTACCCATCACCCAAACCCTAACCCCATTTCCTGAACCCACCGCCCCTAAACTCTCTCATCTCTCTTCTCCTCTGATTAAACCCTAGCCGTCATAACCCTTAATCCTCTTCGATTCCGACTCAAACATGGAATTAGTCCATGATCTACTTACCTATTTTGTGATACTCTATCATTATACGTATGTTTATGGTGTTACTTAGTTCTTGCCCGGTGTTACTTAGTTCTTGCCTTATTTTTGGCAAGAACTACTTCTCAAGAACGGACCGATTTACTTTGATTCTGTAAGGATCTGGATGATCTTTCATCTATATGCATGTTATACTAAACGATTCTTGCATTATTGGTTCGATTCAAGTCGTCAGTCCCAACTAGGGTTTGAGACTTTCCTTTTTTTTTCATTTACTGATTTTTCGATTGATTGATACTTTTCCTTTTCCGTGTTTGACTATTCTTTTCCTATTTTCTAATTTATTTTGCCCTAAATCTAACTCTAAATGATTTTTGGTATGATATTTTCCTTATTCTCTGTTTAATCTTCTGTATTCATTTATTTTTAGTATTATTTGCGTGATAGTTGTAATTCCCTGTTGATTTACCGAACCCCTTTGTTCACGCCCTAAAAAATCGATTGATTCTAATATATCTTTCCTTATTTGTGTTTAAATAATTTGTTTTCCATGTTTACTCGGTTGATTTCTACACTATATAAACCCCTCCCCTAAAACCCCTTAGACAGACCTCGGAATCTCCTAATCACTGCTATTATTCTTATTGTTCTTCTCTTTCATTCACTCTGTTACACTCGAATATTCTGTGAAATTCTAGGCCGGCTGAAAGCCAAGGCTATTAAACGACCTCCTTCGGTGCAAGCACTGCTCGGAGCCCTTCTCGAGGTTCTTGTGAACTCTGAAGCATCAGAGATCTGGGGTTCTTGCTATTAAGCTCTTTACTATCCTTCTGTTCGTATAATGTTTGCTACTGGTTAGTGATTTAATCCCTGCAATGTTAATTTTCTTTCTTTCCTTCTACATATTTATATGTGTTTGAATTATATGAGTATGATTTAGTTTGTGAATCCCTGATATAGCACTATTATGATAATGCTCGATACTCTTTTGTCATCCTATGATAGTTGAATGCATGAGATAGTTTACTGCTTTGTCCTTAGTTTGTGTTAGGCTAGTCTGCACTTCTATGTTGGTTCTTTGTTTTCTTCTGGAATCAGTTATGTACCTCTAGCATCTGAATATGTTTCAGTTTTGAGTTTCAATACGTGCCTATTTTGATCTAAATCTGACTGTTGTGACTATATGTTGTTAGTTATAGAGTTTCTTCATACCTTGCTTTGGATACTACTACAACTCTATGGAAATCTCCCTCTATGAATCATTTAGTGCTGAGTTTTGTGTCTGATTGACTGTTCTTTGTGTACTAGCCACCACTATATAGAACACTGCTTTAAATTTCACTCTAAGCATGTTTTCCTTAGCATCACTTAGTATGTTAAGATAAACATTCATTTCTTCCTCAACTATGATCTTGCTCCCATGCTAGTATGTTTTTCCAGTCTTTTTTAATGTCTTGCCTCTTCAGTGTTTATCACAATGTCTAAATACTGATTGGTATGATCCTAAGATGCATGCTTAGCTTAATCCAAACCTCTTAGGTCTCAATTGGTTTAATGTCATGAATGATAATCTATGTATATCTTGCAAACTTGTTGCTTCCCCAATTTCTTTCAAATTTGTTACTTAATTTCTGTTTCTCTATCACTATCCACTCTCCTTATTTGCCACTCATGCTATTCTGAATTCTCATTCTTAGCCGGCTGAAAGCCAAGGCTATCTAGGTTCCGTTGTCGACTTCCCTAGTGTGAGCACTGCTCGGGGTCCAATTGAGACTCTAGTGAACTCTGACACACTAGAGCTTGGTCCTTAGTCACTCCCTCAACCTCCAAAACTGTTCCTACTATTCCATATCCCATGTTATGTACTGTGTGTCTTAAATTGGTTGTTTCAAGTGGCGCAACACTTTGTGTTGTGGTTAAGTAAATTAGTTTGGATCCTTCTATAGACCCTTGAGTCATGTATTGAACGCGACTCTCTGTTGAAGGCCTGGGTATGCTGTAGGAAATGTTGAAGGCCTAGGCAATGCTGGGTATTTATTTGAGCCTACTGTGGGCCTGTTCACTGTTATGTGACATTATTATTTTACTCACTATTGGGCCTGTAATAATCTTTGTATAAACAATTGGGGTTGATAGTAAAAGGGAATGGGGGTAGATTTAATATTCATATGTGATGGGTAGATAACATGCCTATAGGACTTAGTGATGTGTTTGCTATATGTGTCGTTCACTCTCTATGTACACTATTAGAAATCATGCCATTAGGAAAATCATACACTAACACAACTTGTGTGCTATCAAGGCATAAGTGCTTTATTTATCCCATGTCTACTGCTATGTGTCGCTAGACAGCATGCTTATAGGAAATAAATGCCAATAATTGTCATTCAATTTGCATAACTGCACCATGTTCATTAGATATCATGCCTATAGGATTTTAATTATTTAATTTCGCTATTGCACCTAGAAAACATGCCTATAGGAGCTAAATATAAAAAAATCGGTTCCAATCGCCAATCTTTAGAAATTCTGCCTATAGGGTATTACTACTCGCTCTAAAGTGCTGATACTGGACTCTTCAAATGTTGTTTATTGCTTAGCCACGCCACTATTAAAAAGCATGAGCAAATTCTGAGCATTTCAAATAATATTTACTGTCCCTTACTCAGTAAACCACTTAGAGATCATGCTATAGGCTTTATTAACTTACAATCTGTAATCTCAATAAACAACTTAGCAGTATCAGATACTCTCAAACTGGTAATTTAGAAATCATAGTTCTAAAGTGGTGCCCTGCATCTGAAATTGTTTGCACATTTGGATCAGATCATATAGAAACCATGTCTATAGAGCTTAATGACTTCAATCTTCCTCAATTCTGAAACTGTCTAATGCCTAACGTAAAAATCTGTTTGCGTGCATTTGTTGTCTAACTGCGGAGGCTAACTTGAGCCTTTTAACTGTCCTTAAATGCAGCCCTATTTGTTTTGAATTGTCGCCTAGTTTTAACATTTTTGAGCAACCTAAGTCAAGTCTCGAACTACCCAAAAATAGAGGTCCAAATGCCTTCTGGACCATAGGCATAGGACGGGTAGCGCATGCATAAGGCACGATTTAGAATCAACTATTGCGCTTTAGGTAATAACTTAAAGATAATAAACGGGTAGCAGGAGATGATAGTCTGTGCCCGCTGAATAATACAAGTAACACCCCATCTAGAGGGAGTTACAAAGTATTATTTATGTTACACAGGGTGATCCTTTAGGCTAAAAAACTTAGGACCCCCCCCCCCATCTTATTCTTGTTTATCTTTGAATCAGGTGTTCGTATTTACTCAGTCTTTTAGTTTCCCAAATTTCTTGTTTTTCTTTGTCTTCGTTTATCTGACTAATTCATATAATTCAAGTTCGGCTGGGACCCACAGTTGTGGATCTCGAAGAGTGCCTAACACCTTCTATTCGAGGTAATTTCAAGCCCTTACCCGATCTTTGGTGATGCAAACTAATTTAACTAGAGTCATATGCAAATAGGTGCCCTAACGCACCTTAAACCATTAGGTGACGACTCTCCTCTTTTAATGCCTTCCTTAAAAGAGTTGTCACATGTCGAAACCCGATTTCGCGAGAGAAAAGGGGCGCGACAACATGGTGACTCTGCTGGGGATATACACTTAGGCTCTTACCATAATGAACTTGGCTTATGTGAATTAGTTTTCTCTGTTATAAACGCACATTCCTTTTCTATCTTAATTTGTTAGATTTGCTATAACATGCACATCCCTTTCCCGTTCACCTTTACTTGTCTAAAACCTTTATAACATGTACGACCCTTCCCTTATCCATCTTTATGTGCTTAAATTTGTTATAGCATACACATCCCTTTCCATATCCGCCCTTAGTTGCTCTAACTGTTATTTATTATCTATATCATGTCTCTCCCACCCCTACTCCCTTGCTCACTTTATTATATTCCCTATGTTCCACGAACTAACTTCTTCTTTTGTCTTTCTTTTTGCGTCCTTTATGTTTTATCTTAATACTGCGTTTATTGCTTTCACATATTTATCATGCAAATACTTGACAACTTGTTTTATTATCTTTGCATAAAGCATGCTCCAAATCATATTCCACTCGTGCCCAACTAATACCATAGCGGCACTTGATGAGTATCCGCGCTCTTCCAAAAATTACCGTTTTAATTTGAAAAGGCTTATTTGCGGTAAAACTAGTCGATCAACGGTGTAGTCGACGGTTCCTGCCTTTCCCTCTCAAGTTGTTCACTTGAGGGTACCGGCCTAGACCCTTCTAGAAACCTCACTCCAATATCAACTGCGCATGCATTATGTCGAACCTAGTACGGATTAGGACGTTGTCCACGTGATAATCCACTAAGATAAGCCTTGTCCAAAGTCCGACGGGATTTCCATAATCTCAATGGACACCATCACGTTATGTGCATTACTTGGAGAAAACGTGCCGATATGTTGATCATTAATGCGTAAATAGTCAGACCCGGAGGGGAAGGGGCTAACTCTATTTGTTTTGCAGAAAATGAGGCACAAAGTTCCCAGGTTCGGCATGGTTCAAAACATCCCACCTTTGCTGCTTTATTGGTGGAAGAACCTCTCACCTAGAGACCATAATCATGTGAAAAGGGTCCTCGGAAATTTACCTTTCTTATTGGACATCCGGCCAAATAACGCATTGATTGAGGCCGCCACTATGTTTTGGGATGAGAAAAGAGTTGTCTTTCGCTTTGGTAATGTAGAGATGACCCCTCTCTTAGAAGAAATAGGAGGCTTCGCTAGGCTGCCATGAGATAGTCCGGCTTTATTAGTACCAGAAAATCGCACTCCCCGCGATTTTTTAAAAATGATGGGTTTCAAGAAGAATGATGAATTACTTTGTCTGAAGGAGTAATACATACCATTTGAATTCCTTTATGAACGTTATGGGCATAGCAAGTCATATCGCCTTCACCGTGATGAACTTGCCATTACTTCTTTGGGCTGGACATACCGCCGAGGTTTTGTGTTCATTGTTTGTTTCTTGGGGTTGCTAATATTTCCGATGAAATGAGGGAGGATTCACACTCGTTTGGCAATGGTCGCTAGGACTCTAATGGAAGGAATTGAGGGACAAACTTACACTATCATCCCCATGATCTTGGCCGAAATGTACTGAGCTTTAGATCGGTGCAAACAGGGGTATGGGCATTTCGAAGGCTATAATCTGTTGCTACAGGTTTGGTTATTAGAACATTTCCAGAGAGGTGAATATCGTCAGGAGCTTCTGCAACGACCATTGAATGACTACATAGCCTACCATCATCCAAAAAGAATGATATTTATCCCAGATAGGTTCGCGCAACCTGGAAATGCTGTGAGCTGGCTGCGTTTCTTCAGCAATTTGACTGATGAAAGGGTACATTGGATGTTTGAATGGTTCCCTAGTAGCGAGTTCATCATCAGGTCAAGAAAAACCACTAATTTAGTGCTGATTGGGTTAAGAGGAATCTATCCTTATGCACCTCTAAGAGTAATGAGGCAAGCGGGAAGAAAGCATGTTATACCTCGGGTTTCCAACATGGTCCAGTATAAAGCAGACTTTAAAGGGAACATCATTCCGTTCAAGTTCGAGGCGCAGCATATGTGGAATCAAAAGGTCGTTGTAGAGAAAGACACTATCGAGCCAGACAGGTACCATGCCGGCCATGTATACTTCTACCTGTCGTGGTTGGTCGATGATATAGTGGGAGATGTCAAACCAGGGATTAATCTGGAAAATAGGGTTATCGATGACGCTGCTGAAGCACAAGTCAAGTATAGGCTGCTGCACAAGAGGGTTTTCGAGTCTGAAGCTAGACATTTGGAACAGCACAAAGTGGATTTGGAAGCTATCGGCGAATGGAAAGAAATTGCTACTAAATCAACAGAAAGATTGAAATATTTGGAGCAAGGGTTAATGGAACTCGAAGGGAAGATGAGGAAGAGGCTCTCAGATTGTCAGAATACGGAAGGCAGTAAGGGAGGGCACCTAGCAAGGTCTTACCTACTATTGGACATGCGCAAACTTGGGGAACTTGATTGATGGATCCAAGAGGGCCAAGCATGGAGAAGGTCCCTCCGGGTCCAAATACATTAGGGAATGATGTTCTTTACTGCTTTTTAACTTAGTTTTAGATTTCGAATGTAATAGGGAAAATGCCATTAGTGATTTTCTTATTATTGTTGTTTTAGTAAGGATTTGATCCATTTTCGCATTAATGAAATGACACAATTATTGGCATCAATTTTCTCCAAGTCTATGTATCGCTTAGGCTTACCTCGGGCACAACGAGGTCCCCTAAATTAGGACGCGAATTTATTTACTAATTCTGCAACACATGTTCAATATTGCAAGCATTTTTTCAATATCCCTTACTGACTTGGTTACCTTTTTGTTTTTCGTTTCTTTGTTTATTCCCATTCCCCAAAGGTTGGTTTATGCATACTGGCATCATCCGCATATCATATTAGATCTAGAAGTCCTCCACTAAGTGATCCTAAAGGCAAAAGCAAAGGGAAAGAAAAAATGGACGATTTAAGCGGTATCAGAAAGGACAACACAGCGAACGTTGAAACCTCGGACGGTCGAAATACTCCAGCACAGAACGAATTGGTCCTACGTCTGAAACAACAAAATATTGGAACTACAATAGGAACTTGAGTAGGTCCGGAACTTGGCAAACATTTCCCTCACCCTTAACGTCCCTAACATCAACCAACAAAATACAAACGCCCAAAATCTAACACCTCCCCAAAACATGCAGAATCAAAACCCACCATCGAATCCTCCCGCACCACATCAATACACCACACCTTCTCAAAACTATAACCCTCCAATGATACCTACTCCTCAACAACACCATCACCACCCAACTCAATACCCACAAACAACCACGTACCACACCCCTCAGAATGCACCACAGCCTACTCCTGACCCGCAAAACTCAACCAATGACCACCATTATGCCCAGATTCCCGGAGTCCACCAAAGCAATCCCATATATGTGAAAACTTACCCCACACCCCACAACAGACCCTATACATACCCGAATCGGTCGAGAAGGACCTGCTCATCAAGAACATATCATAGGAACTCAAGAAACTTATTGGCAGGGTTCAAAGTGTCGAAGGGGGCAAAGTTATTGAGTGTTTGAATTATGAAGATTTGTGTATTCAGTCAGATGTAGAACTGCCAGAGGGTTACAAACCTCCTAAATTCGAAATCTTCGACGCAACTGGTGATCCGAAGGTGCATTTGAAAACATATTATGACAAGCTAGTAGGAGTTGGCAGGGATGAAAGAATCTGCATGAAGCTGTTTACGAGAAGCCTCACCGGAGACGCCCTATCTTAGTACATCAGTTAGAACCCAAAGAAATGGGTTAATTGGGTGAGCATGGCGTCAGATTTCATGGATCGGTTCAGGTTTAACACAGAAAATACACCAGACATTTTCTACATTCAAAATCTCAAGAAGAAGCCAACGGAAACTTTTCGCGAGTATGCTACTCGATGGAGGTCTGAAGCTACAAAAGTAAGGCCCGCGCTGGAAGAAGAACAAATGAATAAGTTCTTCGTCAAAGCTCAGGATCCGCAATACTACGAAAGATTGATGGTTATTGAAAACCATAAATTTTCTGATATCATCAAGTTGGGAGAGAGAATAGAAGAAGGGATCAAAAGCGAAATGGTGACAAATTTTGAAGCACTCCAAGCCACAAATAAGGCCCTGCAGTCAGGAGGTATCTCCAAGAAGAAAGAAGTAGGTGCAGTAATGGTAGCCCAAGGTCCGAATTCTCCTCTCACATACCAAACACCTCACCCACATATCAGCCTTCACCTCCCAGATACCAACAACCTGCCACCACTTACCATACCTATAACACCCAACCTGCATACTACCACTCACAACTAACCCGCCAAAACTACCAAAAACCTAGACCAAATTTCGACCGCAGACCACCCAGACAGTACACCCTAATTGTTGAACCTATAGACTAGCTGTACGAGAGATTAAAGGTTGCCGGTTATATCACTCCCATTCCCGATGTTGCTATGGAAAACTCTTCCCAGTGTAACCTATGCTTAGTTATGGCCGAGGGCCGATTAGGCATTAATGTGAACGAGGACGAATGTTACCTATACTTAGTTATGGCTGAGGGCCTATCAGGCATTAATTCGAATGAGGTCGAATGTAACCTATTTTTAGTTATGGACGAGGGCCGATCAGGAGTTAATTCGAATGAGGTCGAATATAACCTATGCTTAGAGAGAATAGAAATAAGCTTCATGTATTTGTGCTTTGTTCATACACTTGGAGAAATTTACATATTTTCTGGGCGATGGCTGGCATTTCAGTTCCAGTCCCAGCCTATCTAGTCCCTTCATTGGTCGACCTGGAAAAGTATTGAGAAGTCGAGCAATGAACTAGCCGTCCAGTGCCTTCGTCTGTGCGTACTTCAATCCTAAACTGTCCCCCTTCATCGCCTCGTTAAAAACCTCCTCAAGAAAACCCAATTGGGACAAAACTCAAGTGAGGGAAAAAAGAGTACAATTTTGGGGACACCATCTTTAAAAAGTTGAAGTACTTGAGGCGTGTAATATTCCAGTTGTTTGGTAGTCGCTTTCTTTCCATTATTTCTAGTTGGATTGACCCTTTGTTTGTCGTTGCCATAATTTTGTAGGGGCCTTCCCAGTTTGTTCCTAGTTTTCCTTCCCGCGGGTCTTTGCTTGCTTGTGTTTTGGCTTTGAGCACGTAGTCCCCGACTTTGAGTGGTGTGATCTTTGCCTTTTTGTTATAATAGCGTTCTGCCTGTTGCTTTTGGGCGACCATTCTTACATAGGCCATATCTCTTCGTTCCTCGACTTCGTCGAGCTCCTACATTCTGCTGTCGTCGTTCTAGGGTCCACTTTCGTGGGAGTATCTTAGCTTGGGCTCTCTGACCTCGATCGGTATTACCGCATCTGTCCCATAGATTAACGAGTATGGCATTTCTCTTGTGCTCGTCTTTGGCATTGTTCGGTAGGCCTAGAGTACTTCACGTAATATTTCCAGCCATGGTCCTTTGGCATCCTCAAGTTTCTTCTTCATAATGTCCAGTATCGACTTGTTGGAGGATTCCGCTTGCCCGTTGCCCGCGGGGTGGTATGGCGCTGAGAGTATCCATTGTCGCAGCTGATTTCTTTGGGGAGACCGAAGCGACATATGATGTTTTTTCATATAAAGGCGATCACTTCATGTTCGTGTATTTGGGCGAACGCTCCTGATTCTACCCATTTAGAGAAATAGTCAATTAAAACCAAAAAAAATTGTATGTTACCTTGTCCTGCCAGGAGGGGGCCCACGATGTCCATTCCTTATCTGATGAACGGCCAAGGGGAAGTCACTGAGTGTAGGTGTTCGCCTGCTTGGTAGATCATTGGGGCATATTTCTGGCATTGCTCGCATTTGTCACGAAATTCGCGGCCTCTTTTTTCATGGTGGGTCAGTAGTACCCTGCTCGTATGAGGCATCCGACTAAAGCTTGATTGCCGGAGTGAGCTCCACAGTGGCCTTCGTGTATTTCTTTAAGGATGCGCCTCGTCTGATTTGGGCCTAAGCATTTTGCCAGAGGGCCGCCATACGTCCTCTTGTACAGGTCGTTATGAATGATATTGTATCTGGATGCTTACATTTGCAGTTTCTTGGCCTCTTTTTTTATCATCAGGGAGTATGCCATCCTGCAAATATGTAACAATACGGTTGCGCCAGTCCCAAGTAAGGTTTATGGTTCTTACCTCGATTTTATCTGTCGATAAGTTAAGGAGGTGGACTATATTTCTTTCCCCCGTTGTAATATTTTTGGTGGTTGTGGCTAATTTGGCGAGGCCGTCCCCCTCGGTATTCTGTGCTCGGGGGATCTGGTCGAGTTGACATTCATCGAACTCGGGTAGCAGCTTGCAGATTTTGGTCTGGTACTTTTGTAACCTTAGCTCCTTGATTTGGAAAGTCCCTAAGACTTGGTTGACCACGAGTTGGGAATCGCATCGCAGTTTTAGCCGCTTCGCCTAGTATTTGAGTGCTAGTCTTAGTCCTGCAATTACGGCCTCATACTCGGCCTCGTTGTTAGTCATGATCGGGCATCTTATGGACTGGCGAATCACTTCGCCTGTTGGAACTTCGAGTACGAGTCCCAACCCAGACCCTGACACGTTAGATGTGCCATCAGTGTACAAGACCCAGAGGTCTTGTGTTTGGGGAGAAGCGTGGACGGCTTCGTTTTCGACTTCGGGCATTATTTTTTGCACTGAAGTCAGCGAGGACTTGTGACTTTATCGTCGTTCGCGGTCGATATGTAATATCGTGCTCGCTCAGATCGATGGCCCATTTGGCCAACCTGCCCGATAGCTCGGATTTATGCAAAATGCTTCTTAAGGGTAAAGTCGTGATGACCGAGATGGTGTGGCATTAGAAATATGGTCTAAGCTTTCGTAAAGCTACGATTAAGGCCATAGCTAGTTTTTCGAGATATGTGTATCTTGTCTCGGCGTCGACTAGTGTTTTGCTAATGTAATAGATGGGGGATTGCGTACCTTTATTTTCTTGGACCAGAATTGCGTTCACGGCTACTCCGGACACGGCAAAATAGACGAGGATGGGCTGTCCCAGTTCTGGTTTAGAAAGCAACGTTGGCGATGACAAGTACAACTTTAACTTCTTCAGGGCTTGGACGCACTCAGGGGTTCATTGGAGGTCGTTCTCCTTTTTGAGTACGCCGAATAACTTATGGCACCTATCGGAGGATCATGAAAAGAACCTCGAAAGGGCGACGATATGGCCAGTCAACCTCTGGACCTGTATTTTGGTGGTCAACTGCTCTGGTATCCCTTCGATGGCTTTGATTTGATCGTGATTGATCTCGATACCTCGCTGCCATACTAGGAAACCTAAGAATTTTCCTGAGGCCACGCCGAATGCTCATTTTTCGGGATCGACGTGATCCTCTTTCCTTTTGGATTTGATCAGCATGTCGTTTATGTAGACTTCCATCGTTTTACTGAGTTTGTCTTTGAACATCTTCGTCACCAACTTTTGGTAAGTTTCCCCTGCATTTTTCAGTCTGAAGGGTATGACCCTTTAGCAGTACGTCCCCTGGTGGGTAATGAAGCTGGTTTTTTTCGGGTCCTCTTCCTTCATGAGTATTTGATTATAGCCCGAGTACGCATCCAAGAAGCTTAGTAGCTCGTGCATGGCCGTTACATCGATGAGTTGGTCGATATGAGGTAATGGAAATGAATCCATGGGGCAAGCTTTGTTTAGGTTAGTGAAATCTACGCACATCCGCCATTTGCCGTTCATTTTCACCATGACTACGTTGGCGACCTATTGGGGGTACTTCGATTCCCTAACGGAGCCATTTTCCAACAATATTTCCACTTCTTCGTGTACTGCATCATTAATTGCGGAGTTGAGCTTACGCCTAACCTGCCTCACCGGGGGGTAGAGTGGATCGACGTTCAATTTGTGTGTGGCAATATCCTTAGGGATACCTGGCATATCTGTATGGCTAAAATCAAACAAGTCCGCGTTAGCAGTTAAAAATTTACGAAACTTACCCGGTTTTTAAAGCTTGTATCCGATGTAAGCTTTCTTATTGTGGTTGTTGCTGTCTAACTGAATAGGGTCGAGGTCCTCTATGGTCGATCCTGCGACCTCGACCATATCGGGGTCTCTGATGATGTCCTCGTTGTCATCGCATACCGACCTCAACCATGTTGATTGCTATGCCACTTTTTCTTTATCCTTTGTTTGTTGGGTAGCCGTATAATCTAAGGCAATGCGGTAGCATTCCTGGGATGTGCGCTTCTCCCCTCGTATACTGAATATTTCCCATGGAGTTGGGAATTTGATGACTTGGTGCAAGCTCGAGGGGATAGCTCTCATGGTGTGTATCCATGGTCGCCCTATTATGGCGTTGTATGTTGTGTCCTAGTCTATGATGTGGAATGTTATATCCAGAGTGACGCCACCCACTAGGACATAGAGTGTGATCTCGCCGGAAGTTCACTCAATTGCATTATTAAAGCTTGTTAGTGTGATGCAGCGCGACACTATCTTATCTTCAAGTTTCATTTGTGCAAGTACTCAAGTATGGATAATGCATGCACCGCTCCCATCGTCTACCATAATTCATCTCACATCGGTATCTAAAATTCGTAAAAGTGATAACAAGAACATCATAGTGAGGGAAGGCCAAACCGTTAGTATCCGATTTATCGAAGATGATACTTTCTTTGAGTTCATCATACCGTTCATGGGTGATCGACTGTTTGAGCTTGTAGGTTGTGGTGAACTTCAGGCTGTTGATGGAGGCGTCGTCCCCACCACCGATGATCATGTGGATCGTGCGGACCGGCGAGGGCGATTTTGGCAACCCTTGATGTTGTTCACGCCCTCTAGCGAAGTTGGTCCTTCCTCGATCGCTTAACAATTCTTTGAGGTGTCCCTGTCGTAGCATGTTTACGACCTCCTGTCTGGAGGCGATGCAATCTTTGGTTTTGTGTCCTCGCTCTTGATGGAACTCGCAGAGAGTATCTGATTTTCTAGTATTTGGGTCTGACCTCATCTTTTGCGGTCACTTCACCTTCGGTCTGAGCTTCTTTAAGGCATAGACTATCTCTGTAGGTGACACACAAAAATTATGAGCGGGTAATAAATGGGGCATACCTCTTTCGTTCCGGTGAGTCCCCGTTCTCGATCGGGGTGGTCCCTCTTCACGGCGGGATGAAGATGCAATGATGGTCCTGACATATGGGAGATGTCGTTCCCGGTTAGGTCGTTAGGCCGTGAGATCTCTTTTGGTATCATTTCTTCGATCTTTCCTGGATTCTGCCTGCACCGAAGTCAGTCGATGGGTTGGCCCATTGAGGCCGTCCTCGTCTTCACTACCCTCCCCAAACCTCACGGTGTGGGATAATACTAGGTATGTTATTGTTGTTGTTGTACTTATTTGAAAAAAATGTTAGTGAGTTGAAAGAAATTTCTTCAAAAAATAAATAAATTAAAATTTATAATTATAGTAGCATATCGAAAAGTATATTGATGAAATTTTTAAATAATAAATAAGAGTAATATCTAAATATTAGTAGGAGTGAATAATATTAAATTGAGTCAAGAAATTTGTATGGAAATGACTTTTGTCCATTAGTGAGAGAAATCATTTTCTCCTTTTTGAAGAAAAATATTTACCTAGAAAAACCTTTTATCTAGAAAAATAGTATATTTCTTCCGTTTCAATTTATGTGAACAATTCACCTAGGAAATGGAGCAAAGAACCCTAGGATAATACGGATTATTTTTTAGTTCCGCCCTTGATTTTTTGACCATCTTTTATTCTATAGTCGTTGGTTAATACAGATTCAAAAAATAAAGAATTAATGCCAGAGTTATAAAACGTTGGTTGAGTATAAGATTAAAAAATTATATTACTCGAGCTAAATAAGTACAAAATTCCAATTGTTGTGCACAAGAACGTGGCATTCCCTCGGGAATAACATCCACAGGAAGCGAAGAAGCGTAAAATCTTAACTTATTGCTCATCTTGTCAATATAGACACCTGCTGTAGAAGAAGGCAAATTGCCTTAGTATATTTTGTTTTCTGGCCTAGTATAGTAAAAATATTCACCTTTTAAACTAATGTATTATCTTTGTTTTCAACTAGATGATACATTTCGCTTATCGAAAGTCAATTTGAATAAACTTTGAAACTTAATTGAATTAGTTCAATTCAATATTTATAATTAAAATTTAGATATTTAAAAATTATACAAAAAGTACTATAAATTATAATTTTTATGTTAATATAATTTTAAAAAATTATATAAATTGTTGAACAAACCTCACACAGTTTAATTGTGTCATTTACATTCTATTCACCTGCTCTACCGCTTGGGATGCACCACACAAACCTCTGCAAGTTCTTTTTATTGAGATAGGAATAAAGCAGATTTGATTCAGGGAATTTCAACGCCTCAGGAAAGGAATCAAATTTTAGTTTAAAAGTTAGGTCCCTTGGATTTTGTTTCAAAATTGATGTTAAAGAATTAGCTAGCTAGCATTTGGATACAAATTTGATTTAAATTTGAAAAAATGAGTTTTTGAAAATGAGATAAAAAATAATTTTTTAAAGTTAAAATTGAGTTTGGACATATATTTTATTTGAAAAGAATTTGAAGTTTTGTGAGTAGAAAACTTCAAAAAATTTAAAAATTACTCTAGAGTTATTTTTGGAAGCTAAAAATAGTTAAAATCTATAAACAAATAAATATTTGAAAAAAAAAATATTTTTAAAAAAGCTTCCAAATTTTATAGCCAACCGGGAGCTTAGTTTTAGGTGTGGTTTTCAGAAAGTAATTGTGAGTTTTTGTATTTATGTTTGGAAAAGTTTGTTTGAAAATCTATTTTATTTTGATTTGGGTTACAAACTTTCGAAGAAACAGAAGTAAAATAATTTATTTAGTTATAACTTACAAAGAAATATCCATGGAACATATTTATTTGTACTATATTTATTTTTGAATGGTAAAGTAATCTAAAAGATAATTCTTTTGGCTATATGGTTTGTATAGAGGAAAGAAAAAAAGAAAAAGTGATAGAGTTGATGATATGTGTTACAGAAAATATTATCATCAATTTTAATATATTTATTCCTAAACCAATCGGCTTATCTCCAAAAAATACAAAAACCAAAGAAAAAATATTAATTAATAGTGGAGAATGAAATATGCGGCACTCAGCGACGTCGTTGGTAAGTGGAGCAAGTTGAGGAGTAGGCGCATCACGAAAGGGCAGAGTCTCCCATACAATGGGCGGAGAAAAGATTCTCAAGTGCTGCACTAGAATCCATTACTTCTCTTCTGCTTCTTCTTATAGAAAAAGGTACCCCTCTCTCTACCCATTCGCGGAGACACGGAGCCGCTATTACCCAACACTTTTGGAAACCCCCACCCCCACTCACCCAAATACTTTATTCTTTCCCCACCCCCTCTCCACTCTAAAGTCTAAAGTCTAAAACAAACAACGTCATGTCCACTCATTTTGCTCAAAAGCCACTACCTTTTTAAACCTAACTATGGTTACTTTCTTAACCCATGGTTATTCTCCTCACTTTGTCCAATAATTCTCCACTTTTCTCCACATCTCATACCCCTTAACCCCCACGTTCTTTCATCTCTATATATCTATCTCCGTTTCCTATTATCCAAGACTCCCTTCCACTTTGAACTCTCTTTCATTTCCAAATCCTAAAGCATTACTCGTTTCTTGGGTTCCAAGCAATTCAGGGGCATCAAAGTTCTCTGTTCATTTAATTTTTGTCTTAAATATAGTGCTATTTGTGTAAGAGGGGATTTAGTTGTACGTTTGCAGCAACATGAGTTGCAACGGGTGTCGAATTCTCCGGAAAGGTTGCAACGAGAATTGCATACTCCGGCAAAGTTTACAGGGCATTGAAAACCCTCATGCTCAAGCTAATGCCACCGTCTTTGTCGCCAAATTCTTCGGCCGTGCTGGCCTCATGTCTTTCCTCTCCTCTGTTCCCGAATCTCAACGGCCAGGTACTTACTATTCATGTGCATCAAATCATTTTATTTATTGTATGCAAATAAATTTTATTATAAGTTACATAGTAGCCTTACTAACACGATCAGATTTTTATTTTTTTGTTGCTCTAATTAAAAATTACATAAACTTCTACGTTCATACTTATTTACTTATTTACTGAGGAGTTTGTTTTTGTGTACCTGTAGCTTTATTCCAATCGCTGCTGTTCGAAGCGTGTGGAAGGACGGTGAACCCGGTGCACGGAGCGGTCGGATTACTGTGGACCGGCAACTGGCACGTGTGCCAGTCAGCGGTAGAAACGGTGCTTAAAGGAGGCGTGTTACGGCCGTTGCCGGAGTTTTCTGGTGTAACGGCTTTGCCGGAGACTGATTCGGGCTCGGAAGCGAACGATGTTGATCTGTTTAGATCACAGAGCTTTAACTTCCGATCTAAGAGGAAAGTTATGGATGAGGTGGCGGAGGATCTAGATCTCGGATTAACGTCAGGATTCCCGGCGAAAATGGCGGCTGCTGGCGGTAGAATGAACCGGCGGACGGAGAAGAGACGAGAGGCGACGCCTTCGTTGAATTCAGATGAATCTGATACCACAACATTAGAAAGCGGATTTATGTGCCATCAAAATCCACAACAACGACAAGGAGATGATACTAAGCTTCTTAGATTGTTTTTTTGAAAGCTTGCTTCAAGTTTTACCGTGGGTTTCTTACAAGTTACTGCCAGTTATTAACTGAAGCTGGAACGAGTTTAACCTTTTTTGTTGTTAAAAGTGTTATCTCGAACTTATTTGTGGTAAGTTTTTGGTAACTTAAGGGGGTAAATTGAGATGGCTTCTATGGCACTAGATTTCTCGATAAAGAAAGTTTTGAGGGAAAGATGAGAGTTGCCTTCTTTTTACTTTTTTTTCTTCTTTTTTCTTGTCCTTTTTACTTTATCTCTCTTTTTTCTTTTTCTTTTTTGGTATTTTTTTTTTTGACAAATTTTGTTAGTCACTGATCATTTTGATTCATAATAAAAAACTAATTTTCACATTTCACCTTCCTTTTCCCGTTATGATGGAATTTCCTGTTGACTAGATTTGTACTTTAAATGAAACTATACATGTGTAAACCAATAATAAAAGAAGTAACCGAACATTTTCCCATACTGCTAGTACGACTATGATTACGACTATGAACTTTTTCTATTACTAAATTAACTTAAATTTAAGTTGAATTTCAATGAAAGGTAATTTGTTAAAATTGCTTTAACTTAGGGTTTAATTTTACTGACGTCTACAAACTTTTATCACTAAATCCTACGTGTAAATAATTTTTTTCATCATCAAGAATTACCTCACAATAAGAATTAAGTTGTACTTCCTCGTTTTCAATATATGTGAAACGCATTTTCTTTCGAATTTGTGCAAAGTATGATCCTTTACTTATTTCTAAACAATTTACCTTAACCACTTGAACATTGAAACGAAGTGAGTACCTCTTCAACTTGTCAAAAGCTTTTTAATTGTCTCATATGTCTTAAGGCAAATGTAGAAACGAATATCATCATCGTAGTAAAGCTTCATAATAAATCTCGCAACACATTGAAAAACTTTGTATATGAATAACAAAAGTTTCAATGAATGAGCTTCTTTTGCTCCATATATATGCGTTGAGAATAAACGATTAGCATGGGTGGAACGTAACCGCGCTAGTAAACGCTGGGTTCCCATGGCTGACAAAATCCTGAAAAATGTGAGATTCAATAAAGCCACGTCCTGGTTATTGTTCTCGGATTGAACCACATACATAGTCACAAATTTTACACAATTTTACTGTATACTAATTTGTGATCATTAATCGTTATATATCTCTATTTCGGTCCCATATTATTTTTTTTAAAGGTTTTTTCATACCCTTAAAAAAAACGTTCGATAGTCTTAATCTTGAGAGTTCTATCTACATTATTTATTATTCCTTGAACGTCTAGCTTAATTAGCCTACACTACTGTAAATAGTAAGGGTAGCTTCGAGAAAACAGTATTATATATATGACTTTTTATTTTTGCAAATTAAAATTTCAAATATTTCGAAACAAATTCAGTTTGTGAAGACTATTAATATCTGAGACGATTGCTACTATAATAGCGGGTGCAAATTACGGATCTTCTTTGTTCTTAAATCGAATGTGAAAGCAGTTTGACAAAATTGAGCAGTTCCTTCAGTGTGGACAGTGCAGACTACTTTGTTGCACTGGAAAGTGGAACATTCGAGATCTCAATTATCTGCATGCTCCTGATACAGGGCTCGATACACTATATTCTTTTGGTGGATATTACAGAGAATTATATTCCCTATTCCCTAAACCTGAATTTATCTTTTAACAAGAAAACAAAGGTAAGTTAATATATTTTAACTTAATACAGGACTTGGTGTCACGAAATTGGAGAGTTGATTAAATTTATATTTTATTTAGCTGTCAGGTATCTTGAATCCTTGTATAGTGTAGTTTCTTATACAATTCTAGTCTTCATTTTGATCTTCTCATATCGGATAAAAATGAATCCGGATTGCATATTTGACATTTACACTGGAAGAAGATCTTTTAATATTTTATCTTGCAACAATTGACAAACAACAGGTAAGATGACGATTAATTCAAGACATTAGCAATTGTCTCCATTATTTGAGCCAATGAAAACTAAACTTCGCAATAAATCATAATGGAAAAAGTATATATGATTATGGTATACATGTAATCCAATTGTCATCTGTAAACATATATGCCACTGAATTTTACCATGATATTCACAATTTTTTTTTTTTGGGTGTGTGTGTGTGTGTGTGTGTTTAGCTCTTAAAGCTTTAGCTTTATAACATCCCATTAATAATATCGACATACTATATTATGTTGGGAGAAATAATGAAACCACAAATCTTGCATACCATGTGCGTAAACGATGTCTTAATTAGTTTCTCATTAGAATAATACTAAGAAATTAAAAGAACGAAAGGAAAAAGAATTAAATCCTAACAGTTGATATAGATCAATAATTGGTGAGGTCATTTACCTAATTAATAATGAATCTCACATGATGACCATTTAACTTCAATCTATATCAAAATAAAGATTCTGAATCTGCATTGTTGATAAGAGATTAAAGATTAGTTATCGCCCTCAAAGCTTGATGTTGCAACTGAAATATTCTAGGATTTAGGTATACTACATGATAGAAATGATGATATGATATCAATGAGTCAGACATTTTTAATAAAGAAAAGGTAGAGAAAAGAAAAAAGCTCCAAAAGGTAAGTTAAGCTATAAAGTTAATTCCGGCTTTTGAGTTCTGAAAGAGGCATATTTATTAAAGATACTCCAAAGTTTGGGGTATTTTTTTGTGTTTAATTTTGTGAGGAGCAATTGGGGAAAAAGGGTCCTACGGACAATTTGCATTATCTGCTCCTTACTTTATCCAATTGGTGGAGAAACTATTCTTTTACTCCATTTATTATGCTCGTTGAGACCTCAGTAAACTCTTTCTTTTTAATCGTGGTATGCTTAGGTCAATTTGTGTGTATTTATATACAATATTTATTATTTTCCACCAGAATATATATCGAGTAATAATATTCATTGAAGCGTGACAGATAAAAAGAAATTATTTATTAATATTTTTATTTATACTAGAATTTAAATTTGAGATCTCATGATTCTCTAACCTAATTCATTGACAATTTTACCACACACATACTAAAACGTTAGTAAACCCTTTACTAAAATCTCTTGACATGTTCTTTGTTCCTTATAAGTATTATTTTTGGACAAACATACATAAGAGTGAAATACAAGTAACTTTGGTATAAGAACTCTTAGAGCTGCCGTGGGAATCCTCCGCATGTATGCACCTACTGGAAGATTACAGAAGAACGGAATGGAAAACATTGGTATTTCAAAATGCAGCAAGACCAAAAGCAAAATTCATTATGTGGTTGATGATCCAGGAAAGGCTAATGACCTGTGACAGGTTAGTTAGTTGGAAGGTTAATGTAGAACCAGATTGTATGATGTGTAAAAAAGAAAAGGTACTCCTATAGTGTGTAAAGGCTAAATACTTTTGACAAAAAAAAGGTTATACGAAAGAAGAGGATAATCGAAGGCAACGCTTGCATGTTAGTTTCAACTTTCAACTTGCAATTTTATTAATATCATTCGCTAGTCGCCTACCAAATAGCTTTGCAGAAAGATCTTTAAAGAAATATGTTAAAGTAGGGTCCACAATCCACAAACCTAATACTTAGAAAAAGAGATCCACAACCACAATCCACAACGTAATAAATTAAAATAGATAAGAAAAAGGGTTGAAAATGCAGCGACACACAACAGTTGGATGATGGCATATGAAGGGCACCAACCAAATTTAAGAAGCATAATTTGTAAGTCAAATATCTAACGCCCTATTGGCTAATTAATATTGCTTTTTAACTTTAAGCAAAAGGCTGTCAAGATAAACCCCTCCACTACTTGTAATAAGTTATTCATGTTATAAGAAAAATCAAATTATGGTAGATGTCTACTCTTCATTCATGATCTTTTCAAATGCTTAATGACATATTCAATGACATATTTTTCTTCACTTTTTATGCCTATATAAAGGCCTTGTAATAGATATGAATATATACACAATTGAAGAAGAAAATCTCTTCTTTCTCTCTATCTCCATTTCTTGTTCATGTTTTACTAAATTACTTTTATTTCATAACAACATGTCTTGTTCATATTTTACTAAGTTACTTTTATTTTATAACACGTTATCAGCACAAATTACTCATTTCATGATCTTCTACGTCAAGACTATGTAAATTATATGCAGGCAATGAGATCAAGTACAATGAAAAATGTCTTGGATGAAAATACAAAGATAAGTTTTACATTCATCTAAACCCATTCATACTTTCATATCTTTGCATTAACTTTATGTGCAGTGTTTAGTAAAAATATTTTTTTCAATTGTATCCAGTGAGATAAAGGACTGGAAAAGTATGTCTTTATTTGCTACATCTCTTATAGGACAAAGATAATATTTCAACGTATATATATGTTCTGACCTTTTACATACTATGATAGATAATTATTAAGGTAATTTAGTAATAATATTTTTACCATAACATGATGTATTTCATTGAAAACAAAATTGGCATATATCCTAATGAAATACATCATGTTATGCCAACACATTATCTATCAACGCATAATGGCTTAGCATGCCTTTATATGGGTAAAGCATTGAATTTGAGTCCTAATGAACCATATTGATAATAATAATAATAATAACTAAAGAAAAAATAATGTAATTTTCATGAAAAAGCATGAAGCTTGTCCCACTTGATTTGCTCCATTCTTGAAGTGAATGTGATAGCAGTGCATGATAAGTTTAAATAAAGACAAAGTGGTTGACCAATGAATACGGGCGTGCGAAAGGCCAAAATAATAGTAGTTATCACTATGGTAATTATAAAGGAGAAATTCTTTGAAGAGAATGTGACTTGTGATAAACATTGAGATTGCATACTCATTCCTGAAAGCGAATGTGAAAATATATATATGATAAAGATTATGCATAATAATGTACTTGTGCATAGTTGGATAAATACTACAACTCACCTCTAATGGAGGTTTGAGACAAAGAAAGATAATGAATATTATTGTGTAGTTACATGAATATATCATTGGTCGCATGCATGTGATACGCCAAAAAATATTTTGTCATGCCTTATGAAAGTTATTAAAAGTAAAATTAAAGCAAGAAATTATTTTGCTTGTGATGATTTTGAACATGATAATTATTATGATATGATTCTCTTTGTGAAGGAGACATTCATTATATGGATGGTGTGACAAAAGATCTTGTAGTACAAAAGCAGTTAAGAGTTCTGAAAGAACTAATTTGTTACTATCCGGATGAATAAAATTGTTCATGACATTAATATTGTAGTAAGTATCAAAAGAACTATTTTGATTTACAAATATATTAGCCAAAGTGGTTGGCATATTGAGACTATAAATGAAAAGAAGATTGAATATCTTTATATTACTATAATCATACCGGGTAAATATGAAAGGTTACCTGACTTTTCTTCTATTTGTACTACACAAGTATAAGCATGATGATGCAATCACAAGCCACAAGTAAACTAGAGGTTTACTGAAATAAATATTAGTTGGCATGACCGGTTGACCATCTCGGTTCAATTATGATGCGAAAAAATTAATTGAGAATTATATTGGCATATATTGAAGAAATATAAGATTCTTCAAGAATTTTTTTGTGCTGCTTATTCTCATGATATACCAGTTAAGGTTGGAATTGAATTCTTTGATTTCTGGAACGAATAAAAGGTGATAAATATATGAGCCCAGTCACCTTCTATGTGGACCGTTTACTATTATATGATTTTAATAGATGCATCTATTATATGGTCACATGTGCATTTGTTATCAACTTGTAGTTTGGCTTTTGCAAGATTGATTGATCAAATTATTATAGCACAGTTTCAGAATATAAATTATGATGATTTATCTTGATAATACTAGTTTAAATCCAAGTTGGTTTAGCATAAATTGTATGCCTCCAATTATATCTAAACCATTGGTTATGAGAACAAAATTGCCAAAATAAAATTTGGTATGTGATGTATTATTTAATATACAACAGCACTTGTACGCATCTAGCCAAGTTATGATAAGTTCTCCATATCACAATCGGTTTAGGGTCAGGAACCAAATAATTTCTATCTAAAAATATGAATGTGATATATGATTTAATTATTCCACCACAATGCACAAAGATGGATTCCCAAATAAGGCTAGAGATATGTGTTGGTGATCTCAACAATAGGGGGAGAAAATGAAAAGCTGAAAAAGTAATGCATATAATGAATTATTATGAGTACATCGAGATCCTCGTACGAGAAAATGTGAACTTGAAGTTCAAGTGATAATTCATTTGCAAAATATTGCTAGACGTATTTGCTGACCCAAAGCTAAATGTCATATTCAGCTGCTAATGCTCCAAATAAAATAAAGTTCATAATGAATAGAGTACATGGCATGCATAAAGCATAATAGACTAATCGGTTCCAAAGATAAAACTCCTTGAAGAAGGAGAAGAGCAAATGTTCAAGATGGTCATAATAAGGAGGCAAGTGCTCTAGAAGAGTACCACGACATAACACTTCATAAGACCTCATGGGAGAGGCTCAGGTACCTGAAAATAATAAGATAAAAAGATTTCAATAAGTTATGTCTTTATTGGGTAATAGTAGAACCGATATAAAATGATCGTCGACGATATTGTTAATATAATGTAGCGCTCAATATTATTAATATTGACGAGGATCTTGAGCTCAAATCTGTCATGAAATTTGGACAGATAAATGATTGGCCAAATAAAAAATACGCAATAAAAATTAATTTCACCTGAAAAATATGAAGTTGGACGGATAGTCCCAACACCTAAAAGTATAAAGCCAGTGGAGGTATAAATGTGTTCTTGTGCGGAAAAAAAAGGTCAAGTCGATAGACATAAAGACGACTTGTGTCACAAGAAGATTTGTAAATATCCTGGCATTGATTATATAGAGACATGTTCTCTTGTGGTGGATGTCGCCATTTCAGGTTTTAATCTGGCAATACAAGAAAAACGTGATATGCGTATAATGGAAATCATTGAAGGATTTAAATTGTTCTGAAACATATTAAGGTTTCCAAGAAATTTATTAAATAAAGCTTCAAAAATCCTTATACGGATTGAAACAATTAGGGCGCATTGGTATAATCGCCCGAGTGAGTACCTGTTGAAAGAAGGGTACACGAATGATTCAATTTGTCCTTGTGTCTTTATAAAAAGATCTGGATCTAAATTTGTTATAATCACCATGTATGTTGATGATTTAAATATCATTGAAACTCCTAGGGAGCTTCCTAAAGCAGAAGAGCTTCCTAAAGTAGTAGACTTGTTAAAGAAATAATTTGAAATGAAAGATCTTGGAAAGACAAATTTTGTCTTGGTCTACAAATTGAGTATATGAAAGATGAAATTTTTGTTCATCAATCAACATACACTAAAATGATTTTAAAGCGATTTTATATGGATAAAGCACATCCATTCCGACCTCATAAAAATAATGAAGAGTTTTTTGGTCCCGATATACCATATTAGTACAATTGGTGTACTAATGTATCTTTCTAACATTACAAGGTCTGACATAGCTTTTTCAGTTAATGTCTTAACAAGATATAGCTCTGCTCCTACAAGGAGACATTGGAATGGAATCAAACACATATTATGGTATCTAAAAAGGACTACCGATATAGGATTATTTTATGGCAATGATTGCAGTCCTGATCTTGTTGGTTATGCCGATGTTGGGTATTTATATGACCCATAAAAGGTTCGATCTCAAACATGCTATGTGTTTACATATGGAGGCACTGCCATATCTTGACGGTCGACTAAGCAATCAATCGTGGCTACTTCATCTAATCATGCTGAGATAATTGCTATTCATGAAGCAAGTCGAGAATGTGTATGGTTGAGGTCTATAATATACCTTATTCGAGACAAATGTGGTTTGAAGTGTGACAAACTACCCACAATTTTGTATGAAGACAATGCAGCATGCATAGCCCAGTTGAAGGGAGGATTCATAAAAGGGGATATGACAAAACACATTTCACCAAAGTTATTTTTCACACATGATCTTCAAAAGAATGGTGATATCAATATGCAACAGATCCGTTCAAGTGATAATATGGCTGATTTGTTCACCAAATCTCTACCGACATCAACCTTCAAGAAACTAGTATACAAGATTGGGATACGAAGGTTCAAGGATGTGAAATGATACTCTCATCAGGGGGAGTTAATACGCGTTGTACTCTTTTTTCCTTATAAGGTTTTGTCCCACTGGGTTTTCCTTGCAAGGTTTTTAACGAGGCAACCAAAATGCGTATTTCTAAACATGTGTACTCTTTTTCCTTCACTAGGATTTTTTTGCCATAGGGTTTTTTCCTAATAAGGTTTTAACGAGGCACATTATCTATGGACATCCAAGGGGGAGTGTTATAAGAAAAATCAAATTATGGTGGATATCTACTCTTCCTCCATGATCTTCTCAAATGCTTAATGACATATTCAATGACATATTTCTATGCTTAATGATATATTCAATGACATATTTTTCTTCACTTTTCATGTCTATATAAAGGCCTTGTAATAGATAGAAATATATATACACAATTGAAGAAGAAAATCTCTTCTTTCTCTCTATCTCTATTTCTTGTTCATGTTTTACTAAATTACTTTTATTTCATAACAACATGTCTTGTTCATGTTTTACTAAGTTGCTTTTCTTTTATAACAATTCTTTCCTATTTTATACTAAAGTTTAAGTACTATTTTTGGGCTGTCACACTGCCACAGCCTTAATTCACACAAACTTGTCAACTCTTTAGACCTTACAATTACAACTGATCCAACGTATAACTATATAACATGAGAGGGTTTTCTCGATCTCATCCTTTGGACCATTGAATACTGTGAGATCCACACAATCAAAGGTCTAGATTTTGAGGACCACTTTAGTGTTTGAGGCATGCAGTCTAGGAGTTCTTGAATTTCTGACAGAACCTTGAATTCGATTAAATGTTTTGAAGAAGAATTTCTTGGATTTTAATTAGGACTTGGAAGTTGGAAGAGGTGAATATTGGTCGTTTTTGACTGATTAAATTTGTTTCAAATATAATTGACGTTTAAAAAAAATATTTTTTATTGTTCAATTTGCTGAAAGTGTTAATTAAGTGAATATTTAAAGTATGTAAATGCGGGAGAGTAAAATTGAAAAATGCGCGGGTGAGGGGTGGTCTCGAAACTAGAGAGAGCAACTGCAATTTGAGACAAAGAGGAGTTACGAGGCGGACAAGATTGTTGACTTTTTATCCTCTATGTTTTAATTAGTTACGTATTCCATAACCAAGTTGGTATTGTACGAGTTTTATTCAATTTTGTTGTAGTCGAGGCAAGTGAGAAGAGAACAGCAAATGCTTTGCACAGTGCTTAATATATATACTACAGAAAGAAGTAATCTAAGTAAACACTTATTACATGCAATTAACATCTTAGCAGTATAGTGAGCTAGCAGATTCATATTATGTACTCCCTCCATCCCAAATTATTTATTCCCTTTGTTTTGTGTCCATAATATTAGATTTTTATAGATATTAAGAAACAATTACCTTCTTTTTTCTAAAGTTGTCCTTGGAATAAAGAGCCTAAGAGTATTTGTTATATATTTTAATAAACAAATTAAGATTAATATGGTAATTTTATTATTAATTAATGTCAAAGGCAAATTTTATAATATGTGTGAAAATAATCAAAAAAAATATTAATTAAAGTGAACCGGAGGGAGTATCATTCTTTCGCTTCTTGATATTTACTTTATATGAATGTTGACCTAACATTTTAAAATGTCGGATGCGTTGGAAATCAAATTCTTTTGTCCAACTTGAAACACGCACCTTCTCTCCACCGCTTGACTATGTAGGCAACTTTTTATTGCTCATTGTTTGCCTACATCTTCTATACTCGTTTCCTTAGTGCCAATTGCCCTAAAGCCAATGTGGACGTCATTTATTTTGGACCATACTTCCTCTCATTTTTAAAAATTAATCCTTTTGATAAAAATTAAATTAAATTAAATTTCAAAATATTTAATATTTTTACAGAACAAGAAGCCATTTATCATCTCTTTATTTGCAGATCTATCCTTCCTGCTCCAATATAAAGTGTTAGCCAAGTAATACGTTTGAGGGAGAGATAAAAGATTAGAAAAATACTCCTATAACTAAGTGGTGCAAAAACCATTAAAAACGGAAAATATGAATCAAAGCGAGTACTAAAGTAATGATTATTAAGTTCAGGTAGCAGTATTGAGAATAAGATGTTTTCAGTTCATATCTTACGAAGTAGGAATTTGTGTGAAAATTAAACGCGGAGTGCTTCTCACTGTGTGTTGAGGTTATAGATTCCAGGTCCAGTGCTAAATATTCTGTCACATATTTCTCCAAATTCTTTACCTAGGAAGAAGGTACATATATTAAAATTACTAACTACTACATAACTATATTCTCCCAAAACAACCTGTCTAAACTAATCTCTTTCATACTCTTACAAGTTGGAATCTGGGAAGCAAATTCTTACACATTCACAGGAAACAACACGCGCGCTCACACACCACAGAGAGATACAGAGATGAAAACACTAGGAAGTTCCAGGAAGTGCTGAATGATTGTCTAATTAGAATTTTACATATATATACACGAGTTCTTTTTTCTCTTCTTCCTTGACAAACAGTGGAAAAAGAAAAGAACGAAAGATTAGAGCATGTATACAGCTGATTAGTGGGAAAGAAATCATTTCCGAAATCTTCTGACAGAGAAGAATACATGAGCTGGGAGCAGATGTGTTGCAAAAATGCCAAACAAGAACCAGGACTAGTCATCGTTCTCTTGCTCTGGCCACCGTTACTATAGGGTGTTAGCATTAAAAATTTTGTCAAATAACATCAGTTCTACACCTGTATTGTCAGGCTGTTGATCCGCGGTTATGTTGTATTACGTGTGTTCTCAAACTACAGTCTTTAACCTGGTCCACAATTCATAATATTAATCATAATCTGAGTAATGCAGAAAAGACCTACACAGAAGAAGAACACATGAAATGGCTGCTGCTGCATTACCTGCATTGTTGCTATCATCGACAAGAAATCTTTGCACTGTTCAAGAGAAGCCTGCTCTTTGGCAGCTACTTTGGCAAGTTCACTTACCAAAGAATTTAATTCCTCCACCTGAAAAGGACACACTTTTTAGGCATCCACCAAATTATCACACAAGTCTATCATATTTCTTAAAAGTAAATCTTCTTTTGCTATCAAAACAACTAAGTTTTTTAGAAAGTTACAATAAAAGTACAGCTCGTCTGTTGTAGCAGATTACTACTAATATGCACCAGCAGTTCAGTTGGAAGGAGGAATTGTGCTACTGCTGGTAACCTCAAGATACATATCACGAGAACAGATAATACCCAACTTTCAAAAATCAAAGTACAGACTTTTAACACAGGAAGCTTCAACAGATACTTCCACAACCCACATATTCATCACTGTTTACAGTCTTGAACAAGTAATGATCCTTATATGTCATCTACTTCCATCATACAATAACAAGAGCTGTATTGCAACTACACCAGAATTCATTCCATTACGAAAACAAAAGCAGGTTATATATACATCTCCAACAATGGATAACATCATTCCATATGTTTTATTTATTCCGCAGGCAAAGCAAATCTAGGTAATCCTTAAATGAACACCACAACCACTTATTCATATATCAAAGATGCCTATGTTACATTACTGTTAGACAGAAGTCAACAGAAAATATCTAATAGTCAATTTGACACTGCTACAGACACAAGTAATGTTCGTAACTTCGTATATATTCACCAATTCAAAAGGACCCTGAAGAGTGGGTACACAACAGAAGAATTACACTCAACATTATAGTTAGTCAAGGTAGCAAAGCGATAAACTTCCATTAGACAGGCAAATTGCAGACAATAGAGAGGCATTGCCGGTGGAATTACTAATAAAGGGGACACATGGAATTTCCTGGGATGGATCTTTTAAAAGAATTATTCAGGACGGAGAATGGAGAAAAGACCATTTTCTTCAAGCAACATATAGCCTAGTGACAGCGGAGGGACATCCAGGATGGTGTTGAGGGGCCTGGGTTAGACTTGTTCCTTGGTGAGATTGCTTTGTCTAGACGATAAGGGAGGAGAGGAATTCATGTGGAGACCTTGTAATTCTCTCCTTTGTACTATGTACAGTACCCTCTTGGTACTGATATTTAATAAATTTACCTTCATCTCAAAAAGAGAGGGAGAGAGGAATCATGTGGTGAAATATTAGCAAGACGGGGGCACCAAAAGGGTAACCTTCTTTACGTGGCGGTCACATGGAATCTTATACGGTGCAAAACTTGAGGGATTGCACATTGGTAAGATGGTGCCGTGTGTGCAAGAAATGTGGTGAGACTACTTGCTCTTCCCCGGACCCTACGGTAATGCGGGATTTTTTGTGCACCGGGCTGCCCCTTTACTGCTTGCTCTTCATTGCAAGTATGCAGATGGGTTATAGAATTTGGTGTACTTGATGTTTAACATTTCATGGCTGCTTCCAGGAACAGTTGCTAAAGCCATTTTGACAAGGGGATTGAGCAAAACTAGAAAGAAAAGTCAGTCTGGGAATAGCACTTTCATGCATCTTGCAGAGGACTGGGGAGATACCAAAATTAACAAAAGAGTTAGATGGGTTGAGACGATGTGAAAATCAAGAGACACAAAATCTTTTACTTATACTTCTGGTGTAAAGAACACATTTCTTTTTGTAAAGATGGTTAGATTTTTCTGAAGCCTAATACTAGATACTTCTATCTATTCAACTTTTGCCACCTTCTTTATGTCTATTAATGAGATGGTTATTCTGACTTATAAAAGGGCAGCCTGTGTACTAAGCTCCCAGCTCCAGCTACGCCCAGGTCAGGAAAAGGATCGGACCACATTGGGTCCTATGTACACAGCCTTACCTCAGATTACTTTAATAGGTTGTTTCGGCGGCTTGAACCCGTGACCTCCGGGTCATACGGTGGCAACTTATACCGTTGGGCCAAAGCTCCCCTAGTCATTAGATTACAGGATTGGCTGAAGGCAACTAGCATAGAGTGGAGGCGTAGTTTTAGTTGTTTGTTCTATATCTGAATAACAGGATTGGGCAGTCATTAGGCTACAGTAGTTATCCCATTTCTGCAACAATTAAGCTGGAGTTCCAGATCACTTGCCGCACAAACTAGCTGTTTCATTGAATTTCTTGTACATGGAACTGGTTTGGGAACCATCTAGATCCTAAGGTGTCAAAAGCACTGCTAGACTACAATGTGTTAAAGACAGTATTTTAAAAAACAGACTATCCTATTGTTTACAGCTTTAAATTTTTGAATGAGGTGGTTCGCAAAATTCAATACTTTTTCTTGGTGTTGCTTGTATACAATCAAGAAGACATGATGCATGTGATCCTTATCAAAAAGACTTGATGCATATGAAACTTAGAACTGAATAGAGTTTATTCTGGTCGGAAACCATGTTTCATCACTAATCCAGCTATTACTTTCTATTTTTTTGGTTTGTTGATAAAATCTAATTCCAGCTATTATTATTTTATAACGAATGACTTTATGCATATTTCTGTCAGACATTGGCTGAACTAATTTCATCCTTTTCCAATTCCAAAGCGAACAAGTGAACTCATGCAGTCTGCTTTCGACCTTTTATAGGTCCAAATGCACTACAATTACTAACTTATGTTATTAAGTAGATTTTTTGGTCTAGCCTTCAGTCAAGAACTGGAGTTCCAAGTCTAACCATTGTGTAATCAAGTGCGCAAGCCTCCAGGTAGTAATTTAATCAACCAAATGCTCGAGCAACATGGCAAGTGGAATCTAAATTTCACAAGGTGAGGTTCTCAAATTTTTTCCTTATCCTCCACCAAATCTTATGTTCATGTATTTGTCCTTCATTTTTTATTCTGCTTTATATTCCAGCTTACTTGACCCTAATGTTCATATCTTGTATGCATGTATTTGTCCTTAATCTTTGCGGAAGATACTCGTGTCCAAAACTCATTGTTTCTCTAGTTTATGTTGGTTGGTTACAGATTCTTACTCAACTTCATTATTTTCTAGTCCTACCAGTAAAACTGCAAATTGCGTTCACGACAGGGTAACATTTCTGCTAATTGCCAGGAAGGCAAATTGTCTCTTCCAAATTGCTTGTTCAATTCTTTCTAACTTTATGTACAAATTTACAACTATCTCATGCAACAGACCTCCTCGGTCTACTTGGCAAAATCATTTCATTCAAAACAATGAAATTATCAAAGAATGAGCAATCTTTTAATATCTTACTTTTTCCCCTAAACAAAATTGCAGACAATTGACATCAGTTTCTTCTATCAAGAAACCATGATTCTAACAGATCAAATCCAATAAAGCTGCCTAATGATTTTTACCACTATACTGCATTCTACAGCTCTGGAAACAAAGGTTTTCAACACAAAGACTTCTCTTTGTAATATTTTCCTTGTCTTTCCTAATTCCTTTTTTTTTTTTTGATGAAGTAAATTCCTAATTCCTTTTTCTTATCACTTCACTCCTTTCATGAGTTTTGAGAAGTTGGCTTGTTAGCTGGAAATTGATCTTCTTTCCTTTCTTTTCATTTCCTTATAATTTTCCTGTATGATGTTGTAACTCTGGAGATTTAAAGGGTTGCCCCGTTTACCTCTCTCTTCCCTATTTTTCATTGGGATCACTATGAACTATTACAAATTCCAAGTAATAAGCTACCTAAACTAAGTTCCTTGTTATTATTTAGAATCTCTTATGGAATCCTCCAAGTAAAATACTGCTTTTACTGCAGTACTTTTAACAATACGCCTTGATCCTATAATGATCGGCAGCACCAGCAAAACCTGAGAAATCATCTTGTTAAAGGAGTTATTCTGAATTACACTGAGATGAAAAAGAAAATGCAGCTTCCTTTGACTTGGCTTTTCTTTTATTACTTGAGACGAGAATAAAAGGGCACAATGGAAGAAAAAAATCTATATAGGCGATACCAATTTTTTAGATTAAGTCTTAGTCATGTTAGTATGTTTACCTTATAGGTCCAACGATTTCTAGAGTCCTTTAGTCCTTTGTTCTTATTTTTATTTACGTTATATAATTTTTTTTTTTGATTTGCACCGGGTGTCCGAGTCTCTTTGAGCCCCCGACTAATCCAGGGGGTGCACAGGCCCTCGGCAAGGAGTTTCCCGTGCACCACGGTTAATTCAGGTTTTACCCAGTCCGATGGCCCTCAGAAATCGTTTGCACCCAGTGGGTATCGAACTTGAGACCTTGAAAGGGAGCAAACCCCAAGGCTCAAGTCAATTACCACCAGGCCAACCCCTGAGGGTTTACGTTATATAATATTGAACGGAGATCAACTTAAATGGAGCGCCACAGAAACTGATGATTCATATATTGAGGAGCAGTTGTTAGATGAGAGAGAGATAACAAAATCTGAAGAGGATCCATTCCATATCAGAAAGAGCTCAATATAATATTTGTGACATGGGAACAACTCTATTGCTATTCAATACAAACTTCAACAACAGTTGTGAGCTACTTGATAAACAATATTCTATGTTGCTTAAATATCCTAACAGCTTTATCAAAAGCAAAAGAAAAATGAAGAGGAACCAGTACACTCACTACGCATTAACTGAATTCACGGCAACAGTCACCATTAACAGAAAGATAGCTAGATGAAAATGAGGTTACCTTGCCAAAAATGGAACCGACTGAGGATGCCATTGCCTGCATCACACCATGCGCTGAACTAAC
The DNA here is from genome assembly GCF_000715075.1 of Nicotiana tabacum. NCBI lineage: Eukaryota > Viridiplantae > Streptophyta > Magnoliopsida > Solanales > Solanaceae > Nicotiana > Nicotiana tabacum. The sequence goes on along the minus strand of NC_134098.1, from coordinate 90,572,207 downwards.
AGCATCCTTCAAGTTTTGGATGTCAACCTGTTGTTATTGACACACAGATTACATTAAACTATATGTGACCTCTTATGAAAAACAGAAACGAAGCCTAAAACCAAAATATAATGTGTCACCCAATAACATACATGAGCTCCTCCAATGACCGGTAGACGGAGAGTGCTCGCTTTCAAGGCTTCAATTGCTCCAAGCAGTGAGATGGAGTGTTCTTTATCAAATGAAGACCAATCTTCTAAGGACATCATCTACAGAAGAAAAGAATCAACTTAGCTCACAATAATCATATCATGCCTACAGTTATTCTCTCTGATAACTACTACAAGACCACATCAACTAGATCAACTGGAAGACACTTTCTCTCAGAGTCTCAGACACTTATTCAGAATAACAAATTGCAGTTGATATAAACAGTCAGACTTTCCGATTAGGAGTGGGTTTCCAGATGAATTGGCTCTACTTTGGCTGAAAACTGACGAGGATGGCACCATATATGAAACATAAAAAAAGATAGTATTTGAGCTGAGAAAATATAAACCAACTGAGACGAAACTGGATGCATTTTTAGTTGCAAATTGTATTCACGAATGATGTATTTCAGGGATTTTATTCATATATTGAAGGTGAAAGCTAGAATCTAATTGTTGCCCGACTGCAGAAAATCAGAGCAACAAGGCAAACACAGAGGAGTCTGGTACTCGCTGCCGGAGTAAGGAAAAACATCAAACAAGTCATTGACTACTTTTAGAGTAATTTTACTCCTGCAAAAAAATGAAGTACCACAACACTCTTGTAAATATGAACTTATAAAACAGAAGGAATTGCATTGCTACATGCACAAGCGAAGATTAGAAGGTGAGCTTTCCAACAGAATGAATGGGGCAAAAACTTAAGAACATATAGCAAGTTACTCTCATTCTGAATAGCAAAGCAAAGAAATTAAAACTATCAATTTTGAAATCCGCTCTTAGGGGTGAGAGAAAGCTTGAACAGTAGATAATTGTGTTAGGTAGGGTAATCTGTCACTTATGTGAACTTATGCAATAAGCATCCCATGTATCAGTAAGAAACGGAACAACTCCCATAAGTCAGAAATTGTCCTAAATTATATTTTGGGTTGTTCCTAAAACAAATGCACTCCCTAAAAGAAACTTTTCCTCTCACTCTCAATACTCTACTACGAAAAGTTCATAAGAAACCAACTAAAATGGGTTAAAATTCCTCGGAATGTTAGAGTTGCATTTGGTGTCAGCTAGAAAGGAGCATAGAATATTTCCATTCCGGATGGGCCTGACACGAGTAGAGTAGTCAATAAGATTCATGGGCAAAGTTAAGAGGCAAATGTCAAAAGGTCAACAGCATCGCTCATATTGAGATGCTCATTATTAGTATTTGCTGGGCAATATAAGATTCATGTTATGCATGCCATAGAGAGGAGTGCAAAGGAAGATGGAAAGTGAAGACAATGCAAAGGTATTAGATGAAACTAGCTTGGGTTTCAATGAGTCCAGGGATCAAACATGATGAAATAGCAGAATATCCAACTGACATTTGAATACAATATAACTTTAAGGAAATTTGAAAATATGAAGGACCTGAACTGGTACCACTGGCACATTCCAATTATAGTCATGATTCATGGATGATGCGTTAGAGGGCTTCTTTTCATATGCCAAAAGAGGTAGATCAAGCAGCACCACAATTCAATAACTATCGGCAGAGGAAGGAGGATTCTTTTAAAGGATAATAAAATAAAATTTTGAGATATTAATGGGGTATTGACAGTGAAAGGCAAATTAGGATTAAGTTAAGTAGCAGCTATGCTTAATAATCAAACAAAAAGAAACAGGAGAGAAAAGGCAATTATTGAGCTCAAAAGTAAAGCAGATACCAAAAGTGAAAATAAAGCTCATCCTGAAGTGCAACCAAACTATGTTAATAGAGGGCAAAGTTTTTCTTAGCCTTCTCAATAAAAAGAGGGGCAAAGTTAGGCTGCATCAGGCTGGCTGATTTTACCTTGTAAGGAATATCTTTTCAACGGAATATGAAATAAGCATGAAACCAAAAGATGATATCACCCAAAAATCCAGCAAGAATTTATAATATGGAAAATGTACCTAGGGGAACAAAGAGCTGGTACCATACCTGTCCCTTTAAAATGGAAGCTAGCTTCAATTTCTGCCTCAGCAACTGTAGCCTGTGTCTTTTCTTAGTGATTGTATCACGTAAATCTGATATTGTTATCCATGCGTTCCACAAAGTTTTCTGCAAAAAGTACAACATTTTAGCTTATAAAATGGGTAGGGATCTTGTTTATCAATCAGCATAAACTTATTAAAGGAACTAAGATAAGACCTTCAATCTTTATAACAACCTAGTGAATTGAAGCTATTTTCAAGACGGCTTGAGCCAAAAGGAAGGATCCGATAGAAGCTTTCTAAGAAAAGAACTGCATAACCACTGGATTGATCAACATTAACAGATAGAATTTCAGTAAAAGTTACCTATCTCAATTAGCAAGTGAGAAGAACAATGACCAAATCGATGACAATATATATGAAGTCTTATAACTTCAGTTAAAAAATTCTCTTACAACATCTCTTATCCACAAACTAAATATTGAAGGTTTAATTCATATAAGATCAGAAAGCAAGAGAGTTCCTTGCAAGGCAATTTGGCCTAACCATGCTCCTAGCTACGTAAACTTCTTTGTTTGGACAGCAGCTTGAGACACAATTTTAACAGTTGATAATTAGATAAGAAACAAAACAATACATATCAGCTGGTACTTTTTTTGTGCAAAGAAACTAGTGAAGATATTAATCATTTTCTCATTCTCCGTAAGATCGCCAACCAAGCAGTGGAATTTCTTTTTGCAACTTTTTGGTGCTACCAAGACAATGCCTAGGACTGTTATCAGACTATTCAATGATGGAGGGGACAGAAAAGAAGAACCAGCGGAGCAGAGCTTGGAATGTAGTCCCACAAGCAATTATATGGATTATATGGAGAGAACAAAACCGAATGAAAATTCATGGAATAGGTAAAACGTTTAATCAAATTCTAAAACTGAACTTTATTTTATTTTTGGAGTTAGCATGAGTTGCCCGCATGTATAGATAACCGCCTGCATTCTGTAGATAGAAATGTCAATCACTAAAGATCTATTACTATTAGGTATGTGCTTTTCTTATCCCTAGAAGTCATTTATACCCTACCAAAGGAAAATTCATGTAAGAGGAATGATTTGAAGTACTTGTTCACATAGCTCTTCTGCGAGGTATGAAAGAATCTGAGCTCCCTTGTTCTTATTTCTCACATCCCACAAAATTTATAAGGAAAAAGAATAAAATCAGGGGGAAAACAGTTTGAAGTTGAAGGGGTATACACAACAAACCAATCAATCAACCTACACCTCCATTCCAAGACAAGTTGCAGTCTGCGATACAAATCCTCTACATATTCCGCTATATTTAGGCCCAGTTGAATTTAATACTAGTAAGTAATCCTTAGGGGTACACGCAACACATTATAGTGAAATATTGATATCGATTTAAGAGATTCAAACTTTACAGTGAAAAGTATAGCTTTACCTCTGCATTGTGTTTTTGCACCAGCAAAGTTGCTTCAGTCGTAGCATTTACAAAGCGCCATTGTAAGTGTCGATTGTACAGAAGCCGCAACAAGTGTGCATCAACAATTCGATTTTCGCCAACCTTCCCCCTCCGAACATCAACAGCAAAACTAAGAACTGAAGGGGTCTCAAGGAAGTTACTATTAATAGTGCTAACCACATTTCTGACACGTGATGGACTAGGCATTCCTCTGGAAGGAGATGACCCAATAAGCTTACTAGGAGATGCAGACCGAATGCTTCCACGAATAGGCGATGACATTGTTCGCGGGGACGATATTGGGACATCACTAGAGTACTTTCTCAACTTCGGTGGCACAACCAATTTGGAACCTGGACTTGTCGATAAAGGCGACCCAGGATCCTGCAACCTCCTCAACCTACTATTTGTTTCTTGCCAAAACCTAGCAGAAACAACAATGCCACGAGGCACGCCGCGTATACGTGAACTCCCACCACACTCCTGCACTCCTGAAGTACTACCAGAAGAAACACTATCCGTGTCAGATGCAGTAAGATCAGAGGGTAGAGACGACTCATTATGTACGTCCTGAGGTTGTTCAACAGCCTTCAAAGCCGGCTCAGCATTTCCCAAATCAAGACTCAACCTTCCATCGAATGAAGCCCTCCTTTCATCAATCATAGATTGCTGCAGTGTCCTAATTACATTCCCAGATCCAATAACCTTGTTTCTATCCCCATTATTATTACTACAATCTAAGCTCCTCGCCAGCGGATTCCCCTGCCTAGCCCTCCCCGGCCAACGATGCTGATCAATAGGCTTAGAATTCTCCAACTGATCTGCCCCACCATAATCAGCTCTCCCTCTAAGAGGAGTAGTAGTACTACCACTACTAGTACTCCTCCTCCTCTCAGGTGTTCCTTTCCTTAAACTACTCAAATTAGGAGAAGGTGGAGCCACCTTAGTCTTACTTACAGGTAGTGAAAAGGTTTCACCTTGAAATGAAACTGATAAACTCCTAGTAGAAGTCACCAGCAGCTTTGTTGCTGCAGAAACTTCACCTACATTACTGCTTACTTTAGAATCAAGATCAGGTGTAAGAGGCCTAGAAACCGCAGACGACCGTCTCCGGTCAGTCACTGAAACAGATCTTTTGGGACCTGAAACAGGAGTAGTAGTATTTGACAAATTTCTTGAAACTAAAGGAGAAGGGAATCGTCTAGTACTAGAAGAAGTTGAAGTTGAAGATAGTGAAGAAGAATTAGAAGAGGAAGTGGAAGGAGAAGGGGACATGTAACGAGATTGGACAGTTCTTGATTTGGGTCTTTTAAGGTTAGCAGCAACTCCAACTCCATTATTGTCTGGTAACAATGGAGGTCTTCTTGAAGGCTCATCTTTGGGGTTTTGTCGGCCACTTGTTGAAACAGCAGCCACCATCATCTCACACTCACACACACACACAGTAACTCTCACTCTTTCTCTCCAAAATGGGAAATTCAGCTCTCACATTGTATTTTCAAAACAAAATACACTTACCCATTAGCTGTTTCAGTGTCGCCATGGCCTAAATCCTGCAAAGAAAGATCAAGATTCAAGAAATTCCACCATAACTCAAAACCCCATTATGAGTTTCTGATAAAGTCCTCATTTTTTCAAGATTTTACAGCTCAAACAGCACTAGTTTTAAAGCAGAATAACTTTAAAACAGAGAAATTAGAGAAGTGGTTTTCCGGTGAGAGTAAAGGAGGAGGAGCAAAGAGGTGAGTGAAAAGGCTCAGATTTGGGGGTACAGAAAATTGGTACATCCTCTTTAGGCTATTGGGTGGTTTTGGGGTTTTGTGAATCTTTGGAAAGACGTTACGCTAAGCAAATCATAATTTTGTGTTTCACTTATTTCTTAATGATTTTTAATGTGCTTTGTTTATTTACACAGTAATGTGTATGTATTTGGTAATTAGAAAATGATTATTTTGCTTTGTAATTAAATCATCATTTTGTTTAAGTTGAGAGGTTGTTTGTATTATAAGAGGCGTGACTATCTTTATTTTTGTCTATTTGCGAGTGGAGTTCGTAGGTATTGATGGAGGTGTCCCAACTCCACATAAAAGCTCTCCCATACTTGAAATGCAAGTAATTACTTTAATATTTTTTGCTTTAGTATATTTTGTCCCTTTCCTCAATTACGAATATGACATATCAAAACAAATAATAATACTACTATAACAATAACTACAACTCCGTTACACTTGCTGGATAATTTTATGTATGGTCATTTAATTTTTAGTATATTACACTAAAATTAATTATTATTATAACGAAAGAATAACTCATATATGTATATATAAATTGTGAAATTGCTATATTTAATTTGACACCTCAATTGTTTTTTTTCCTTCTTATAAGTGGGTCAAAAGTGCTATTTTTAATTTTTTAAGAGGTGACACTTGGATTTATGTAGTATGAGTTGTTAAAGCAACCTTTTTGGCATTTCAGACCGAATTTTAGCATTTATTGATGTTTTTCATGTACTGTATTATATTATGCATAATTTAGTTTTTCTTTTTCTTTTTTTTTCATTACAAAATTTAGTTGTGTGATTTTAACAAACTGACTGAAAAACTGAAAGTTGGATAATTGTCATTAGACTAGTACAGTAGTTAGTAGATGATAACCATTCAACTCTTTCTAACACCAGTTGTTGATCTTTTTATCCAATTGTTGGGGATTTGCATTATGTATATTACTTGTAAAGTTGTAATCATTTAAATTACCCTATACAAAATTTGCGCCATTAACATTTTTTGTTAGGCAACCGCGGAAGCTATATTTATATTGCTATATGACAATCTAAATTACTCCTATTTCAACTTCTTTTAATAAATAAATAAAAAGTCCTAGTATTAAAGTTTTTTAAGACTTGGATGTCAAATCAATCAAGAAAATTAAAAAAGAGAGAATCTTTATACCAAAGGCCCCAGTTATATTATACTACTAAGAAGTTAAGTTACAGGGCTATAGCCCCATAAATAGAAATTTGGACAACTCAAATTAACAAAAAGCCCTAGTAGATTCCATTTTGCTCCTAGAGGTCATGCTAATATATTCGGTAGACTTTTTCTTTTTAATTAACTACCTACAATGTAGTTGGCGCAAAGTTATAGGTTAACTAAGATAAAACAAATTTCCTAGTTTGACCATTAAAGTAGCCCCTTGAACTACTAACAACAATTGTCAAAAGATCTAACAGTAATAAGAGGCAAGAAGCCAAGGAATCTTTGTCCCACAATTGACTGTTCTTGGATTTTTAGGGCTTAATTTTTTAGCAAAGAAAACGCAAAATACAGATGTGGGTTTTTACTTTTTAGAGTTTAATTTTTGTACAATGTCTACACTATGAGGTTAAATTGGTTTGCAACAATAAATAATTTTTTATGTAACACAAAATTGAGTAATAATTTGTTATAACCAATTCAATTAAACCGTAATATAAGAACATTATTTAATACACTAATAGTGTATATAACTTAAAATTGGGTTTGTAATATTTTGAGAAATAAGACAAAGACAAACACCAAGATAGAGGTACCACAAAGAATGAAATCGATGGATATCTCACTACAATTCAAAGGCTTTAAATCTCTATGTCGTATTTGCATGTGAGCATTGCTAATTTTAGTGAAGTTCCAACTCTGTAATCTCAAGTACATATATAGTTCATGTGTATCAGTAATAAGTGTATGCCAACTTTTTAAGTTGAGTGTCAATTGTCTCTGTTTAAAGTTGTTCATGTGGATAAGGTGTCTTTTTCACTGAAACATTCCCTTTACTTCTATATGTGATTGGATATCTACTGCAATGCTTTCAATATTCATGTATTCTTGCATTAATACATCAAGTTTTTTACACAGACAATCCACGCATTTCAAGTTTTGTAACGTAGTAAACATGCAAGATTTTCCTATATATAGTATCAACACTGATAAAAATTTGCTGACAAAACTGATTATTTCACGCTAGCCATCATAGGTGGAGTTGATCAGTTTCTTAAAAAATAATTTTCAGCACATCCTGCAGTGGATAACATGAAAGAAACTGTATATGATATGTACATATGTTGTTAAAGTAGATGCCATTTAGTAAGTTATTTGATCCTGTATTATACCACTTGCAAATAATACAAAGCATATGAAGTATTAATTTAGTAGAAGTATTTAAAATTTTAAAGCCACCATAACTTCAGAACGTACAATAATGTACATTATTCACTTACATACTAAATTATGACAATAAATTGGCATCGCTTAACATAAAATTGGGTGTAGCCCACATATATAGTAATTCCAAAGTTGGGATATAGGAGGGTATAAAAGATTACCTGAGGAGAAATAAAGTGAATAGAAATTGGAGCATCAAAGAAGTTTGAGGATGAGAAGGAAGTAATTAAAGAGTCAAATTGTACCAAGGAATATTGGGAACTTGAAAAGACATCCTTGCCTTGTAATCTTTGCAAACAAAAAGTTATGCTTCAAAATGTTTTTGTTATTTGTGGAGTTCGTAGTACTATTAATTGGAAAGCTCTAAGGTTTGCTCTCTGTTTTAAAAGGCGTTTCTGAGGCGAGCCCATGGACGATGATGTGGGGCGAAAGTCTCAAGAGGCGTACGATGTATGCCCGGGCATTCGGGGCACGTTTTTTTAGTAAGGAGTAAGCCCCAGAGACTTTTTCAAATTAAAATAAAATTTGTTGAATTAGTCCTTCATATAATACCCAAATTCTCAAAAGTCAGTTTGGTAATTACTCAAAAGGTTTAGAAATGAACTCAAAAGTATTAAATTTAAAAGTAAAGATCCTTTTTATTGATTTAAGCTAATATCTCCCAAAAGTAACGAATATTTAATTTTTTTTACAAATACAAAGAGAACTACATTTTTCTTCATAGCAGCAAATTCAAAGTTCAAATTGCAGGTTAATCATCCTTTTTGTTCCTACATATAGAAAACTTTATTCTTTTAGACTCAAATTACTTGTGCTTGTAAGTAACGCATAATAGATTATTTTGATTAGTTTTTTGTGGGGATGGAGCACACATATATATATAGTTTTCTTCAATTTTTATGCAATTTTACCTGTTTATATATAAACTATCATTATATTATTTTATAAAATATTAAATACCTATGGGGCTTACGCCCCGCTAAAACATATGTAAAACGCTTCGCCTTACTCTCACGCCTTTTAAAACAATGTTTGCTAGCTACAGCCTAGGGATAGGGTGCTCCGTCCCACTCAATATTGTTTTCTGCCTATTAATTCTCCCTTGCTTTTGCCGCATTTTGCTTCGCCATCTTCTCCACTTTGTTACTTTCGCATATATTACATACTATATGGAGGTGACAAAATTAGTCACATCTTATAATGAGTTGGATTATGACTCTTTATTGATTTGAATTAGTGATATTCAATTGTAAACTTTTAACGATTACTCCAAATTCGATTGTAATGGATTATAATTCGTTTCAGCTTATTCAAACTTGATTCACCTGATCATTTGTCACCTCTATACCATTACTATAAACATTTGTCTTAAATTTATTTTATTTTTCCTTTTACTAGAAGTTACAACTAAATTAAATCTTATTTCGAAAAGTATAATTATAAATTTTAAATTATATATTTTTACTAATAAATTCACACACATTGTCACAAAAATATACTAGTATTGGATGCGATATTAGCACCCTGCATATTATAGATTTTTGGATAAGTCTCTTGGTATATGGCATTGTGACCTTAAAAAGAAACAAGTCAAGTATCATGTTGTGATAAACGTCACAAGAATCCGACTAGCTAGCTAAGTAATTACCAAGTTTATGTAAACATAAAAAAAGAGAACCTAAAGAAATAAAAACGTCCGTAGGTTCATGCATATAATGTGTGTGTGTCTGATTCAATTAAAATAGAACGTACCATTTGTTGTCAAACACTCACGATCGTATATCTTTTGTCAGAATTTCCATGCCCAAAGAAGACATATTCATTTTTGTTTGTAGATGAACAAGCTAAGTTATGGTCACCCGTGACTTTCTTTATTTCCTATATATAAGATGCTTCTGTCTTTTAATAAGAAAGAGAATTGGTGAAAGTTATAAGAAATAGACGAGCAACATAATAAATGATCTTCTGGTAAAATTTCTTAAGTCCGTGTCATCTGTAATTTTCTATTTTTACTTCGTGAGGTGCTGACATTTTGTAATTGAAAAATTAAACTTCCTTATAAATGAGGTTTATCTTTTGTGTTTTAATGCATATAAAAGAGTTTAACTCCTATATATTGACATTTGACAATGTAGAAGTTCTTTAAGCTATTAGCAGTGGCGTAGCCACCCTGTGCCAAGGGTGGTCAAACACACACTATTTGTCGAAAAATTTACTCAAGAAACTTTCTATAACAAATTAAATGGTAGTTGATAGTTTAAATTTTTTATTACAACTTCAGTGGATATAATTAAAATCCAAAAATTATAGACATAACAATATGGGAATGCACGTGTGTGGTCTCTGAATGTATTCAGGTTTCTTTGTTTTCATACATGCATGTTAAAAAGTTGTGTCTATTTACTTCTGTTCCAAAGTCATTGTGCCACTTAATAGCTTGTTTGTTTGAGCGGCTGTTACCTATTTTATTGTATCGTATTGTTATTTTAAATACGATATTTATTTTTATTGTTATTTAAATTTTATTGTATCGTATCGTTAAATTCGTCATTATGTAAGGACAAAATGTGCCACTTTATGTGACGACTGATTTGGTGTGGTCGCGTCGTTACCTTGTCTTTTTCTCTCAATCTCACCCTTCATTATTATTAAATAATTTTATTTTATCATTTACCCTACATTTTTATATACCGTATCATAATTATTTTTTTTATAATATTGCAAGTTTATTCTTCATATCGCTGGTATGTGATATCATAAAACGACGACAAACGACACAATCTATCCAAATATTAGATTCATCAAACAGTACAGTAAAATACAATACGATACATTATGAAACGATACGTAACAACCATCCAAACAAGCTGTAACACGCCAATAGATTTTTCCCCCATCTTTTTGGTGCTATATATCTATTTATGCATATGATGTTAGATATTTTAATGGATATTGTAGCTTTGGATACTTATAGCTCTGAATTTGATAATGATTATAAGCTGCCAGAAATTCGAGTTATAGAAAATACTACTATTACAGAATCAGGGTAACCATCAACGGCAGAGATGATGAGTCACAGGGGAACAACAATTAGACATTACTGTGAACAAACTCATCTTTTATGGTATAAAAAGACAAGAAACTAAGATCCTCCCTTCTAGCTGACTCACATGCTATCTGAGAATACATTTTGGATTCTACATTACCATTTAATCATAAGCAAGCGTCTTACATGTATATAATAATTTGCAAAAATAGATAAGGAAATTACATGAAGTCACTCTTATATTACTGTCTAGGGAGTTGATGACTAATGACTTAAACAATGCGTTAGGGAAGCATGAATAATTTTTCAGACGCGAGATAGCAATAACATGAGATTAACCGATCAAGCGGCATATTATGATGTCCCAAAATATCATCTTTAAATTTAATAATTAATTCTGTGTTCTATGACCTCGAAAAGCACTATTTATCACTCCTCGACTTGAGTGCGCAGTCCGTAAAATTTTCCGAAAAGTTTTTATGTGAAAAATGGATAAAATGTGAAATAGAGCCTTAAAACTCAATTGAGATGACTTTGGTCAATATTTTGAGCAAACGGATCCGGGTCAATATTTGACAGTTCCGGTAGGTCCGTATCGTGATTTGGGACTTGAGCGTATACCCGGAATTTAATTTGGAGGTCCCTAGCTCAAGTTATGACCATTTAACGAAACTAGTAATTTAAAGGCTAAAGATTTCCAAGTTTGACCACAGGATTGACTTTTTGATATCGGAGCCGGAATCCGATTCTGGAAATTGGAATAGCTCTATTATGTCATTTAGGACTTGTATACCAAATTTGAAGTCATTCCGGATTCATTTAATATGTTTTGGCACGAGATTTGCAAATTGAAAAGTTTAAAACTCAAAAGTTCGAATCGGGGTGTGAATTATAATTTCAGCGTTGTTTGACGTGATATGAGACCCTGAGTAAGTCCGTATTATGTTACGGAACTTTTTGGTATATTCGGACGGGGTTCCGAGTAATCCCGAGTGTGATTTGGATCGAAATCGGATCAAATTGTGAACTTAAGCAAATTCTGAAAATTTGCTGCCTCTGATGTAATTGCACATGCGAGGGTCTTGGCCACATGTGCGATGCCGCAGGTGCGGCGGAATTTCGCAAATGTAGGACTGGGCTGGCCTCGGGTCTTCGCAGGTGCAGCCATTTTTGCGCAAAAGCGCGACCGCAGATGCGGTCCTAAGTTCTGCAAATGCAGACACACGCTGGGGCAAACCATTTCGCAGATGCGAGCCCAGGCACCGCAAGTGCGGATACGCCTGGGCAGTGTTAAAAACGAAGGTTTTCGAGATTTTTCTCATTTTGGTCATTTTGAGGTCGGGTAAGGCGAAATTTAGGGTGATTTTCAAGGGAAAAAATTGGGGTAAGTGTTCCTTATCCTATATTTATTATATTTCATGATTTCATACTCATTTATATCATGAATCCGCGAAATTTTGGGAGAAAATCAGTTTTTTATAAAATCTTCCAAAAACGAAAATTTAAGATTTGAAGGTCCATTTGACATCGAAATTTGATAATTTTTGTATGGTTGGACTCGTCTCGGAATGGGTGTTCGGATTTCGTAAGTTTTTCCGAGATTGGAGACGTGGGCCCTACTGTCAATTTTTAAAGTGAATTTCGGATTTTATTCGGAAAATTAGTAAATTCATATGGAATTAATTCCTATGATTCGTATTGAGTATATCGAATTGTTTGTGAATAGATTTGATGCTTTTGGAGACAAATTCGAAAGAAAAAGCTGTGGTCGAGTAATTGATTGAAATTTACAAAATGAGGTAAGTGTCGTGGTTAACTTTGACTTGAGGGAATAGAAACCTTAAACTATTTGTTATGTGAAATGCATGTGAACGATGTATAGGCAAGGTGACGAGTGCCTATACGTCGTCAAATTAATTATTTGCATAATTATTTAAAAATTATAAATTGTTCTAAGACACGAATTAATTATTATAATAATTGTTTCTCTCCTATTCTTTGTTAAATATTAATTCTTAAATTCCTGCAATAATTGTTACATGCTATTTGATTTATGTGTCTTAATTGTTATTTGACATTATCATACTAAATATTAAAATGCCTATTTTCTCCATGATTTTTACAATTAATTACTAATTGCCATTGTTTGTTCATAAATTATAATTATTGTGTGCCTTGATGCTTAATAGTTTCTCATTGGACGTGGTATTTATTGGAGTAATATTTATTACATTTATGAGTTGTTTAAAGTTATATTAGGGGAACGGGTTGCACGCCGCAATGGAAATGAAAGTAAATATATATATTAGGGGATCGGATTACACGCCGCAACAGACTTATTTAAAAGTCTATATTGGAGGATGCAACAGACTTATTAAAAAGTCTATATATATACTTGATTAAAATAAATATATTGGAGGGTTGAAAATGAATATATTGTGGGAACGGGTTGCACGTTGCAACGGAAATTGATTGAAATAATAATTGGTTATGACTATTGAGTTGGCTTCAACTATTAGAAATGAGTTACCTGATTTAATTCTATTATTGTGGTTATTACTATTATTGCGTACAGGTTAATGTAAGTGGTCTGCCTTAGCCTCGTCACTACTTCGTCGAAGTTAGGCTCGACACTTACCAATACATGGGGTCGGTTGTACTGATATTACACTCTACACTTCTTGTGCAGATTTCGGAGTTGGTCCTAGCGGTGTACCATAGACTTGCTCGGATTTCAGCTATTCAGAGGAGACTTGAGGTATAACTACACAGCGTCCGCAATTCTGAAGTCCCTGTCTACTTTACTTTAGCTGTGTGTTTGTTTTCAGACAGTTTTATTTTATTTAGACCCTTTATTTGTATTATTCTAGAAGCCCGTGCACTTGTGACACCAATTCTGAGATGGTATTTAGACACCGTTATTTTTATGGATTATTCACTACATTTCAGACTTTACTTCCGCATTTGTTTCTTTGTTATTAATAAATTTAAAAATTATTTTAAAATGTATAATATTATTCTAACGTTGACTTGCCTAGCAAGTGAAATGTTAGGCGCCATCACGGTCCGAAGGTCGGAATTTCGGGTCATGACAGTTGGTATCAGAGCACTAGGTTACATAGGTCTCACTAGTCACGAGCAAGCTTAGTAGAGTCTGAAGGATCAGTACGGAGACGTCTGTACTTATCTCTCAGAAGCTATGAAGTTTAGGAACAATATCACTTCTTTCTTATTCTGTCGTGCGATTTTATTCTATCATCGATGATTGAACCATTCTACTCTTATTCTCTCGCAGATGGTGAGAACACATAATACATCTACTGATGGACAGGGACCAGAGGCCCCGGTGGCAACTATGGCCAAGGGTAGAGGTCGAGGCCGAGGTCATGCTAGAGGCCGAGGCAGGGGTAGAGGCAGAGGTAGAGGTAGAGCTCAGTCCAAAGCTCGAGCAGCTGCACCTGTTGTAGAACCTCAGGTGGATCTTCAGGAGGAGGTTCCAGTACATAATGTATCAGTTGGACCAGTTCAGGTCCCGAAAGGATTCATAGCTACTCCAGTGCTTCAGGACGCTCTAGTCCGTTTGTTGAGTCTTATGGAGGGCGTGGCCCATAATGGTACATTTCCAGTGGCACCAGCCGTCTCACATGCTGGGGGAGGAGCACAAACTCCTACTACTCCCGCTCCGGAGCAGATGGCTACCCAGAAACAGGCTCCAGCAGCCCCGCCAGTTGGGGTAATTCAGCCAGTTGTTGCGGCACAGACCGGTGATAGGCCCGCCATGTCTTTTGAGGCCTTATTCTAGTTCACTTCAGTGGTATACCTCCTGAGGACCAACAGGATCATCTTGACCGCTGACATGAGGTGCTACGGAACATGGGTATAGTTGAGACCAATGGGGTTAATTTTGCTGTATTTCAGATGATGGGTTCCGCCAAGAGGTGGTGGAGAGATTATATATTGACCAGACCAATTGGATCTCCTGCACTCACCTGGGAGCAGTTCTCTCAGCTATTTTTGGAGAAGTTCCTTCATGTCACACTGAGAGAGGATTTCCGCAAGCAATTTGAGCGTCTACAGCAGGGCAGTATGACTGTTACTCAGTATGAGTCCCGTTTTGTGGATTTGACCCGTCATGCTCTCCTTTTAGTACCTACTGAGGGAGAGAGAGAGAGGAGGTTTATTGAGGGACTCACTCACCCTATCAGGCTTCAGATGGCCAAGGAGACCGGAAGTGAGATTTCTTTTCAGGCGATTGCTAATATCACGAGGAGGATCGAGATGGTTCTTACACAGGAGAGAGGGCAGAGGTCTGATAAGAGGCCTCGTCAGTTCGGTGGTTTTAGTGGTACCTTGTCTGGAGGTAGGGGTAATTTTGGTAGGGGTCATCTTCCCAAACCGTTTCATTCAGCCCTTCATGCATCTCACGGTGCTTCAGGGAGTCACGATCCTATTATGTCTTACTATGGGCAGCCAATATTTAGTACACATTCAGCTCCTATCAGTGCACCACCACTCCAGAGTTACTACAGCAGTTATCCGACCCATTCGGGCCAGCTTTAGCTTCAACAGCCACAGCATCAGGATGGGTGTTATGAGTGTGGGAACTGGTCACATCAGGAGGTATTGTCCTAGGTTGGCGAGTAACAGATCTCGGCAGGATTCTCGTGCCATCATACCGGCACCGGTTGCTTCGCCACCTGCTCAGCAAGCTAGAGGTAGGAGTCAGGCAGCTAGAGGTGGAGGTCAGGCCATTAGAGGTGGAGGTCAGACCGTTAGAGGTGGATGCCAGCCAGCTAGAGGCCGTCTTAAGGATGCAGTTCAGAGTGGTGGGGCTCAGCCCCGATTTTATGCTTTTCCAGCTAGGCCTGAGGTCGAGTCATCTGATGTTGTGATCAGAGGTATTATTCCAATTTTCCATAGAGATGCTTCAGTTATATTTGATCTAGTGTCTACTTATTCCTACGTGTCCTCCTATTTTGCTTCATATTTGGTTGTACCTTGTGATTCTCTGAGTGCTTCTGTGTGCGTATCTACACCGGTGGGAGACTCTGTTGTAGTAGATCATGTCTATCGTTCGTGTGTGGTTACTATTGATAGTTTTGGGACTAGTGCGGATCTTCTACTTCTTGATATGGTAGATCTTGATGTCATCTTGGGTATGGATTGGCTGTCACCTTATCATGCTATATTGGATTGTCATACCAAGACAATGACCCTAGCCATGCCGGGGTTACCTCGGTTAGAGTGGAAAGAAAATCTTGCTCATTCTGCCAGCAGGATTATTTCTTATATGAAATCTCGGCGTATGGTAGAGAAAGGGTGTCTATCCTATTTGGCTTATATTCGCGATCCCAGTACGGATGTTCCTTCTATGAACTCAGTACCAGTTGTTCATGAATTTTCAGAAGTATTTCCTGCAGATTTTGCCGGGGATGCCACCCGACAGAGATATTGACTTCTGTATTGATTTAGCTCCGGGCACTTAGCCCATTTCTATCCCACCATACCGTATGGCCCCGCCGGAGTTGAAAGAATTGAAGGAGCAGTTACAAGACTTATTTGATCAGGGATTCATTAGACCTGGTATCTCGCCCTGGGGTGCACAATATTATTTGTAAAGAAGAAAGATAGTTCTATGCGAATGTGTATAGATTATCGGCAGTTGAATAAGGCCACTATCAAAAACAAATATCCGCTGCCAAGAATTGATGACTTATTTGATCAGCTTCAGAGTGCCAAGGTATTTTCGAAGATTGATTTGAGGTCTGGTTACCATCAGTTGAAGATTAGGACATCTAATGTCCCTAAGACAGCTTTTCGGACTCGGTATGGGCATTACAAATTCCTAGTGATGTCATTTGGGTTGACAAATGTCCCATCAACATTTATGGATTTGATGAATCGGGTGTTCAAACCCTATTTAGATTCTTTTGTGGTTATATTCATTGATGATATCTTGATTTACTCCAGCAATCGAGAGGAGCATGAGCATCATCTTCGAAGTGTGCTTCATACTTTGAAGAATAATCAGTTATATGCCAAATTTTCAAAATGTGAGTTTTAGTTAGACTCAGTTGCCTTTTTGGGACATGTTGTATCGGCAGAAGGCATAAAGGTGGATCCTAAGAAGATAAAGTCTGTCCAGAATTGGCCTAGACCTACTTCAGTTACAGAGATTCGGAGTTTTCTGGGTTTAGCAGGTTACTATCATCGGTTTGTGGAAGGGTTTTCATCTATAGCAAGCCCATTGACCAGATTGACCCAAAAAGGTGTCCCATTCAGATGGTCAGACGAGTATTGGTTGAGCTTTCAGAAGCTCAAGACTGCTTTGACTACGGCACCAGTGTTGGTATTACCCATAGGTTCAGGATCGGATACAGTATATTGTGACGCATCTCACATTGGGCTTTGTGGAGCATTAATGCAAGATGGCAGAGTGATTGCGTATGCGTCGCGGCAATTGAAAGTTCACGAGAAGAATTATCTTGTTCATGACTTAGAATTGGCAGCCATTGTTCATGCGCTGGAGATTTGGAGGCATTACCTCTACGGTGTCTCGTGTGAGGTATTTACTAATCATCGTAGCCTTCAGTATCTGTTCAAACAAAAAGATCTTAATTTGAGGCAGAGAAGATGGTTAGAGTTGTTGAAAGACTATGATATCACCATTTTGTATTACCCCGGAAAAGCCAATGTGATGGCCGATGCTTTGAGTAGAAAGGCTGTGACTATGTGCAGTTTTGCGTATATTCCGGTTGGTGAGAGGCCATTAACTGCAGATGTTCAGACTTTGGCTAATCAGTTCGTAAGGTTAGATATTTCAGAACCCAGTCGGGTTCTAGCTTGCACATTCGCTCGATCTTCTTTATATGAGCGTATCAGAGAGAGGCAGTATGATGATCCTCATTTACTTGTCCTTAAGGACACGGTGCGGTACGGTGATGCCAAACAGGTTGCTGTGGGGGAAGATGGAGTTATACTAATGTAGGGTCGTATTTGTGTATCTAATATTGACGAGCTTCGTGAATTAATTCTTGACGAGGCACACAGTTTCAGGTATTCTATTCATCCAGGTACCTCCAAAATATATCAAGATTTGCGACAACATTATTGGTGGAGGAGAATGAAAAAGGATATAGTTGCATATGTAGCTCGGTGTCTGAATTGTCAGCAAGTTAAGTACGAGCATCAGAGACCTAGTGGTTTGTTTCAGAAGTTAGAAACGAGCATCACTATGGATTTTGTTGTTGGACTCCCACGGACTCAGAGAAAATTTGATGCAGTTTGGGTCATTGTGGACAGGCTGACCAAGTCAGCACATTTCATTCCAGTGGCAGTTACCTATTCTTCAGAGAGGTTAGCTGAAATTTACATTCGTGAGATTGTCCGCCTTCACGGTATGTCTGTGTCTATTATTTCAGATTGAGGTACGTAGTTTATCTCACACTTCTAGAGGGTTGTACAATGTGAGTTAGGCATGCGGGTTGAGTTAAGTACAGCATTTCATCCACAGACATACGGACAGTCAGAGCGCACCATTCAGATATTGGAAGATATGCTTCGCGCTTGTGTTATAGACTTGCAGGTTCTTGGGATCAATTCTTGCCACTTCCTGAGTTTGCTTATAATAATAGCCGCCAGTCGAGCATTCAGATGGCTTCATATGAGGCATTATATGGAAGGCGATGCCGATCTCCAGTTGGTTGGTTTGAACCGGGAGAGGCTCGATTGTTGGGTACCGATTTGGTACAGGATACTTTGGATAAGGTCAAAGTTATTCAAGATCGACTTCATACAGCTCAGTCTAGGCAAAAGAGTTATGCCGACAAAGTTTGTGATATTGCATTCATGGTTGGAGAAAGAATATTACTCCGGTTTTCACCTATGAAAGGTGTAATGAGGTTCGGAAAGAATGGCAAGTTGAGCCCTAGGTATATTGGACCCTTTGAAATTCTTGAAATAGTGGGTGAAGTAGCCTACATGCTTGCATTACCACCTAGTTTATCAGCGGTTCATCTGATGTTCCATGTGTCTATGCTCTAGAAATATCATGGTGATCCGTCCCATGTGATAGATTTCAGCTCAGTCAAATTGGACAAAGATTTGACTTACGAGGAGGAGCTAGTAGCTATTCTAGCCCGGAAGGTCCAGCAATTGAGGTCTAAGAGTTATCCTTCAGTTCGAGTGCAATGGAGAGGTCAGCCGGTAGAGGCATCTACCTGGGAGTCCGAGTCAGACATGCGGAGTAAATATCTGCACTTATTCACCATCTCAGATACTTTTTCTAACTTCGTTCGAGGACGAACGTTTGTTTTAGAGGTGGAGAATGTGATGACCCAAAATGTCATCATTAAATTTAATAATTATTTATGTATTTTATGACCTCGAAAATCACTATTTATCACTCCTCGGCTTGCGTGCGCAGTCCGTAAAATTTTTTGAAAAGTTTTTATGTGAAAAATAGATTAAAATGTGAAATAGAGCCTTAAAACTTAACTGAGATGACTTTGGTCAACATTTTGAGAAAATGAACTTGGGTCAGTGTTTTGACAGCTCCGATAGGTCCGTATCGTGATTTGGGACTTGGGCGTATGCCCGAAATTTAATTTGGAGGTCCCTAGCTCAAGTTATGACCATTTAAAGGAAACTAGTAATTTAAAGGCTAATGATTTTCAAGTTTGACCACGGGATTGATTTTTTGAAATCGAAGCCGGAATCCGATTCTAGAAATTGGAATAGCTCTGTTATGTCATTTAGGACTTGTGTGCCAAATTTGAAGTCATTCCAGATTCATTTAATATGTTTTGGCACGAGATTTGCAAATTGAAAAGTTTAAAACTCAAAGTTTGAATCGAGGTGTGAATTATAATTTCAGCGTTGTTTGACGTGATATGAGACCCCGAGTAAATCCGTATTATGTTACGGGACTTTTTGGTATATTCGGACGGGGTCCAGAGTACCCCGTGTGATTCGGATTGAAATCGGATCAAATTGTGAACTTAAGCAAATTATGGAAATTTGCTGCCTCTGATGTAATCGCACCTGAGAGGGTCTTGACCGCAGGTGCGGCAGAATTTCGCAAATGCCGGACTGGGCTGGCCTGGGGTCTTTGCAGGTGCGACTATTTTTGCGCAAAAACGCGACCGCAGATGCAGTCCTAAGTTCTGCAGATGCGAACACGCGCTGGGGAAAACCATTTCGCATGCGAGATTTTTCTCGCAAATGCAAGCCCATGCACCGCAGGTGCGGAAACGCCTGGGCAGTGTTAAAAGCAATGATTTCCGAGATTTTTCTCATTTTTGTCATTTTGAGCTCGGGTAAGGCAAAAGTTTGGGCGATTTTCACGGAGAAAAATTGGGGTAAATGTTCCTTATCCTATATTTATTATATTTCATGATTCCATACTCATTTATATCATGAATCCGTAAAATTTTGGGAGAAAAATCAAATTTTTATAAAATCTTTCAAAAATAAAAATTTAAGATTTGAAGGTCCATTTGACATCGGAATTTGATAATTTTTGTATGGTTGGACTCGTCTCGGAATGAGTGTTCGTATTTCGTAAGTTTTTTAAGATTGGAGACGTGGTCCCCATTGTCAATTTTTAAAGTGAATTTCGGATTTTTTTTCGAAAAATTAGTAAATTCATATGGAATTAATTCCTATGATTCGTATTGAGTATATTGAATTGTTTGTGAATAGATTTGACGCTTTTGGAGACAAATTTGAAAGGAAAAGCTGTGGTAGAGTAATTGATTGGAATTTGCAAATCGAGGTAAGTGTCGTGGTTAACCTTGACTTGAGGGAATAGAACCCTTAAATTATTTGTTATGTGAAACGCATGTGAAGGACGTATAGGCGAGGTGATGAGTGTCTATACGTCGTCAAATTAATTGTTTGCATAATTATTTGAAAATCATAAATTGTTCTAAGACACAAATTAATTGTTATAATAATTGTTTCTCTCCTATTCTTTGTCAAATATTAATTCTTGAATTCCTGCAATAATTGTTACATGCTATTTGATTTATGTGTCTTAATTGTTATTTGACATTTAGCATACTAAATATTAAACTGCTTATTTTTCCATAATTTTTATAATTAATTGCTAATTATCATTATTTGTTCATAAATAAATTATAATTATTGTGTGCCTTGATGCTTAATAGTTGCTCATTGGACGTGGTATTTATTGGAGTAATTTTTATTATATTTATGAGTTGTTTAAAGTTATATTGGGGGAACAGGTTGCACGCCGTAACGGAAATGAAAGTATATATATATATTGGGGGATCGGATTGCACGCCGCAACAGACTTATTAAAAAGTCTATATTGGGGGATCGGATTGCACGCCGCAACAGACTTATTAAAAAGTCTATATTGGGGGATCAGATTGGAGGGTGAAAAATGAATATATTGTGGGAACGGGTTGCACGTTGTAATGGAAATTGATTGAAATAATAATTGGTTATGACTGTTGAGTTGGCTTCAACTATTAGAAATGAGTTACCTGATTTAATTCTATTATTGTGGTTATTACTATTATTGCGTACAGGTTAATGTAAGTGGCCTGCCTTAGCCTCGTCACTACTTCGTCGAGGTTAGGCTCGACACTTACCAATACATGGGGTCGGTTGTACTGATATTACACTCTACACTTCTTGTACAGATTTCGGAGTTGGTCCCAATGGTGTACCATAGACTTGCTCAGATTTCAGCTATTCAGAGGAGACTTGAGGTATAACTGCACAGCGTCCGCAATTCTGAAGTCCCCGTCTACTTTACTTTAGCTGTGTGTTTGTTTTCAGACAGTTTTATTTTATTCAGACTCTTTATTTGTATATTCTAGAAGCTCGTGCACCTGTGACACCAATTCTGGGATGGTATTTAGACACCGTTATTTTTATGGATTACTCACTAAATTTCAGACTTTACTTCCGCATTTGTTTCTTTGTTATTAATAAATTTAAAAATTATTTTAAAATAGATAATATTATTTTAACGTTGGCTTGCCTAGCAAGTGAAATGTTAGGCGCTATCACGGTTCGAAGGTGGGAATTTCGGACAGTGACATACATATACAACAATAGTGACATGTACGTCCACCCTAGCCCTATTCGACTATTCTTGAATTACCACAAAAGGGTACATATAATGTAATGTAGTTCAAGCTCAGTAAATCGAAAATTTAGACTCTCTTTTAAATTAGATTGTCAAATCCTCCTCCCTTAATTACCTTTACCCCACAAGAAAAAAGAAGAAAAAAAAAAAACTAAACAAGTGAAGTTTGTTAAAAGTACAAGTATTAGATAGCCCAATTTCAAAGTGATGAGAAGAAATCATTGTATTCGCCTTTGCTTCTTCTTTCCACTTCAATGTGCAGAACGTGACGATTTAAGCTTTCTAAATTTGGATTTAATAACAACAAATCTGTAGCTCAAAGTTTAAGTCAAGATCTAACTATTTAATAGCAGCAAAGAAAGTGGACCAGAGAATGAATGAGAAAGGGGAATGGCTTAATAATAATGTAAATAATTGACATTTAAACGGTGCTATTAAGTATAACTTCGAGATAAAGAAAGCTGGTAGTGGTAAGCTTGACGAGAATAGTGTTTGGTAAAGCTAGACTACAACTTGTACTTTGAATCTTGTTTCCCACTAGGATGCTTCCTCAATATCTCAAAGTCATTAAATTATTGTTTAGTATAGTATTAATACTCCTTTCTAAGTTGTAGGTATTAAGTTCAAACATCACTTCATTGTTCACTAAACAGTACATTTGGTGACCAAGTTGGGTGACAGACTCGTTACCACTTATTTTTGTGTTATCTCCTTTTAATTCTGTCACGCAGTTAGTACTCACCAGTAAGATATAATTAGTGGGCGTAACAACTTTTCGGCCCTGCTTTTAGGTCTTGGCCACCTTTTACATTGTGATGACAATTAGTCATTGATCCGATTAAATTGATGTGTTTGCTTTCAATTAAAATACGGAACATCACTCCAATAATTGGTATTGAAGTTCAAAACTTTGATAAGTAGAACCCCAGTAACTATGCTGAAATTTTTAGAATTCGGTAATTTTGAACCTTTACTGGTACAAATTTCAAATTTCATGAACAATTCTTGATTTTTGATCCTTTTCTAGTGCAAAATCTAGGAAAAATCCAGGAAAGATCTATGGTTTCTGAATTCCCATTATACTTCAGGAATTTTTAACTTTTAAATACAAAATCGGGAAAAAAATTATTGGTTTTTAAACTTTTACTAGTACAAAATCCAGGAACGATTCATGATTTTTGTCACGACCCAAAACATAGCCTGTCGTGATGGCGCCTAACGTGGTACTAGGCAAGCCGACACCTCAAGACATTTTCAACACTTTTAAGTGAAAAATGAAATAACACAGGTTTAAATAATTAAAACTCTCATAAACTGGATAGAAAGTCAAAACTCAATACGGAAATTCCCAAAACTAGGGTGTCACTGAGTACATGAGCGTCTATACAACACAAGTCTGAAAATACTGTCTATGAAAAACTGAAACTAAATACATAAGGCTGAAAGATAGGGAGGGAGAGTCAAGGTCTGCGAACGCCGGACAGCTACCTCGAAATCTCCGAATGATCAAGCTGCTCAGATAATCAACACTCACCGTATCCGAAAACACCTGGATCTGCACACGAAGTGCAGGGTGTTGTGTGAGTACAACCAACTCAGTAAGTAACAAGACTAATTATTTGATTGAAAGTAGTGACGAGCTTCACGGAGACAGTTCAACTACAGAAAATACAATCCAAGAAAATAGGCATGCTTTCAAGTTCGACATTTGAAGCCAAAACAGTTAATTCATGTCAAGTTCAATTGAAACAAGATATAGTATCTCTGAAACTACATGACAATGATATATGATAATTGAAGTACACAGTAATAAAATCAAGTGCATGTTCTCAGAGTAATAGTCACTCATTCCTCCCATCCACTCCAACACAGTCACTCGGCACTCGCGCTCCACTACAAGAAAATCGGCCTTTAAGGAAGGGAAATTTGGTCCCTAAAAGACCAATTCTGGTCCCCAAAGGAGAAATAACGACTGGCAAAAACTGGTCGCAACCCGTCGTAATAGCTTCCACCGCTAAATGTCAATAACGACGGGTCTAAAAACCTGGTCATTAATTGATTTAGAGACGAGCAGAAATTCTGGTCGTAAAATACATTTAGAGGCTACATATCTCGTCCCTAATAGATGATTAAAATTATACATATTCCCGTCGTTAGACCTTTTTAGCGACCAACCTCCAACTGGTCCTAAATTATCTTTTAGAGATGGGTAGAAAATCTTGTCGTAAAATACTTTTAGAGATGGGCAGAAAATCTGGTCGTGAAAAATAAATATATTTCAATCGTTAAACCATTTTAGCGACCAACCTTTAACTGGTAGTCCCATATTATCTTTTAGAGACGGGGTCCCTATTTAAATTAAAATAATTGGTGTAGTTTGGCGACCGTATTTTTGGTCTCTTATTAACCATGAGTAGTTCTAAAGCTCGATGCCACCAAAAGTTATTTTTATCAATCAATATCAAATTGTTATAGAAAAATCTGGATATAAAAATATAATATATCAAGTTAATATCCCATGATGATGTTAATTAGATTGAATATTTGCTCAATACCTTAACAAATAAAAGTTAGCTAGCACCCTGAGCTAGACTATGATATCAAGTTTTGCATAACAGTCCTAGCAAAATAATAATAAACTTGTGCATCTTCTAAACTTGCATCTTTACTTGTAGCTTCAATCTTCAAAACCTGTAAGTACAAAAGTTTGAAAAGATGATAAATAACTATAATATATGTAAATTTAAAACTAGCAATGGTTAAAGTGTTTATCCTAAAAGCAGTCTAAATTCACCAGGTGTTATCCAACAATATCAACAAGACTACATGAATATAAGTAAAATTAATTAGAAAAGCTTTGGGATGGTAAATCAAATTTTGGTTCGATAAATTCCGATACGGTAATTTGAGATTTACCATTCAAGAGAGCAACTATTACGAACAAAACACAACATCACTTGGTATTTTGAATCATGAGAGAATAATATCATCTACTTCTACTGAGCATGGACATTACCAGTTATGTGACATACAACAAATAAACATAACATTCAAAATCATGTTCTACCAATATAATTCAAAATAAGATGTGGCAAGTTTCTCATAGAATTCACAAGATTAATCTTTTGTCTAGCGGCTCTAACTTTGAATTCTCACATGCTTGGAGGAAAGAAAACATTATAGCAGATAAGCTTGCTAATTGCAGCGAAGTTTCACGAATAAAATATTTATTTAGTGTTGCCCGTAATCCGTGAGATTATAGTACTACACCAAGCTTGAAGGAAACAATGTTCTTGTCGAGTAGAGTTGAACATCCAAACCGATAAATCAATCTTTATTCTAGTTGCAAAGGAAACTCCAAGCAGTCTGAATGTCTACAATTACAATCCATCAGAAATCCAAGCACTTTGTTATGAAGTCACTGGCATCATTAGAAAGAACACCACGGAGAATAAATAATGCCATGTCACATAAGCTTGTGCAAATATTCATGTCACGACCCAAACTCCCTCTGTATAACATCGTGACGGCACCTAGTCTCTACGACTAGGTAAGCCTAACAAATTACGGAAAATAATAACCGAAAGTAAAATTTGGCAACTAACAACAATGGATACCTGAATAATTAGTAACAATGCCGTTCGGCATGTACGATAACCAATACTCTATAAATACACAGTCTTCCCAAAACCTGGAATATCATAAGTCACAAGCTACAGAAGGAAACTAGTATCTCTATACACTAGAGTCTAACAAAAAAAGTACGGAAGGTAGTCTCAAAAGAAAATGTGCAGGGAGAACTCCCGAGGAACCGCCTCGTAGTCTCAAAAGAAAATGTGCAGGGAGAACTCCCGAGGAACCGCCTCGTAGTCTCAAAAGTAAATGTACAGGGAAAACTCCCGAGGAACCGTCTCGTAGTCTCAAAGTAAATATCCAGGGAGAACTCCCGAGGAACCTCCTCGTAGTCTCAAAGTAAACACACAGCTCGAACCGATAAATACCATAGTTAACAACAAAATTTCTACAGTTATACTGACAAAGAACAAGAAAAAACAGAAAATCAACTAGGCATGCTTCACGGAGTTCTAATAAGTAATTAAAGCACTTAGACATGCGATATTAGATTAAACTGGATAGCTACACATGTTAGAATAGCTCAATACAAATGAAAACTAACTAATACTCATTTAAACGGTATAACTCAAATTAAAGAAAAAATAGATTACTACACAGTAAAATAAATCGGGGTTTACAACAAATATTCTGTGTACGTACTCGTCACCTCACGTACACGACGCTCAAATATCACAACAGTATCAAATCCTAAGGGTATTTCCCCCCCACAAGGTTAGACAAGCCACTTACCTCGAACCAAGCTCAATCAATCAGTAACAATGCCTTTTCCACGAATATTCGACTCCGAATGGCCCAAATCTAGCCAAAATCAATTACATACCATAAATACAACTATAAGAAATTAATCTAATTAATGAAATCAAAGCTAAAGCAAGAAATTAGAAAATCGCCGCAAAAAGTCAACCCGGGCCCACGTGTCGGAATCGGGTAAAAGTCACAAAATATGAACACCCATTCACTCGTACCAAAATTATCCAAATCCGATGTCAAAATCCCAATCAAAACCCAAAATCTTTGTTGAAGAACTTCTTTCCATTTCACCCAAAAATTTACCCTAAATCCGAAATTAAAGGGTGGGATCAACTATAGATTAATGAGATATAACTATAAAAGAGTTAAGAATCGTTACCCACAAGCTTCCTGTGAAAATCCCTCGAAATGTTGCCTCAATCCGAGCTCTCTACATCCAAAAATGGAGAATGAAATCAAACCCTCGCACTTAGCCCTTTTTTGCCTAGCGATTTCGCACATGCGGGCCAAGAATTGCACCTGCGTCACCGCACCTGCGAAATTCCCATCGCAGGTGCGGATTCCACTTAAAAACTCAGCGTCCGCTTCTGTGATCAAAGGGTCGCACCTGCATATGCGCACCTACGGACCCATGTCCGCTTCTGCTGTCTTCTTCCGCTCCTGCGGGTCGTTGAGTGCTTCTGCGGGCATCGCAGATGCGACACCTCCTTCGCACCTGCGATCCCAGGAAACTCCTCTCTTTTCCGCTTCTACACTTGCGATCCCGCACATGTGGTCTTCCCACCGCAGGTGCGAAAACACCAGAACTCAGATAGCTTTAGCAATTGCATAAGTCCAAAACTCAATCCGTTAAGCATTCAAACACACCCGAGGCCCCTGGGACCTCAACCAAACATACCAACTAGTACTAAATTACCATACGGAATTAGTCGAGCCCTCAAATCACATCAAACAATGCTAAAAACACGAATCACCATCCAATTCAAACTTAATGAACTTGAAACTTTAAATTTCTATAACCGATGCCGAAACCTATCAAACCACGCCCGATTGATCTCAAATTATGCACACAAGTCATATTCAACATTACGGACCTACTCCAACTTCCGAAATCAGAATATGATCCCGATATCAAAAAGTTCACTTCCGGTCAAAATCTCCAAAAATTCAACTTTCGCCATTTCAAGCCTAAATCAGCTACAGACCTCCAAAACATAATCCGGACACGCCCCTAAGTCCAAAATACCCAACGGAGCTAACGGAATCGTCAGAACTCCATTCCGGAGTTATCTTCACACAGTTCTGCCTACACTCAAAATCCTAAGGCTTAAGCTTCCGTTTAGGGACTAAGTATCCCTAAATACTCTGAAACTAAAAACAAAACCTCCCGATAAGTCACATAAGCAGAAAAAGATATGGGAGAAGCAGTTAATTGGGGATCGGGGCTATTACTCTCAAAACGATCGGCTGAGTCGTTACATTCTCCCCCTCTTAAAATAAGCGTTCGTCTTCGAACGGGCATAGAGACATACCTGAAGTGGTAAATAGATGAGGATAACGGCTGCACATATCCTGCTCGGTCTCCCAAGTCGCCTCCTCCACACAAGGTGCAGGGAGTAACGTGAGTACGCCAACTCAGTAAGTAACAACAATAAATAAGGACTGAGCAATAGTGACGAGCAATAAAGCATATAACGTTCATATCAGGAAATCTCAATAAAATACCACATGCTTTTAAAATTAGGATTTGAATCAAAACATCTCGTTTAAACCCAATTCCAGTAAAAATCATTTAAAGATATTTTTCAACAGTTTTCAAACAGAGGAAAAAGGAAAAAGTGAGCAAAAATGATGTAATCATAAACAGCCCCTCGGGCAAAACATCACTCATATACAGCCCCTCGGGCAAACCTCACAGTCACTCGTACCACTCGAGCATACCTCACAATCACTCTTTTCCACTCGGGCATACCTCACAATCACTCATGCCTCCCAGTCACTCAGCACTCGGCACTCGCACTCAGTAGGTACCTGCACTCACTGAGGGTGTGTACAGACTCCGGAGGGGTTCTTTCAGCCCAAGCGCTATATCAAGCCAAATCATGGCATAAATCACTCAGGCCCTCGGCCTATATCAAGCATGTTGCGGTGTGCATCTCGATCCCATAAATATGTAACATACTACGGCGTGCAGCCCGATCCCATAAATATCCTCAAAATTCAGGCCCTCGGCCTCACTCAGTCATAAACCTCTCAAGCCACTCGAGCATTTTAGTAAAACAGGGCATTCGGCCCAAAATATTTATATGCATCAAAATAGAGTCATAAAACTGAGTTATGTGGTAAACAAGTATAAACATGACTGAGTATAGATTTTCAATTGAAAACAGTGAGAGGATAGTAAGAAAAGGCCCCTAAGGGTCCAAACAGCACTGGCACAAGGCCCAAACATGGCATTCAGCTCAATTTACATAAACTCTTTCCAAAACATATAAGTATCATATAATTTCCAGAAAATATGCAACTTTACAGTTGCTACGGGACGGACCAAGTCACAATCCCCAACAGTGCACGCCCACACGCCTGTCACCTAGCATGTGTGTCACTAACAATAGTAGAATGATACAAAATTTGGGGTTTCGTACCCTCAGGACTAGATTTACAATCGTTACTTACCTCAAACCGGTCAAATCTCTACCCCGCAATGCTCTTGCCTCTGGACTCGGCCTCCAAATGCTCCGAATCTATTCACAATCAGTACAATACCATCAATACGAGCTAATGGAATGAATTCCACAAGAAAAGCTATAAAATTAGACCAAAATCCGAAATTGGCTCAAACCCGGCCCCCAGGCCCATGTCTTGAAATCCGACAAAATTTACAAAACTAGAAAGCCCATTCACTCACGAGTGTAACCATATCAAATTCATAAAAATCCGACATTATTTGGTCCTTCAAATCCTTAAATTACTCCTCCAAAAATCTCAAGCCCTAACACCTCATTTTCAATGGGAACTCAATGTGAAATCACCATATATACGAGTATTAGGGCTCAAGTAACTTACCTCAATGAAACCCCCCTTGATTCCCTCTTCAAATCTCTCCCAAAAGCTCCAAAACCAAATAGAAATGGTGAAGAATGCACCAAAATTCGCGAAGTGTGCAATATGTACCCTTTGCCCAGGTTTCTCACACCTGCGGACATTTACTCGCACCCGCGCGACCGCACCTGCGGTCCAAGGAACTGCACCTGCGCAACTTACTTATCCGCCAAGACTCCGCATCTGTGGCAAACCCGTCGCACCTGCGCGTGGCGCGCCGCATCTGCGAAGCCAACCTTCTTCCTTCCTTCCGTATTTGCACCCAAGGCTCGCACCTGCGGGCTCGCACATGCGCATCCTGCCTAGCCCAGCATTGCCCGCACCTGCGAACCCTCTTTGCGCACCTGCGACTCCTCCTTCCGCAGGTGCGGAAATAGCAGAAGCAGCAGCTCCAGCTGTAAATTCCAACTTCGACAAATCCGTTAACCATCAGGAATCACCCCGAGGCCATCGGGACCTCAACCAAAAATACCAACAAGTCATATATCAACATACAAACTTAGTCGAACCTTCGAATTACTCAAAACAACATCCAAACACCAAATTACCCTCGGATTCAAGTCTAAGAACTTCTAAATTTCCAAATTCGACAACCGATGCCGAAACCAACCAAACCATGTCCGAATCACCTTAAATTTTGCACACACGTCACAAATGACACTACGAACCTATTCCAACTTCCGAAATTCTGTTCCGACCCCGATATCAAATTTTCTACTGCTGACCAAAATCGCCAAATTTCCAACTTCGCCAATTCAAGCCTAATTCTACCACGAACCTCCAAATTTCATTCCGGACACACTCCTAAGTTCAAAATCACCTAACTAAGCTAAGGGAAGTATCAGAATTCAAATCCGACATCGTTTACACATAGGTTAACATCCAGTTAACTTTTCCAACTTAAGTTTCTACTTAAGAGACTAAGTGTCTCAATTAGCTCTGAAATCACTTCAGTCCCTAACCAACTAACCCGATATATCATAATATAGCTGAATAATACAAAAAGAAGGAGAAATAGGAAAAATGGGGCTATAACTCTCGAAACGACCGGCCGGGTCGTTACAGTATGAAACCCCGAACTATGTGTTATGTGATTGGTTTTGAGGTGACGCACATGCTAGGTGACGGGCGTGTGGGCGTGCACCGTAGAAATTGTGACTTGGTCAAATTCCATGAAATTGTATAGTTGTATAATCTATTGATACCAGTACATTATCTATGTGCTAGAGAAAATTGAGTTGAGACTCGTATTATAAATCATGTTTAGACATATATTGTTATTATTAGTACCCACTAGGATCATTTCTATGGTTGAATAATATATTCATATTGTAATTTCACACTCAGTCATGTTTATTCATTTCATATCATATCTCAGTCTCTGTTGCTATTTGTTAATACATCATATTATCATTTTGGGCTGATTATAATGATTTCTAAGAGCCCGAGAGACTGGAGAGGTAGATGACTGAGTGAGGCCGCTGGCCTAATTGTGAGGATATTATGAGATCGAGTTGCACGCCGCAACATGTTTTATTGATTTACGCCATGATTAGCTTGATATAGCGCTTGGGCTGAAGGAGCCCCTCCGAAGTTTGTACACACCTCCAGTGAGCATAGGTACCTACTAAGTGTGAGTGTTGAGTGCCGAATGATGAGTGACTGTGAGGAAAGAGTGAGTTTGAGGTTGGAGTGAATGGGAGGACTGAGTGACTGTTACTCTGAGAGGATGCATTGATTTCATTATTTGTTGCATTTCAGCTGTCATATATCAGTATTTTGGAAATTTCGGAAAAATATTATTTTCTGTTTCGGTCAAACTTGATATGAAATTTCAATGAAATATTAAATATTGAACTTGAGAGCATGCCTACTCTTTTATATTGGAAAGTATTGTATTTGGACTTAGCTGAGAAGCTCGTTACTACTTTCAGTTCTTTATTTATTATTGTTACTTATTGAGTTGGTTGTACTCATACTATATCTTGCACTTCGTGTGCAGATCCAGGTGATCCCGGATACAGTGGGTGTTGATTCTTTCACACAGTCGATTTTTCGGAGATTCAGAGATAGCTGCCATGTTTCGCAGACCTTGTCTCTCCTTCCCTATCTTTTTGTTTATTGTATTTGGTCTCAGATTATTATAGACCTTATTTTCTAGACTTGTAATATATAGATGCTCATGTACTCAGTGACACCAGGTTTTGGGAGTGTTTGTATCGGTATTTGCGAGACTTGTGGATTGTGTTTAAATATTATATTTTCAAACTTAAAAGAAATTTGGTTTGTTGAGATTATCGGCTTGCCTAGTATCGAGATAGGCGCCATCACGACAGGTTAGGATTTTGGGTCGTGATACTTACTTTACTATAGAGGTATATGTACGGATCATGGTTCAAGATCAAAAGTTGATTCAAAAGTTGATTCAAGAATCAACTTCAATCTTAAAATCGTTCATCCACTATCAGTCATAAATGAAAAACACTCCATAATTAAAACAAACAGCATATATCTTATCACAACCAAGAATTTTGATTTATTAGTCTTTTTCAAACTCATTTTGAATCCAAAAAGATTAATTCAATCAGTGAAGATAAGAATACTTACTACTAATACAATATTTTAATTTCAAAAACAAATCAAAACCAAAACATAATCGTGCAAAAGGATTGAAATTTATTTTTCCCAAGTAAAAAGGCTTGATCTTTATTAGGCCTCACGAGAAAATAGCAGTAAAAAGACAATCAATTAGACTTCTACAAGCTAATCTCTGATTGGAAAAAAGAAAAAAAGAATTCTGACAAAAATAAGAACACCCAATTACTACTACAATATTACTATAAGTTAATAAACAAATCAAAATCATAACATAATCGAGAAAAAGGCTTGTGTCAAAAAGCAAGCTCATTTAAATCAATGAAAAACAGGAAATTCAAAGTAAACCCCAAGGAATAAATAAGAATACACAATTACTACAACAACATTCCAGTTTCCAAAGTTAAATAAAATCAGAAATAATCTAGAAAAAGTGCTGATCTTTATTAGTAAAACAAAAAAACTAATATGAAAAACACGCTCACTTAATACCCCCAAAACAATAGAACTAACTCTCTGGAATGAGCAGTAAAAAAAGATAAGAATACCCTTTTCGCTGATTATACAAAAGAAAAAATACCAGATTATGAAACCTTACCAATTTTTCAATGTTAGAGAAGAAAAAGAAGAAGAACTCGGATAAAGCAAAGTAATCAACAACTTGAAAGAGGGGGCGTACCTTGGATTCTCAAACGAGCAAGATGGAAACTTGGGGAGATTTGGATTCGCACACTACCAGATTCACAACCTGTGTTTTGAGAAAACAGAGATAAAGAAGATGGGAAGAGCTTGGCGGAGTACCAGGGCAAAGCTGTGCGGGAGTTGTGTTTTGAGAAGACAGAGAGTTTCTTCACTTTTTAGAACTTTTTATTTCAATATATTAGTTTTGGCGCCTGATTTTTAGAAAATAATAGTTTTTAAATATTTTGGTATTACACTTGGCGGTACTCTCACGCTCAATTCCCCTCAATTATAATTTGGGAGCAGTTCCTAATTTCTTTAGGGACCAGATTAAGTACCTTCACAATAAAATAAAGCATTAAGGATCGCAATATAATCTCGTCCCAATAAATATATTTTTTGCGACGGGGTTCTTAACCTGTCCCTAAAAGCTGGTCGTAGATAAAGCTTTTTCTTGTAGTGCTCGTTACTTACACTCGCGCTCAGTAGGCACCTGCGCTCGCTGTAGGTGTGTAGATCCGAAAGGGCTCCTTCAGCCCAAGCGTTATAATAAGCCAATCGTGGCATAGATCAATAAAACATGTTGCGGAGTGCAGCCTGATCCCAATAAATATTCACATAATCTGGCCCTTGGCCTCACTCAGTCGTCCATCTCTCCAGTCTCCCAAACTCTCAATAATCATGATAATCAACCTAAACAATGATGATATAGTGTATCAATAAAGAATAACAGAGACTGAGATATAATATGTAAGTAAAACTATGACTGAGTACAAAATAGCAATTTAGTAGATAATTTGTCACGACCACGACCTCTGGGGGTCCCTACAGTATCAACACATAGCCTAAGCATGATTTCTAACATGATTTTCAGTTCAATTTCTATAACACATGGAGAATATACGGATAACAACAGATTATTCAACTATACAGTTCTATGGAATTGACCGAGTCATAATTACTATGGTGCACGCCCACACGTCCGTCACCTAGCATGTGTGTCACCTCAACACCAATCACATGAGATAAAATTCGGGGTTTCATACCCTCAGGACCAAGTTTAGAACTGTTACTTACCTCAAACCGTATAAATCCCTACTGCAACACGCCCTTGCCTCGCGAATCGGCCTCCAAATGCCTCGAATCTAGCCACAAACAGTTTGATACAATCAACACGGGCTAAAAGAATCAATTCCATAAGAAAATACTAAGTTATTAATTAAAAGTCAAAAAGTCGACTCAAAAGCCGTCCCCCGGGTCCACATTTCAGAATTCAATAAAAGTCACAAAATCTGGAAGCCCATTCAGCCACGAGTCTAACCATACCTAATTTATCAAAATTCAACACCAAATCGACACTCAAATCCCCAATTTAAACTTTCTAAATCCCTAGTCTCAAACCCCTAAATTACACCTCAAAATCACACAATCTAGGTGAAAAATTCAATGGAAAAATATAATTATTAAATAAATTTAACCACAAGTGATTTACCTCAAGAAATCCCTCAAAAATCCTCTCAAAAATCGCATAATACCGGAGCTTGGAATGTTCAAAATGAGAAAAATCGCGAACTCTTAAATTTAAGGTTTTGTCCAGCCTTTTCGCTCCTGCAAAAACTTAACCACATATGCGGCATCGCAGACACGATAATACTTCTGCTTCTACGGTGATCAACTAGAACTGGCCTTCGTACCTACGGACCATGCTCCGCTCCTGCGCAAACGCAGGTGCGACCCTCTTTCTTGCTCCTGCGTTGGCCTCCGCTTCTGCGCTCAACCTCTTCGCATCTGCGACCACGCGACCATAACCTTCCTCACTCCTGGCTGCATCTGTGCTCCCCACCTCGCACCTGCGACCAAAGCTTCGCAAGTGCGATGTCACGACCCAAAATTCCCTCCGTAGGATGTTGTGATGGCTTCCTAGTCTCTAAGACTAGGTAAGCTTATCAATGCGGAATAACAATAGAAATCTGAAATTCACATAATTACAACTCCCAAAAACTCGGTAGAAATAAGTCACAAGCTTCTAAGAATTTTTTCTCAATGTCTCTATATATCAGAGTCTAAAGAAAATAAAGAAGCAACATAATAAGGATAGAAGGGGACTTCAGAGTCTGCGGACGCTGGCAGATATACCTCGAAGTCTCCATACACAGGTAGCTCAATGATATCTGGGCTGGTAGAAAGTACTTGGATCTGCACAAAAAGATGTGCAGAAGCGTAGTATGAGTACACCACAGCGGTACCCAGTAAGTGCCAAGCCTAACCTCGGTAGAGTAGTGACGAGGTCAGGTTAGGCCCTACTGAAATAATAAAAGACATGGTGAAATGTTTAACAATATAATAACAATAAATGGCAATAAAAATGAATCAAGTAAGTAGTATGTCACCATTAAATTACATAGAATAAGGGCAAATAATACCTCGCGGAAAGAAAACAGAAATTTACAACTTTAAGAAAAATCACGACAATAATCAAAGACAAATGCAGCCATAAAGAAATATCAACAGGGGCACTCCCGAGGTACCGCCTCGTAGTCCCAAATCATAAATAAATTTATAATATCTCATTTTCTTATATCACCGCGGGAGCCTTCACAATTTATTTTAAAGAAAATATTTTTCCCAAAATAGCATCCTGCGTTTTAGCCACCCTTATCACACAGCATGACTTCTATTAGTTTCCCTACTAGCCACGTGTATCAAGCTACCCTTATCTCACCGCATGCGTTTCAACACCTAGACCTTATACCACCGCATGCGTATCAATATCACAATATATCACAATTTACACCTCAAGTGCCCAAATATTTCAATTTGTTAAAATAAACAACATCAACAATATTTTCCACAACAGGGAGCTCACGGCTCAATCACAATGAGTACAAAATCTCACAAAATATTCGGGAATAAATAACTCAGCAAAAAATAATATTTCAAATTTTTTAATATATTGCTTCAGTACTAAATTTAAAATATCAAATACTTCATATTAATAATATTTAAATTTAAAAAAAAAATTCACCTTCAAATAATGCACAAAATAAAAGAAACTAAGTTTTAACCAAACAGGTAAAACAATTAGCAGGAAAAGGTCAAGCAAATTTAAAGTATAAAAAATCAGATCAATGATGAAGAATATAACAAGAAAAAATAATTTAATTAATATGCAACAGTGATCTACACAATATAAAAATATAATCTTCCACATTTAGCCCGAGTACATACTCGTCACCTCGTGTACGCGACTTTCAATACATTACAATTATCACATCAATACCAATCCTAGGAAAAATTTCCCTCACACAAGGTTAGACAAGTTACTTACCTCAGACCACGCTCAATCAGTCAAGTAGAATGCCTTTTCCTCGATTGTCCAACTCCAATCGGCTCGAATCTAGTCATAATTAATTTGATTCAATCAATGCAAATTATAGGAATAAATTCTATAAAAAATATAATTTTCCCATAAAAATCCGAAATTTCACCCAAAAATCGACAGTAGGTCCCACATCTCGGAACCCGACAAAAGTTACGAAATATGAACGCCCGTCCAACCACGATTCCAACCATATAAATTTTACCAAATTCTGATATCAACTCGACCTCCAAATCCTCAATTAAAGTCTATGAAAATTTCTACCATTTGCAACCCAATTCATTGATTTAGGGATAAAAACAACAATGGATTCGGGTATCTTGACCAATATTGAGTTAAGAACACTTACCCCGTTGTTTTCCTTGAAAATATCTCGAAAATAGCCTCTTCCCGAGCTTCAATTTGGTAAAAATGGATTTCAGATTTTTAACATTCTTTCCAGGTTCGCATTTGCGGACAAAAACTTCGCATTTGCAGATAAAAACTTCGCATTTGCGAATGAACAGTACCTCCCATGAACAATACCTCACCAGAAACCATCAAACTCAAACTTCTCCGAAATGATCAGAAACCACCCTGAAACTCATCCGGAACCTCCCGGACACAAACCATATATGAATTTCAATCATAAAATATTATACGGACCTGATCGCGCACTCAAAATACTGAAAAGAGGTCGTCTTGACCCTATATTGACCATGGTCAAACTCTCAAATTTTTTAACTTTACTAGTCTCTCAACCAATGATCCAAAAATACAACCAAGCCCCTCGGGACCCGTCAAATCATACCGCCAAGTCCCAAAACATGATACAAACTTAGTCGAAGTCTCAAATCACATCAAACAACGCTAAAACCACGAATCATACCCTAATTCAAGATTAAGGAACTTAAGAATTTCCAACTTCTACATTCGATGCTGAAACCTATCAAATCAAGTCTGATTGACCTCAAATTTTGCACACAAGTCATAAATGATATAACAGAACTATGAAAATTTTCAGAATTGGATTCCGACCCCGATATCAAAAAGTCAACCCCCCGGTCAAACTTCCAAAAAATTAAACTTTTGTCTTTTCAAGCCTAATTCCACTATGGACTTCCAAATAATTTTTCGGGCACGCTCCTAAGTCCAAAATCACCCTACAGAGCTATTGGAATCATCAAAATTTTATTTCGGGGTCGTTTACCTATAAGTCGACATCCGATCACTATTTTAACTTAAACTTTAAACCTTGAAACTAACAAGCCCCAAAATCGAAGAGCGCGACCCAAACTCATTCATGAATAAAGAGAATATATATCTTCATTAATCAAACAATAAAGTGATCATGTCTGCAATACCAATTTCTTACCATTAGTTACTTCATTTAAAGTCTCAATTTCACACACATTTTTCATAATCTAAAGTGGAAATAGTAATTCAAATACAACACAACAAGTTTGACTTTCCAGCACCGATATACAACCCACACTATGTCTACGGAACCTCTATAGTTAAAGGAGAGTACAATGATGATGCCGGCAACAAGGCCCCGGCTATACCTCAAATAGAATACACAAAGTACAAAAGATACATGACCCCGCGATGAAGTGGGGCTCACCAAGTCAGGTGGGAAGAAGGTGTACTGCTATCATTGATCAATATCTTCTGCTACGAAACTACCTGCATCCATTTAAAGAAGCAGTGCCCCCGACAAAAGGGACGTTAGTACTGTCGAATAACACTAGTATGAATAACTAAACACCCTTTCAATAGAATGACAAATAATACAAACAAGATTATCATAATGTCAATGGAAGCCTTAATCAACATCAAAGCTTAATTTAGGATCAAGACAGTGTTCAAATTAATTTCCATATCTCATATGGGGAGATTTTTACTATCGATATACCATTGTCCAAAATACCATTATTCATAATATCAGTACCACTGTACTCTCAGCACGGAGTCCGATCACAACCCGATCGGCTAGACTATCTCATTAGAGACATCAACCACAATTACTCTCAATATTAATACTACCGTCTTTAACATGGAGTTCGATCATGACCCGATCGGCTAGGCTATCTAGTAGGGACATCGACCACAATCACCAATTTGATTACAATTTCTAGTACAATCACCACTATGTGTGCGGCATGGTATCCGATCACGACCCGATCAGCTAGGCTATCTTATTCGAGACATCAACCTTTTTATATCAATCATCGCATTTCATACTTCTTTCACATCATTACATTTCATTTGCACTAATGGCTATAATTATATAATCATTCTTGGCACGCTGGCCGTATTTAGTATTTCATGCTCATCTTTTCACTTTCAAACATCAACATCATCATTACCAACAACAATAATTCAATTCAAGGTGTGTAGTACACACGTGAGCAATTAAGAGTCTAAGGCACATAGAGATTCTACACAAAATTTGGCATAATAACCTTCGTTTGAACTTGACTTGAAGTCGAAACATTATTAATGTACAGCCCATACTCGAGCACATCCTCAATTTATAACATAACCTGAATAAAGCATTTATGATACTTATAGAACATATAACTCTCAATCTAATCTTATTCGGAATAGCTAATTTTATAATGAACCACTCGGGACTTACATAATTTACATGAATATCGTGGGATTCAATTCTAAGAGAAGAGTTTAGCCAACATACCTCAATCGAGCTTCCTTAAACTCTAAAATATTCCGGAATTCTTAGCAACTTCAATCTATTGCAGAAATATAACAAATTGAACCAAAATTAGGAAGATGCTCATGGTTCTAGCTCATTTGAGCATTTTATCAAACACTAGGTGTGCATTAAAGTTTCAAGGTCCTTTTATGGAGGATTCCATCATCCCACAACCCAATCTTTACCATGCTTAGTTCAACAATCTTCCTACACCTCTTGATATCACATGCATGTAAAATAAATAACTCTCATGCCCAAAAATTACCTTGCTAATTACCCAATTT
This sequence comes from Nicotiana tabacum, assembly GCF_000715075.1. Lineage (NCBI taxonomy): Eukaryota > Viridiplantae > Streptophyta > Magnoliopsida > Solanales > Solanaceae > Nicotiana > Nicotiana tabacum. The sequence goes on along the minus strand of NC_134098.1, from coordinate 90,533,107 downwards.
CAGATAATTTTGAAATTAGGGGTTAGGGTGTAGAATCTTACCTCTAGGATGAAGACCTAGTGAGTTTCCCTTCTTAATCTTCCAAAATTTGAGCAAGAATTGAGGAACAATTATTGAAGAACACCTTCTCACTCTAGGGCATCCTCTCTCACTCTAAAATTCAGAGTTTAGCTCAAAAATGGCACAAAACGTGTATTTAACGAAGTAGGATCGGGTTTTAAAAACCCAAAAATGGAGCTCCGGAACAAGGTCTGCGATTGCATAATCGATATGCGGACCGCATATCGGCCGCATAATTGGTGTCCAAAGCTAGCCAAAAATCTGTCTGGGTTTGCGGTCACTATGTGGCCCGCAGACTTGTTTTGCGATCGCATAATGAACCGCAGAACAGTTCTGCGGTCGCATAGTCGGCCGTAGAAGGGCATCCAAAATTACCTCTCTCCTGCCTCACTCTGCGGCCACTATGTGGTCTGCAGAGTAATTTTGCGGTCGCATAATGGACAGCAAAAATGTATTTTTCTGCCAAATATTTTTCTTTATCCCTCAGTGAATTGTTCAATCCAAAAATTTCGAGTCGCAGTTCGCAAGCTCGTCGCGAAGAATTTCTATAATCCTCAACACGTAAAATCAATTCGGAACCACGAAACATTATTTTCTTTTACAAAATTTTACGGGCCTTTATAGGAACTAAGTGTCCCAATTCATTCCAAAACCTCACCGGACCCGAACTAACCACCTCAGCGAGTCACATAACAATTATAAGGCATATATTGAGCAGTAAATAGGGGAACAGAGTTATAATACTCAAAATTACTGGCCGAGTCGTTACATTCTCCCCCTCTTAAACAAACGTTCGTCCTCGAACGGGTTTAGAATTATACCTGGATTGGTGAAAAGATGAGGATAGCGGTTGCGCATATCATGCTCGGTCTCCCAAGTCGCCTCCTCGACTGAATGACCCCTCCACTGTACTTTTACTGAAGCAATACTATTCGATCTCAACTTTTTAACCTGTCTATCCAAAATAACAGCTGGTTCCTCAACATAAGATAAATCTTTGTCCAACTGAACTGAGCTGAAATCTAACACATGGGATGGATCGCCGTGATACTTTCGGAGCATGGAAACATGGAATACTGGATGAACTGTAGTGAGGTTAGGTGGTAGTATAAGTCTGTAGGCCACCTCTCCAATCCTTTCAAGTATATCAAAAGGTCCAATATATCTCGGGCTCAACTCGTCCTTCTTCCCTAACCTCATAACACCCTTCATGGGTGAAACCCGGAGCAAGACCTGATCACCAACCATGAATGCAACATCACGAATCTTCCGACCTGCATAACTCTTTTGTCTAGATTGGGCTGTACGAAGTCGATCCTGTATCAATTTAACCTTTTCCAAAGCATCTTGAACCAAGTTCGTTCCCATTAGTCCAGCTTTACCTAGTTCGAACCAACCCACTGGAGACCGGCACCGCCTACCATATAAGGCCTCATACGGCGCCATCTGAATGCTCGATTGATAACTGTTGTTGTAAGCAAACTCCGCAAGTGGTAAGAACTGATCCCAAGCACCCCCAAAATCTATCACACACGCACGAAGCATATCCTCCAGTATCTGAATAGTGCGTTCAGACTGCCCGTCCGTCTGAGGGTGAAATGTTGTACTCAACTCTACCCGAGTACCCAATTCACGCTGTATTGCCCTCCAGAACCGTGTTGTAAACTGCGTACCCCGGTCAGAGATGATAGATACCGGTACGTCATGAAGTATGACAATCTCGCGAATATAGATTCGAGCCAACTGCTCGGAAGAATAGGTAGTCATCACAGGAATGAAATAAGGTGACTTGGTCAGCCTATCCACAATCACCCAAATTGCATCAAACTTCCGCCGAGTCTGTGGAAGCCCAACAATGAAATCCATAGTGATCCGCTCCCATTTCCACTCCGGAATCTCTAACTTCTGAAGCAATCCACCTAGCCGCTGATGCTCATATTTTACCTGGTGACAATTTAGACACCGAGCTGCATACTCCACTATGTCTTTCTTCATTCGCCTTCACCAATAGTGCTATCTCAGGTCCTGATACATCTTTGCAGCACCCGGATGAATGGAGTACCACGAACTGTGAGCCTCCTGTAAAATAAACTCATGCAAACCTTATACATTAGGCACACATAACCTGCCCTGCATCCGTAATACATCGTCATCTCCAATAGTGACTTCCTTGGCATCACCGTGCTGAACTACGTCCTTAAGGACAAGCAGATGGGGGTTATCATACTGACGCTCTCTGATACGATTATAAAGAGAAGACTGAGAAACCACACAATCCAAAACTCGGCTCGGCTCAAAAATATCTAATTTGACAAAGTGGTTGGCCAAGGCCTGAACATCCAAGGCTAAAGGCTTCTTTGCTACCGGTAGATATGCTAAGCTGCCCAAACTCTCCGCCTTACGACTCAAGGCATCGGCCACCATATTGGCCTTTCTGGGATGATAGAGAATGGTGATATCATAATCCTTAAGTAACTCCAACCACCTTCGCTGCCGCAAATTAATATCCTTCTGCTTAAACAAATACTGTAAACTTCGGTGATCGGTATAAACCTCACAATGGACACCGTACAAATAATACCGCCAAATATTTAAAGCATGAACAATAGCTACTAACTCAAGGTCATGTACATGATAATTCTTCTCATGCACTTTTAACTGTCTGGACGCATAGGCAATCACCCTACCATCTTGCATTAACACTGCATCGAGACCAATACGTGATGCATCACAATATATAGTATAAGACCCCAAACATGTAGGCAATACCAATACTGGGGCTATAGTCAGCTTTTGAAATCTCTCCTCACATTCCTCGGTCCACCTGAACGGAGCACCCTTCTGGGTTAATTTGGTCGTACGTGCAGCAATAGAAGAGAAACCATCTACAAATCAGCGATAATACCCTGCCAAACCAAGGAAACTCTGGATCTCCATAGTTGAGGACGGTCTGGACCAACTCTGCACTGCTTCAATCTTCTTCGGATCTAACTTGATCCCCTCGCACGAAACAATATGACCCAAAAATTCCACTAAATCAAGCCAGAATTCACACTTTGAAAATATTGCATATAATTTCTTTTCTCTCAAAGTCTGAAGCACAATCCTCAGGTGCTGCTCATGATCCTCCCGACTCTGGGAATACACCAGAATGTTGTCAATAAATACAATGACAATTGAGTCAAGATAGGGCTGAAATACACTGTTCATCAGATGCATAAATGCTGCTGGGGCGTTGGTCAGCCCAAATGACATTATAAGAAACTCATATTGATCATACCGAGTCCTGAAAGCAGTCTTCGGGATATCTAGTTCCCGAATCTTCAACTGATGATAGCCTGAACGCAAGTCAATCTTAGAGAACACCCTAGCACCCTGAAGCTGATCAAATAGGCCATCAATACGTGGCAATGGATACCTGTTCTTCACTGTGACCTTCTTCAATTGGCGATAATCAATACACATCCGCATAGAACCATCCTTCTTCTTCTTCACAAATAAGACAGGAGAACCCTAAGGCGATACACTGGGCCGAACAAAACCCTTATCAAGCAGTTCCTGTAATTACTCTTTTAATTCTTTCAATTCTACTAGGGCCATACGATATGGTGGAATAGAAATGGGCTGAGTACCCGGCAACAAATCAATGCCAAAGTTAATATCCCTGTCGGGTGGCATACCCGGAAGATCCACTGAAAATACATCAGGAAAATCTCTTACTACAGGAACTGACTCCACTGTAGGAGTATCAACACTAACATCTCTCACATAGGCCAGATACGCATCACACCCCTTCTCAACCATTCGTTGAGCTTTAAGAAATGAAACAACTCTGCTAGGAACATAATCCAAGGTACCTCCCAACTCTAGCCGCGGTAGACCTGGCATAACCAATGTCACTGTCTTGACGTAACAATCAAGGATAGCGTGATAGGGCGACAATCAGTCCATGCCCAAAATAATATTGAAATCCACCATAATGTCCAATAATAAATCAGCTCTAGTTTCAAAACCACTGATAACAATTAAACACGACCAATACACGCGGTCCATAATAATAGATTCACCCACAGGTGTAGATACATAAACAGAAGAACTAAAAGAATCATGGGATACGCCCAAATACGGGGTAAAATAAGATGACACATAAGAATAAGTGGAGCCTGGATCAAATAACACTGATGCATCTCTATGACAGACTGAAAAAATACCTGTGATAACAGAATCGGATGCAACAGCCTCTGTCCTAGTAGGAAGGGCTTAATATTTGGCCTGGCCTCCCCCTCTAGGGAGATCCCTACCTGTCCGACCTCCACATATAGCTGGCTGCAGGTGGAGTAGAAACTAGTGTAGTAATCATGGCTTGAGAAGCCTGAGGGCCTTGTGGAACTAGTAGAGCCTGAGAAATCTGTGGAGGTGCACCCCTCCTAAGTCTGGGGAAATCCCTGATGATATGATGAGTGTCACCACACTCAAAATAAGCCCTCGGAGGACGTGGCTGCTGGGACTGGCTCGGGCCTGATCGACTGGACTGCCCGTTGAAAGCACCCCATATAGGATGTACAGTAGACACTGGCGGTGCATAATATGGAACATGGGTCTGGGAGTAGCCGGAATACTGCTGGAAGCTGGAAGTACTGAATGAATAGGACGGCTCACATAGCCTCTACCATGAGGGGATGCAGCTGGGGCACGAGAACTGTTATATGTGCCAGAATCTAGAGGTCTCTTAGCTTCCCTCTCTTCTCTCTCCCGAGTTCGCATACCCTCCAATCTCCTAGAAATTGACACCACATGTTGGTATATGATGTCCATCTCCAGTTCTCGGGCCATACTGAATCTGATACTAGGGTTGAGCCCTTCAATAAATCGATGAACCCACTCTCGAACAGTGGCAACTAAGGCTGGTGTATGCATAGCCAAATCAGTGAATCAGACCGCATATTCTGACACGGTCATAGAACCCTGGCATAGCTGCTCAAACTTTGCGCGCCAGGAATCTTTAAGACTCTGAGGAACATACTCCCTCAAGAACATATCTGAAAATTAAGTCCAAGTGAGTGAAGCTGCCTCAGCCGGACTATCCAACTCGTATGCCCGCCACCACTAGTAGGCCGCTCCTCTAAGCTGGAATACCATGAAAGAAACCCCACTAGAATCCACAATACCCATAGTACGGAGGATACAGTGACATTCCTCAAGAAAACCCTGAGCATCCTCTGAAGCCAAACCGTTGAAAGTGGGAGGGTGGTACTTCTTGTACCTCTCGAGCCTGAGTTGCTCCCCTCCGAAATTGTTTCTCTAGCCTCAGGCCGAACTGGGACAACTGGCTGCACTGGTATAACCTCTAGAGCATGGTCAACCTGGGCCCGTGGCTATGGCGTACGGGCGGTGGGAGTCTGTGCTCCTCCCCCGGCCTGAGATGTGGCAAGAGCAAGTGGAATCAACCCTGCCTGAGCTAGAGTGCCAAACATGCTCAAGAACTGGGCAAGAGTCTCCTGAAGTGCAGGGGTAGTAACAAGCATCTTAGGTGCCTGTTCTCCAACTGGATCTACTGGTGGTTTCTCTACAGCAGCTCGTGCAGGTGCCCTGGCTGCACCACGTGGTCTTCCTCGGCCTCTGCCCCGACCCTGGTCTCTTGCGGCTTCAGCAGGGGGCACGAGTGTCTGATCATCGGATCTAGTTGTGCGTGTCCTCACCATCTGTGAGAGAATAGAAAGACAATGGTTTAAAATTTTGAAGTCAACAAATGCGCACGATAAGGAATCAAAGAAGTGAATATTTTCCTAACAGTTCCATAGCCTCCCGAAGATAAGTACAGATGTCTCCGTACCGATCCGCGAGACTCTACTAAACCTTCTTGTGTCTCATAACACCTATGAACCTAGAGCTCTGATACCAACTTGTCATGACCCCAAATTCCCCAAGTAGGATGTCGTGATGGCACCTAGTCTCTAAGACTAGATAAGCCTATTAATGCGTAATAACAATAGAAATCTGAAATAAATAAATCTGAAATTCACATAATTACAACTCCCAAAAACCCGGTAGAAATAAGTCACAAGCTTCTAAGAATTTTTTCTCAATGTCTCTATATATCAGAGTCTAAAGAAAATAAAGAAGCAACATAATAAGGATAGAAGGGGACTCCGGAGTCTGCGGACGCTGGCAGATATATCTCGAAGTCTCCATACACTGGTAGCTCACTAATATCTGGGCTGGTAGGAAGTACCTGGATCTGCATAAAAAAATGTGCAGAAACATAGTATGAGTACACCACAGCGGTACCCAGTAAGTGCCAAGCCTAACCTCGGTAGAGTAGTGGCGAGGTCAGGTTAGTCCCTACTGGAATAATAAAAGACATGGTGAAATGTTTAACAACATAATAACAATAAATGACAATGGAAATGAATCAAGTAAGTAGTATGTCACCATTAAATTACATAGAATAAGGGCAAATAATACCTCGCGGAAAGAAAATAGAAATTTACAACTTTAAGAAAAATCACGACAATAATCAAAGGCAAATGCAGCCATAAAGAAATATCAACAGGGTCACTCCCGAGGTACCGCCTCGTAGTCCCAAATCATAAATAAATTTACAATATCTCATTTTCTTATATCACCGCGGGAGCCTTCACAATTTATTTTAAAGAAAATATTTTTCCCAAAATAGCATCCTGCGTTTTAGCCACCCTTATCACACAGCATGACTTCTATTAGTTTCCCTACTAGCCACGTGTATCAAGCTACCCTTATCTCACCGCATGCGTTTCAACACCTAGACCTTATACCACCGCATGCGTATCAATATCACAATATATCATAATTTACACCTCAAGTGCCCAAATATTTCAATTTGCTAAAATAAACAACATCAACAATATTTTTCACAACAGGGAGCTCACGGCTCAATCACAATGAGTACAAAATCTCACAAAATATTCGAGAATAAATAACTCAGCAAAAAATAATATTTCAAAATTTTTAATATATTGCCTCAGTACTAAATTTAAAATATCAAATACTTCATATTAATAATATTTAAATTAAAAAAAATTTCACCTTCAAATAATGCACAAAATAAAAGAAACCAAGTTTTAACCAAACAGGTAAAACAATTAGCAGGAAAAGGTCAAGCAAATTTAAAGTATAAAAAATCAGATCAATGATGAAGAATATAACAAGAAAAAATAATTTAATTAATATGCGACAGTGATCTACACAATATAAAAATATAATCTTCCACATTTAGCCCGAGTACACACTCGTCACCTCGTGTACGCGACTTTCAATACATTACAATTATCACATCAATACCAATCCTAGGGAAACTTTTCCTCATACAAGGTTAGACAAGTCACTTACCTCAGACCACGCTCAATCAGTCAAGTAGAATGCCTTTTCCTCGATTGTCCAACTCCAATCGGCTCGAATCTAGTCATAATTAATTTGATTCAATCAATGCAAATTATAGGAATAAATTCTATAAAAAATATAATTTTCCCATAAAAATCCGAAATTTCACCCAAAAATCGACAGTAGGTCCCACATCTCGGAACCCGACAAAAGTTACGAAATATGAACGCCCGTCCAATCACGATTCCAACCATACAAATTTTACTAAATTCCGACATCAATTCGACCTCCAAATCCTCAATTAAAGTCTATGAAAATTTCTACCATTTTCAACCTAATTCACTGATTTAGGGATAAAAACAATAATGGATTCTGGTATTTTTACCAATATTAAGTTAAGAACGCTTACCCCGTTATTTTCCTTGAAAATTTCCCGAAAATCTCTTCTACCCGAGCCCCAATTTGGTAAAAATGGAATTCAGATCTTAAACATCCTGTCCAGGTTCGCATTTGCGGACAAAAACTTTGCATTTGCGAATGAACAGTACCTCCCATGAATAGTGTTCGCAGTTGCGACAAATTGTTCGCAATTGCGAGTGAACAGTGTTTGCGCAATTGCGATAAATGGTTCGCAATTGTGAATGAACAGTGTTTTCGCAATTGCGATAAATGGTTCGCAACTGTGAATGAAAAGTACCTCACCAGAAACCAGCAAACTCAAGATTCTCTGAAATGATCTGAAACCACCCTGAAACTCATTCGGAACCTCTCGGACACAAACCATATATGCGTTTCAATCATAAAATATGCTACGGACCCGATCGCACACTCAAAACATTGAAAAAGAGGTCGTCTTGACCTGATATTGACCATGGTCAAACTCCCAAATTTCTTAACTTTACTAGTCTCTCAACCAATGATCCAAAAATACAACCAACCCCTCGGGACCAGTCAAATCATACCAACAAGTCCCAAAACATGATATGAACTTAGTCGAGGTCTCAAATCACATCAAACAATGCTAAACCACGAATCATACCCCAATTCAAGCTTAAGGAACTTAAGAATTTCCAACTTCTACATTCGACGCTGAAACCTATCAAATCAAGTCCGATTGAAATTAAATTTTGTACATAAGTCATAAATGACATAACAGAGCTATAAAAATTTTCAGAATTTGATTCCGACCCTGATATCAAAAAGTCAACCCCTCGGTCAAACTTCCCAAAAATTCAACTTTCGGCATTTCAAGCCTAATTCCACTATGGATTTTCAAATAATTTTCCGGACAAGCTCCTAAGTCCAAAATTACCCTACGGAGCTATTGGAATCATCAAAATTTTATTCCGGGGTCGTTTACTCATAAGTCTACATCCAGTCACTATTTTAACTTAAACTTTAAACCTTGAAACAAAGTGTCCCAATTCATTCCAAAACCTCACCGGACCTGAACTAACCACCCCGGCAAGTCACATAACAATTATAAAGCATAAATTGAGCAGTAAATGGGGAAACCGGATTGTAATACTCAAAACGACCGGCCGGGTCGTTACATGCGATTACACCAGAAGACTCCCAGCTTCAGCAATATTCTAAGTCCAATTTTCGATTTGTTAACCATCAGAAATCAACTCGAGGCCCCCGGGACCTCAACCAAACACACCAACAAGTCCTAAAACATGATACGAACTTAGTCTAGCCCTTTAATCACATCAAGCAACATCAAAAACACGAATCATACTACAATTCAAGCCTATTAAAACTAAAAAATTCCAACTTCTATAAACGATGCCGAAACCTATCAAATCACATCCGATTAACCTCAAATTTTGTACACAAGTCACAAATGACACCACAGACCTACTCCAAATCCTGGAGCCCCAATCCGAACCCAGTATCCACAAAGTCCACTCTCGGTCAAACTTTTAAATTTTCAACTTTCGCCATTTCAAGCCTAATTCAACTACGGACCTCTAATTCATAATTCGGACACACTCCTAAATTCAAAATCACCCAACGGAGCTAACGGAACCTTCAAAACTCCATTCCAGAGTCGTCTACATATAAGTCAATATTCGGTCAACCTTTTCAACCTAATCTTTTAACCTTGAGACTAAGTGTCTCAATTCATTATGAAACCTCTTCGGACCCGAACTAACTACCCCGACAAGTCATATCACAATAATTAAGCAGGGAATGAAAAATAAATAGGGGAACATGGCTACAACTCTCAAAATGACCAGTCGGGGCGTTACAATTTTTGAATGCACATTATACTTCAACAAATTTTAACCTTTAGAAACAAAATTCAAGAAAATTACTGATTTTTGAACTTTTACTAGTGAAAAATCTTGGGACGATTCATGGTTTTTGAATTCATATTATGCTTCAGCAATATTTAACCTTTAAAGACAAAATTAAGAAAAATACTAATTTTTGAACAATTAATAGTGCAAAATTCAAAATATTCAGTAGCAATTCATGATTTTTAAATTCACATTATACTTTAACAATTGAGAGCTACTACTTCAAGTCATTCAAACTCCAGGAACAATTACTTGATTTTGAACTTATAAATATTCAAAGTCCAATACTCATTCATGGAGTTATTCTTTATTTTAGATAGTAGTATTTTTGTCCGGACTTGTATTTCTGCATTATTGAGTGGCTACCTTTCCATGACAATTTAAAATACTACTAAGCTTTAATAGTCGACCTAAAAAGTGGCTATTTATCAATGAAAATTTTACCTCCTATAGCAAATTATTACACCCTATTTATTATAAACCAAAACTATTTTAAAATATTATTATCTATAGCTACCTTTTATATTTTATAGCAAAATAAGTATTTATTGTATACACTACCATATAGGCGTGAAATATGCTATTTATGTTTCCTCTCTCTCTTTCTTTCAGTTAACACATGTTCTCTCTTAAATCACACCAAGATTTTTCTTTTCTCTCTCCACGATCTCTCTCTCTCACACACAACAAGATTGTAGAAACAAATTTCTCAGAATTGATCCTCAACATTTTTGCTCCAAAAGTTCATGGTAATTGGTAAAGCTTTTAGCCGGTTCACGCTACTTGGGACAAACCCCAACCAGAAGAAAGTAAGATCAACATGACAACTACCAAGAAATAGAAATGGTGCCTCACTATATACCTTGGAAAGAGAGTCATCCTAACCTCATCCGCCCATCACATGCCACATCTCATCCTAAAAATATGTAAAGAAAGCGAAACCCTGGAGAGGGGCCCTTGAGGGATGAGTACACCACCATGGTACTCAATAAGTGTCACAGACTCTCTCTAACTCGAGTTCCTAGGACAAGGCTTTACAACACATATGCAACCAATACTTTATATAAAGTGATAAACCCTTACAACAATATACTTTATTATTTTAAATAAATAGGCTAGTAAAATATAAAACATTATACAAAATTATTAAATACTTATACCAACCGATGATTCTAATACAATCATGCAAAACCATTTCAACTTTATTAAGTCATTGAAATCACTTTCGGTTCCTTAGGCCTATACATAATAAAACCATCTTTTACCTTTCACCGGGAGTACTATACCATCACCGACACAAAAAGGTCAACTACGTTATGTACCTAGCGACAAGTATCATATACCCTACTTGATCAGGTCGTCTTATCACAGCGTTGTACGAATCAACTCAGTCATGCTAGTAATAGCACAAATAATACCCTCTCAAGAAGGACGCTCTGCCATAGTCTATCCACAAAGTGTTCATCTACGCCTACACCGGCACATGTAGTTTTATGACGACGAACACGATATATTCGAAGCTAATATTAGTGAACACAAGTAACTCCCAAAATATTTGATACTCCAAAAATAATTTAATAGCCAAGAAGCCTCAAAGTATCTATTTTATCAAATCATGACGTTCATAGTCAATCTAAATCGTTTGAATAAATCAAATGAGTATCCTTTCTCATTTTATATGAAGCAATAAAAAATGGGATTTCAATCCTTAAAGGTTTAACAAGTGCTACTTCAAAATATAAAGATTTAAAAAATATTACATTTCTCATTTTATAAAATAAAAGTAACAATAGAACTCAAATGTTTAATCTCATTTTCATCAACATAAGTTTTTAATAAAACTTATAACGTTTGCCTCAAGTGCCATTTGCTAAAAAGTTTATGAAAATAAGATTTTTCAAAACAACATGACACGACTTCATATGCAATACGACTCAAAAATGCATGGTGACATGCTTTCTCACTTGTCCCCACGAGTACGGATACATATTTACGAACAATCTCATGTATCAAGTCAAAACATATGTTTAGAGATAATCCCTCATGTAGAGTAAGTTTTAATCAACTTACCTCAAGTCGCTTTCCAAATCTTATCCAAAATCTAAACGACGTCAACAATTCGTAATCTACATTTATGAGCTCACATATATCAATAACACATCGCAACAATACAAACCAAATCAACTAAGTGTCTAACACTTGGTCCAATTTCACAAGTTTTACAAAAATCTTTATCTCACCATTTAAAGGTTAATCCTTGGGTTTTAACCCTAATTCATACACTAAACATTTTATGGAATCTAGTCCTTCCATTAGAAGCTCAAAATGACATCATTCAAACAAACCCAACACTATTCATTTTCTCTACCTTCAAACTTGTTAATTTCAAGACTAGCTTTCTAAGATTTCATGAATAGATTCTTAAATATAAATCTTTCTTCATAGATATCCTCTACTAAGTCCATGGAGTGTAATGTATAAAACTGGACTGGAGGGATTACCACTTTGTCAAACCCTAAAATTTCAAAAATTGTGTTCTTGAAATACTCTTGAGAAATTCTTCAAGAATCTATGAATCCCATGTAGTTGGATTATTAGGAGATGGAATTAAAGGACCAAATTTAACAAATAGCATATTAAGTTCTCACCTTGAAGTATCATTTATGGTCTAGATCTTCTCCCTCTCTAAAACTTCAAAGACTTGAACCCAAATAATATAAAATGCTCTCACCCGAAATGCCTATTAAAGGCTCTAGTCGAAGCACATTCTAAGGGATGCGTCGCATGACCGTCGCATGCGTCCCTCCTTCTTCAGTCATATTTTAGGACGCCGACTTTGGCATTTTCAATTTAGTTCACTGCCTACACTATGGCATATTTGAAGGCTTTTGCCTAATTTCCTTTGTTTAACCAACCAATCATTCCTTGTTTCCAATCTCGTTCAACCCGTTTATAATTTCAGTATTTTTCCTTCTTGAATCTTTTGTGAAGTGTTCCCCCAATTCACGTACAAGATATTGCATTCAATTTTCCATATAAAATATTTGGCATGCTAGCTCAGGCGGGGTTCATTCCACTTGCTCCTGCCATATCTCAGGCCAAGGGAGGAGCACAAACTCCCATCGCCCGTACCCAGGAGCAGCGAGTCAAGGTTGACCAGGTCCCAAGAGGTCATACCAGTGTAGCCGGTCATCCCAGTTCAGCCCGAGGGTAGGGCATCGGCTTCTGAGGAGGAGCAGATTTGGCTCGAGAGGTATAAGTAGTACCACCCTCCTACTTTCAGTGGTTTGGCTTTAGAGAATGCACATGGTTTTCTTGAGGAGTGCAATCGTATCCTCCGTACTATGGGTATTGTGGAGTCGAGTGGGGTTGCTTTCACTACGTTCCAGCTTAAGGGATCGGCTTTTCAGTGGTGGAGGGCATATGAGTTGGGTAGCCCGGCAGAGGCAACTTTACTCACTTGGGCTTAGTTCTCAGAGATGTTCATGAGAGAGTTTGTTCCCTAGAGTCTTCGTGATGCATAGAGCACGAATATTGAGTAGTTGCGTCAGGGTGCTATGACCATGTCGGAGTATACTGTCAGTTTCAGCGAGTTGTTCCGACATGCACCAGCTTTAGTCTCCACTGTCAGAGAGCGAGTTCGTTGATTTATCGAGGGACTCAACCCTGGAATTAGATTCAGCATGGATTAAGAGTTGGAGACTTATACTCCATACCAGCAGGTTTTGGAGATCGCTAGGAGATTGGAGGGTATGTAGAGTCAGGAGAGAGAGGTGAGGGAGGCCAAGAGACCTCGAGATTCTGGCACATATAATGGTGCCCGCGCCCTAGTTGTAGCCCGCCATGGCAGAGGCTATATGAGCCGCCCTATTTATTCAGCACTTCTAGCTTCTAGCAGTATTCCGGCCACTCCCAGGTCTCAGGTTGCCTATTATGCACCGCCATTGTCTAGTGCACCTCCTGCACAGAGTGCTTTTAGCGGTCAGTCTAGCCGACCAGGCCCAAGCCAGTTCTAGTAGCCACGTCCTCCGAGGGCATATTTTCAGTGTGGTGACACTCGTCATATGGTGAGGGATTTCCCTAGACTCAGGAGGGGTGCACCTCCACAGACTACTCAGGCTCCATGTATTCCACAGGGTCCTCACGCTTCTCAGGCCGTGGTTACTGCACTAGTTGCCACTCTACCTGCACAGCCAACTAGAGGTGGAGGTCAGGCGGGTAGAGGTCACTCTAGAGGGGGAGGCCAGGCCAGAAGTTATTCTCTTCCTACTAGAACAGAGGTGGTTGCATCCGACTCAGTTATCACAGGTATTGTTCCGGTTTGTCATAGAGATGCATCAACCTTATTTGATCTAGGCTCCACTTATTCCTATGTATCATATTACTTTGCTCCATATTTGGTTATATCCCTTGATTTCTTGAGTTCCCCTATCTATGTATCCATGCCAGTGGGAGATTTCATTATTGTTGACCGTGTTTATCGGTCGTGTTTAGTTGTTCTTGGTGGTTTTGAGACCAAAGTTGATATATTGCTACTCAGTATGGTAGATTTTGATATTATCTTGGTCATAGACTGGTTGTCACCCTATCATGCTATTCTTGATTATCACGCCAAGACGGTGATATTGGCTATGCTAGGTCTGTCGCAGTTGGAGTGGAAGGGTACTTTGGATTATGTTCCTAGTAGGGTGGTGTCTTTCCTTAAGGCATATCAGATGGTTGGGAAGGTGTGTGAGGCATATCTAGCATTTGTAAGAGATGTCAGTGTTGATGCTCCTACCATTGAATCAGTTCCGGTAGTGAGGGATTATCCTTATGTATTTTTGACGGATCTTCCGGGCATGCTGTCCAATAAGGATATCGATTTTGGTATTGATTTGTTGTCGGGCACTCAACCCATTTCTATTCCACCATATCGTATGGCCCCAGCGGAGTTGAAAGAGTTAAAGGAACAGTTGTAAGAGTTGCTTGATAAGGGTTTTAATCGGCCCAGTGTGTCCCCTTGGGATGCTCCGGTCTTGTTTGTAAAGAAGAATGATGGTACTATACACATTGTGTTTATTGACGACATCTTGGTATACTTTCAGAGCCGAGAGGATCATGATCAGCATTTGAGGATCGTGCTTCAGACCTTGAGAGAAAAGAAGTTGTATGCAAAATTTCAAAGTGTGAATTCTTGCTTGATTCGGTGGCATTTTTGGGGCATGTAGTGTCGAGTGAGGGGATCAAGGTAGATCTGAAGAAGATTGAAGTAGTGTAGAGTTGGCCCAAACCGTCTTCAGCTACTAAGATCCGATGTTTTCTTGGTTTGGCAAGGTATTACCGTTGATTTGTAGAGGGTTTCTCATCTATTGCTGCACCTATGACCAGATTGACCCAGAAGGGTGCTCTGTTCAGGTGGACCAAGGAGTGTGAGGAGAGCTTTCAAAAGCTCAAAACTGCTTTGACTACAACCCAAGTATTGGTGTTTCCTGCAAGTTCGGGGTCTTACACTGTGTACTGTGATGCATCCCGTGTTATCCTTGGCGCGGTGTTGATACAAGATGGTAGGGCGATTTCCTACGCGTCTAGCCAGTTAAAGGTACATGAAAAAAATTATCATGTCCACGACCTTGAGTTAGTAGCTATTGTTCATGCCTTGAAGATTTGGCGGCACTATTTGTACGGTGTCTCTTGTGAGGTCTATACTGACCACCAGAGTCTACAACATTTGTTCAAATAGAGGATCTTAACTTATGTTAGTGGAAGTGGTTGGAGTTGCTTAAGGACTATGATATCACGATTCTGTATCATCCCGAGAAGGTCAATGTGGTGGCCGATGCCTTGAGTCGAAAGGCGAAGAGCTTGGGCAGTTTTACATATCTACCAGCAGTGGAGAGGCCATTAGCATTGGCCAACCAGTTTATTAGATTGGATGTTTCGGAGCCGAGTCGAGTTTTGGCTTGTGTGGTTTCTCGGTCTTCTCTATATGATCGTATCAGAGAGCGTCAGTATGACGACCCCTATCTGCTTGTCCCTAAGTACACGGTTCAGTACGGCGATGCCAAAGAGGTCACTATTAGGGATGACAGTGTGATACGGATACAGGGCCGGCTATGTGTGACCAATGTAGATGGTTTGCGTGAGTTGATTCTTTATGAGGCCCACAGTTCGTGGTACTCTATTCATCCGGGTGCCGCTAAGATGTATCAAAATTTGAGGCAACACTATTGGTGGAGGAGGATGAATAAAGACATAGTGGAGTATGTAGCTCAGTGCCTAAATTGTAACCAGGTGAAGTATGAGCATCAGCGGCTAGGTAGATTGCATCAGAGGCTAGATATTCTTGAGTGGAAATGGGAGCGGGTTACTATGGATTATGTTGTTGGGCTCTCACAGACTCAAAAGAAGTTTGATGCAGTATGGGTAATTGTGGATAGGTTGACCAAGTCAGCTCATTTCATTCCAGTGGCGACTACATATTCTTCAGAGCAGCTGGCCTAGGTTTACATTCGCGAGATTGACAGACTTTATGGCGTGCTGGTATCCATTATCTCTGACCGGGGTACGTAGTTTACATTACGATTTTGGAATACCGTACAACAAGGTTTGGGCACACGGATGGCATTGAGCACAACATTCTACCCTCAGATGGATGGACAATCCGAGCACACTATTCAGATATTAGAGGATATGCTTCGTACATGTGTGATGGAGTTTGGGGGTTCTTGGGATCAGTTTTTGCCGCTTGCAGAGTTTTCCTACAACAACAACTACCAGTCGAGCATTCAGATGGCTCCGTATGAGGCCTTGTATGAGAGGTGGTGTTGGTCTCCCGTAAGTTGGTTTGAGCCGGGTAAGGCTAGGTTATTGGGTACTGAGCTGGTTCAGGATGCTTTGAAAAGGTTTAATTGATTCAAGATTGATTTTGTACAGCCCAATCTAGATAGAAGAGTTATGTGGATCGGAAGGTTCGCGACATTGCATTCATGGTTGGGGAGTGGGTCTTGCTCCGGGTTTTGCCCATGAAGGGTGTTATGAGGTTAGAGAAGAATGGCAATTTGAGCCCTAGGTATATCGGCCCTTTTGAGATTTTTGAGAGGATTTGAGAGGTGGCCTACAAGCTTGCACTGCCACCTAGTTTATCTACATTTCATCCAGTATTCCATGTTTATATACTCCGAAAGTATCGTAGTGATACGTCTCATGTGTTAGAATTCAGCTCAATCCGGTTGGACAAGGATTTGTCTTATGTTAAGGAGTCGGCGGCCATTTTGGACAGGCAGGTCCGAAAGTTGAGGTCGAAGAAAATTGCTTCGGTGAAGGTTCAGTGAGGGGTCAGCCAGTCGAAGAGGCGAATTGGGAGACCAAGCATGATATGCATAGCCGTTATCCTCATCTTTTCACCACTTCAGGTTTGTCTCTATACTCGTTCAAGGACGAACGTTTGTAGAGGATGTAACGACCTGGGGGTCATTTTGAATATGAAGCTCGGATCCTCTATTTATTGCCTCCTCTATGATATATTGTTGTTAGGTTACTTGTCGGGTTGTTTGGTTTTGGTTTCGGGAGAGTTTCAGAGTGAAATAGGACACATAGTCCCTAAGTTGAAACTTTAAGTTAAAAGAGTTGACCGTAGTTTGACTTTTATGTAGATAACTCCGGAATAGAGTTTTGACGATTCCAATATCTCTGTATGGTGATTTTGGACTTAGGAGCGTATCTGGATATTGATTTGGAGGTTCGTAGGTCGTTACAGATTGAATTGGCAAAAATTAGAAAGTTGAAGATTTTGGAAGGTTGAGAACTTTGACCGGGAGTTGACTTTATTGATATCGGGGTCGGATTCTCATTCCAGAAGTTAGAATAGGTTCGCCATGTCATTTATGACTTGTGTGCAAAATTTAAAGTCAATCGGAGTTGTTCTGGTATGAATCGACATTAGTTTTGGAATTAGGAAGTTCATAGTTTCCATAGGCTTGAATTGGGGTGCGATTCGTTGAATCGATATTGTTTTATGTAAATTTTGTCCTCGAGTAGGTCCGTTATGTGTTTTGAAACTTGTTGGTATATTCGGACGAGATCTCGAGAGCCCCGAATGTGATTCAGATTGAATTCAGAATAATTTTGGACCTTAAGCATTGTTGAAGCACCGTTGCTTCTGGTATGATCACACCTGCGATGGATGTGGCCGTAGGTTCGGCCTTAGGAGCGCAGGTGCGGTAGTGAGTGGGGGACACTGGGATCGCAGAAGCGGGAAGGTCTCCGCAGAAATGAAGTCGCTTTTGCGATAGAAGGAAGTGTAAGAGCAGGCTTTGGTCGCAGGTGCGACATTTCCTCCGCATGTGTGCGTGCGCAGATGCGGTTGTTTTCTTGCAGAAGTAGAGGATGTTGGGCTTAGTGAGAACTACATCTCCAATGGAAATGCCGCATATGCGGCTGTGGGTTCGCAGATGCGAATTCACTGGGCAGAAAAGGCCTAAGTTCGAGAGTTTGATCTCATTTTCATTTTTGGACCAAGAAAGCTCAGTTTGTGGCGATTTTTCGAGTCTTCTAAGAAAATCATTAGGGTAAGAGATTCTAACTCGGGTTTGACTATATTTCATAAATCTATTGTTATTTTTATCATTTAATTAGTGTTTTGAGTTGAAAAATTTGGGGAGAAATTTGTGAAACTCCTTAGGCTAAATTTTGGGGGGTTTGATAGGCAATTTGAGATCGGATTTGAGTAATTCTTGTATGGTTGGACTCATTATCAAATGGGTATTCGAAATTTATAATTTTGGTCGGGTTCCGAGATGCGGGCGCGGGTTGACGTTTTGAGTTGACTTTCTGTTCCTTTGTAAATATCGTAATTTTATTGTTCGAAATATTTTTCTATAGTTATATTTATGGTATGAAGTTGTTTTGGCTAGATTTGAGCCGTTCGAAGTTGGATAATCGAGGGAAGGGCCTACCAGTAGATTTAGTTAGCGTGTTTTGAGGTAAGTGTCTTGCCTAACTTTGTGTGGGGGAAATTACCCCTTAGGATTGGTGTTGGTCTGTGATAATTGTGATATGTAAAAGCGTGTACGCAAGGTGACGAGTGTGTACACGGGCTAAATGTGAAAATTTATCGGGTTTAACTATGTAGATCTCTTTCATGTCTTAATTGAGTTACCTTAACATGTTATATCCATCATTATTAGTCTATCTTTACATGCCCTACTTGCCTTATCTCTTATTTGTTAACTGCCTTTACATGTTTAGATGAAATATTATTTTTCTCTATTCCTTATTTATTATTTAACCATTGAGATCTTTACTTGGAGTTGTTACTTTTAGAATATCTTGTTGTTGAAATTGACATTGAGTTATAAAGGTCATAATTTACATTGAGGCAAAGTTGTAAAGTTGTGAAATACTATTCTTGTTGAGTTACTCATTTTCGGTCATTATTGTTGATACTCTTATGCATATTGTGGTCGAGCCATGAGCTATTATTGTGAAAACATCATTATTGTTGATTTCTTTGGCAAGTTATGATATTAGGCACTTGAGGTGCGATTTGTGATACGTTGTGATATTGATACACATGCAGGGTATAAGACTTTGGGATTGAAACGCATGCGGTGAGATAAGGTGGGCTAAAATGCGGGAAGCTATTTCGAAAAAAATAATTTTCAAAACTAAATGCAAGGCTCCCGCGGTGATATAAGAAAAGATTGTGAAATAATTTCTGATTTGAGACTATGAGGCGGTACCTCGATAGTTGCTCTTGTTGATACTTTTCCATTACTTCACGTGTGTTTTGTTGCCTTGTTCCGTGTCATAGCATTCCTTGTTTTCCTTCCGTGATGCATTATTTGCCTTAGTTCAGTGTAGCTAATCTCGGTGTATTTCTTTATTATCTTATTTCTATTGCTATCATTATTTCACTATTATATACATGTTCAGCTTCTTATTTATTCCAGTAGGGTCTTGACCCGATCTCGTCACTACTCTATCGAGATTAGACTTGGTACTTATTGGGTACCGTTGTGGTGTATTTATGCTACACATCTGCACATCTTTTTGTGTAGATCCAGGTACCTCCTACCAGACCAGGCACTAGTAAGAGCTCAACTTCGGAGCTCAAAATGACATCATTCAAACAAACCCAATACTATTTATCTTCTCTACCTACAAACTTATTAATTTCAAGACTAACTTTCTAAGATTTCATGAATAGATGCTTAAATATAAATCGTTCTTCATAGATATACTCTACTAAGTCCATGGAGTATAATGTATACAATTGGAGTGAAGGGATTACCTCTTTGTCAAACCCTAAAATTTCAAAACTTGTGTTCTTGAAATACTCTTGAGAAATTCTTCAAGAATTTATGAATCACGTATAGTTGGATTATTAGGAGATGAAATTAAAGGACCAAATTTAACAAAGAGCGTATTAAGTTCTCGCCTTATAGTATCCTTTATGGTCTAGAGCTTCTTCCTCTCTCTAAACCTTCAAAGACTTGAACCAAAATAATATAAAATATTGCTCTCACCCGAAATGCCTATTAAAGGCTCCAGTCGAAGCACGTTGTAGGGGACGCGTCTCATAACCATCGCGTGCGTCCCTGCTTCTTCAGTCATATTTTGGGATGCTGACTTTGGAGTTTTCAATTGAGTTCACTGCCTACACTATGGCATACCTGAAGGCTTTTGCCTAATCTCCGTTGTTTAGCCAACCAATCATTCCCTGTTTCCAATCCTGTTCCACCCTTTATAATTTCAGTATTTTTCCTTCTTGAATACTTTGTGAAGTTGTCCCCCAATTCACGTACAAGATATTGCATTCAGTTTTCCATATAAAATGTCATTTGTCTCAAGTGAAAAATTATAATTCAAAGCTTCAGCATCTCTTCTAGCCAACCATCACGTTACTTTTTATTTTAATTTCCTTAAGTTTCTATATAGTTTCAACACTTATTCCAAGTGTTCCCGTGAATATTAGTCCAAACACTCACTTCTTTGTAATTTAATATTTTTCTAGTGAGTTTGATGACTTATTAGTTCCCATTAATTCAATACTCAACCATCAATAAAATAATTATCCTTGAGCATTCCAATAACTTGTTCCATTCATGTAATCTTGCATAACTCGGGTTTAGTTAAATTGTATTCTCAAGCTTAAAATTAATCCGAATTAATTATAAAAATTCATGGGGCTTTACACTCTCCCCACTTAGAAACATTCGTCATCGAATGTAAATCTTTGTCGTATGTAATCCCAAAAGTTTAATATCCATACTTTTCTTTATTTTTTTATTTCTAGGCCTATCCAAAAACAAAATCCGCCTGCCAGCAAAATCCAGAAGAACCCAATATAAAATCCCCACATGGCTCTACCTATCAGAACTATCTTAATAAATGTTCTATGGCCTTTTATGCCTCAAAATACCACCAAATAACCTTTTCTCGATGCTACAGTAATAAAATCCATTACAACGTGAAACAATATAGCCATTATACGCAGTAAGTAAATCAACTACATCACATAAATATGCTAAATCTCAATTCATAATCAAGGTAACCAATTTACTTACTCTCTCCATGAAATAACATCATCATCACCTAATTTAAAATTCTAGTAAAGGTCATACATGTGGTCGCGAACAAGCATGGACATCATTTTTTTTTTATTTACCCCGCCCTCCTAAAGTGGCCTCCTCGATATCATGATTACACCATAATATTTTAGCTAAAATAATATATATAATTTTCAAATTACGAACTTGCATATCAAGAATCTTAATTGATTATTCCTCGAAATTCACACCATCATTCCAAATATCTGAACATTCCTATCAAAAATACAAAATGGCATTACCTTTTAAGGTTATTACCTCATTCATTGCACGATGTGTCTCGTCGTCCACATAATTTCATAGTTAGGCAAATTGAAGATCGGGCCTACTAGAGATAGTTCAATGGCAATATAAACTTACGTGCACATCCGCGCTCCTATTAGTAATTTCATTCAACCCGAGTAGTATGCTTTTCATCTGAGCTTCATTACACCTTTTCTTTACTCCCTTTAAGAATACCACGTCATAAGACATCCACCCAAATACAATTTTATACTTGAGATGTTACATATGTATGTCCATCCGTGCATCCGCTGTATTTATTTTAGAATTACGGGTTCACAGTAACGCTTAAAGTGACGTTACGTAATTCATTCTCCATTTTCAAGCCTTTGACCAAATTCATACTTAAAAATTTTCTTTTATAGGTAAATATCCCATTATTCTAACTTTCCTCGTGGCAAGGATTTCAAAATTACGCTGCCCCTCTTTAGGGATTTCATCCCATAACATGTCCATCCACTCGAGACGCTTTGCAATCTAAAGTCATTCTATTTTATTTATGACTTTTCGTTACTCCTCCAAAAGTCTAGCACGATATTGTCTTATCTTGTTCTTTGCAATAATACGTAATTTTTCCTTATCTTCATGGAGATCGCAACCGGAGAGCCTTCAAACCCCATCCTATTGATCCCATAGCTAATAAGTCCAATTCGTAGAAAAATATTCATTCTCCATTATTATCAAGTTTGTGACACACATTTTTCATAATTTTTTGAATATCGATATCCGTGTTTCTATCCTCTTACTTTAAGAAGTTATTATTGTTGAAAATATTACCACAAGGTATAGGCCTTAAATACTTATTTATCAATGTGACTCATATGATACTTACATCCTTTAAAGACTTGTACTCCCTCCAATATTTTGTCTTTCACTTGGGTACCTGATCTCTTCCAATTTCACTCGTCTATTTGAGGATATGAAAACGGTCGATACAATAGTAATACCCAACCAGGAGTCGGGGTCGATTTTCCACAGGGAGCTATGAATGGGTCTTAGGGATATATATTATAGTGTATGAGCTTGAATTATCTCAAATTGCACTTCCACAAACTTGGGTTGTTTCTAGGTCTAATTTAAACTAAGATTACAAACTAAGAATTTAAACTAGGAAAGTGTTTTTGGTTGTTTTTCAAATGATATAAAAGGCCTAGGGCTATGACCTTCACCTAGGTATTCGCCTAATGGGTTGTAAACTTTAAAGCTTGTTTTATTGGTCGGAGTATATTATAGCTATCAACGCCCAAGTACTCACTCAATATCTCTCGGTCAAAGAGTGATTTTGCCCGATTTGACTTTCTCAAGTCTAAATGGGTATTGAACAAAACGGTTGATAATAAGCTCGAGTCGGATTTTACTATCTCTAGGTTCAACCCTTTAATTGGGCTTATCAATCTATCGATTGACCCAATTTCTTGTTAGCCAAGTTTTTCTAAACTAAATCTCTCTTTTTCAAGTAGAGACCAAGTCAAATAGGCATGAAATAATGTTTGCAACCATTAATTCTTCACATAAAAGCAAGAACTATGCTAGATAATCAACACCCAACCATAAACAAGCAATAAATCAAACACCCATTAAGTTTATACACTAGGATTGGGTCACAACCCTAGTAAAAATCTAGCTACTCATGCTTAAATTAGAATAAAAAGAAGAAGAAGTGATAATTAAACCCATATTGATAATTAAAATGAGGAAATCAATATTCAAAAAGCTCAGAATAGCAAAAACTACTAAAAAAGGTAAAAGAAACTGTCTACTGTAGCAGTTAATGTCAAAACTTAACCCAAAAAGGTGAAACTCTTCTATTTATACAGTGCTGAAATTTTCGGACAAAAATGCCCTTTCGAAGGTTCTGCGGCCGCACAATTCCATGTGCCGTCCGCACTTTGCTTCAGTCTGACAGGATTGAAAACCTGCGGCCGCACAATTCTGAACTGTGACCACACTTCTCTCTTTCTGCGGACAACACAAATATGTATGCGGCCGCACCATTCTCTTCTGCGGTCCACACAAATGTGGTTGCGGCCACATTATGCTCTTCTGCAGCCGCACAATAATTGTGCGGTCCCCACTCTTGTTGAACTTGAGATGGAGGTTCTCTGAACTTTGGCTTTTACCCAGTTTCTGCGACCGCATAATTTCATATGCGGTCCACATCTTGCAACCTTCTCTGATGGAATTGCTTCATGACATGCGGCCGCAGATCGTATTCTGCGGACCGCACTTTGAGCTTTTGTGTTGTGTTTGTCCTTAAGTTCAGATTACTCCTTCTTGGAGTGGATTTCATATTTAGAGCTCATCTTCTAATATTCCTGGAATTAAGCATATTTTATCAATTTTTGGGAACTCAATTAAGCGCTTTTGGACTAAAACGAAAGCAAATAAGGCGCTAATAAGTAGTCAAAATCCCCACTTATCAACTCCCCCAAACTTATGCTTTTGCTTGTCCTCAAGAAAATAAGGTAATTCCCACCTCCACAAGTTAAGAGTCATTCCAGCTAATCAAAGGTGAATCAATCACACATCAATTGGGACCAACAATTACCCACGACACTTATGAATTATCAACAAGGCAACAAGTTAAACTTTTAAGCACGAATAGTTATAACATGACACTTGAGCATCAAGAGTTACCTTTATTCATCAAGAAAGCTCGCTCTTTCATGTAGGTCATTGTGGATCTCACTCCTCCTCTACTCTCCTTTTGCTTATCTCACTTAAGAATATAGTACTCAATTCAAAGATTTGTGAAATGTTCACTCATCTCTCTTAAAAGAATGTCGCAAGTACGACTTTAAGTACCATAGGCTTGCCCCTCATGTAAATCACCACTAATGTAAGCTTACTCGGCTTGAAATCACGTAGGGATTTTTCGGGATGCAATGAAGGCTTTTGGAATAAGGTTGGATAAGCTATGATAGAACAGATTCATCTTTCCTTAAGCACTCCATTTTCTTTTGTCGGCTCATGTTTTTGCCAACTCTTTGAGGCATTTTCTTTTCCTTAGGGAAACTAGAGAGATTTAACATCACTCTTTCTTGGCCATGCTTTTTTCGTTTTCTCCTTCTTTGCCTTTTTCATGCTTTGCATCATTACTTTTCTTTGAATCCCTTCAACTTTTCGACTTATTCACTTTCTTTTTGAATTATTCTTTTTTTTGTTCTTTTTTTTTCTTGCCTTTCCTTCTCTTCATTTCTTTTTTCTTTTTCCTTGATACCTTTTTTTTCAAACTCCCCGTCTCTCCCCTAAACTTATGTTTTTAGCCAATTATTTCACAAGAGTATTAAAGAAAGCTCGGGTGCCAAGAGAGGGTCATAACAAAATGGGTAAAGATTTGTGATGTGGTGATCAAATGAGAAGGGTTTTAGGCTCAATTGGGTTGCTAGGGATACCACTTTGGTGATCCATAAAAAATTTCAAACGGGTCAAGAAGAGTCTACAATCACTTCTCAAGCCAAGCAAAGCTTAAAATTTTGCATAGAAACACATTCGGGGCAAGTTCTAGACCATTTGCACGGGTCCTTGGACTTGCACCAACAACATCTCACCTCTCACGTAGTTGGATTGTTAAAGCAGATAGAGTCGAGGGCCCACATCGATCATATTCAAGATTGAAAATCACTTTGGTTCGACTAAACTACTCGATGATTGCCTAAGTCAACATAAGAGTCGCAAGGTCACTAACTAGAGCTATTTCTTTTCAAAAACCTTATTTTTAACCATAAGCACGTAGTTAAGTGTGTTGGTACCAAGTGAAGCATGTTTGACTCTTCGAGCCTGACTCAATTAGGTCTTTTTATTCATTATTACTACTATTCTTACCTAAACACCAAAAACAGACTCAATCCCTTAAGAAGGTTGTCACATCATCCATCGTTAGGAAGAATCACCCGGTTCACACAAAAATTACCTTTGGAAAGAACTGTGGCATTAAGAAAACCAAAGGCTTATTATTCACTAAAACATAAAAAGAAGCTACAAAATTAAAAAAAAGAAGCTACTAGATAAAATATAGACTAATAAGAAAACAGAATAAAGAAGCTAAAGAGCAAACTACTGAAAGCATAATGAATATACATAATGAGAGAGGAAAAGAGAGAATATATACATCAAGAGAGAACAGAGAGAATATATATACATAATAAAGAGAAAGAAAAGAATATTATCAGTTATTACAAACCAAATGTCTAAAAGTCATCCAAATAGCAAATAACTCCACCCTCCCCCCTCCTCCTCCCCTCCCCCCGAATAAAAATAAGCATTGTCCCCAATGCTTAATCAAAATAACAATAAAGAAGGGTAAGAGTGAAAAAGACTCCCTATGTGAGCCTTGGACATCTCCGTGTCCATAGCAGTGTCACCGCCCTCAGTATCCTCTAACTAGATCTCATCATCATCGGCTCTGGGGGTAACTGGGTTGGTGAACATCTGGCGCACTGCCTCAGCAGTGTCGTCAGCCAGGCCTGGCTCCTCAGACTGGCCAGCTGGTGACACTGGAGCTGATGGTGCTGCTGGATCTGCTGGTGATGGTGGGTCTGGCCCCATGAGCATATCAAATGAAAGATCACCAGTTGTTGCTACCTTGTTCACCTCTCTCCTCAGCCTGTCAACTGATTTCTTGGACGCCTGGGATTTCTTCATTTTCTTTACCTGCTTCCCCAGCTCTTCAATCACTGCTCCATGTGCTACCAAGGTGTTCATGATGGTGGTCTAGTACTCCAAGATCTTCTTCAATGTATCCTCCACTATCGGAGGAATCTGGGGTGCCATAGTGGATGAATGTGGTGCAACAGCACTGGATATGTCAGACAGCTTTGCAGTGGCTGTCTCCATCTAGTTGTTGAGGCTCACTAGTGTTTGGGAGACTCGCAGCGCAGATAGTGGATGAGCGGGCATGGTCACCGGCTTCAAAGCCGATGTGGAAGGCATTGATGCTGAGGGACCTTAAGAAGGAGGTGGAGGCATAACTGTTGCACCATTAGCAGGCTCTGCTGAAGTAGATAGCATGTTAACTGTCTCAGCAGCTACCCCGACGGGCTCATCAGACTGGCCTGCAGTAGTAGAGGGTTGACCCTTTTTCTTTGGGTTTCCACCACCCATCAAAGAATACCATGAGAAGGGCTTCTTCGCCCGCACCTTGGTATCAAAATCCCTCGACTCTACACCCGCATCCGTAAGGTACTCAGTGATAGTGTTAGGATATGGGTAGGAGGTGTCACCTTGCTTGGCGAACACAGACATGTTGGCCGACATCACAGCACCCACATTGATTGGGTACCCGGCCATGATAGAAGCAATTAGCACTGCCCACTGAATTGGAGGATTTGTTTCATTTTGGCATGGGTCTAGTTTGCTACACACGAATGTTTGCCATCCCTTTGCCTCAAAATTTAGGGTGTTCCGCTGAATGGGAACCCCCGCTGTGATCCATACTGGAGGCGGCCCCGGAAGTGCAAGAATCTTAGCTAGCCATGGTCGAACTGCATCTCCCAGTGCTAACTTTTCCAGGTATTGCACAGGCTCCACATCCTCAAACATTAAATATGTGTTCAGGGTGCTCTGATCGAATCGCACCTTTAGATTTATCTTTTTTGTTACCTTGGTCCCTTTCTTTATATGCACCACATTGGCGTAAAATTCCCGGACCAGGTATTCCTTGGCATCTACCACACTTTTGGTGAACCATATCTATCATTTCCGCTCTTGGAATTGTCTCAACACTACCAGGTTGTATTTGTCAAGGTCTTTATCATGATCTGATGCTCAAGAGTGAGCGATCTCATTGGCCACCACTCTCGGAAGCTTGTGAAAGCAGCCACACTGACAAACCTATCTTCCCAAATCTCTTTCTTCTTCAACCTCTCAAGGCCGGCAACTCTGGTATCACCCCCTCGACCATCATCTGGAATATCATCAACATCCAATGTAGTAGCAGATACGTCGAGGGCATGTGTGGATGAGGGCTCTGAAGCCTGACTGTCACCTGCCAAACCCTCAGAAGTGCTCTCAGAGGAGGAAGGCTCATCTCTAAGTTGGTATCTGCCATGTGGTTGTTGTGGCTGTGATTGAATAGCAGACTGCTCTTGCATTGAGTCACCCTCTGACGCTTCCCGAGATGAGGCATATGAACTAGACTCGGAAGGCTCAGGCTATCTTCCTCGGCCTGTTATGGCTTTCTTACTGATTGCCCTTTGGAGGGCGAGGGGTAAATTGCTTTTGCTTCTGCCTCTGGAAGGTTCACCCCTCCTCTTTGATGTATCACCACGACCTCGTGATCTAACCATTTTCTGTAACAAATAGTAGCAGGAGTCAGTTCCAGTTCAAGTGCAGATAAACAGACATTCACAAAACAAAACATGTTCGTAGGGTAGGAAGTGCGGTCCGCACAATTGCAAGTATGTCCACAGCCTGGGTTGTGCAGATCGCACAATTTGGACTTGCAGCCGCAGAGATGAAACTGCGGTCCGCACAATTTTGAGTGCGACCGCACATCTGAAGTGCGATCCGCACAATTGTCTGTGTGGTCGCACTATGAGTACCTCAAAATAGCAACTCTCTGAAGATAGAGATTGACCTGATATGTAGCCGCACACACTTTTCTGCGGTCGCGATGAGATTACTGTGGTCCGCACAATTGCAAGTGCGGTCCGCACATTATTGCCTTACCAACTGCCCTAGTCAACATTTCTGCGGATCGCACAATTTCTTGTGCGGCCGCAGATTTCAAAATTAGGTCGGGCAGATTCTTTAAGGGTTTCAATCTATGCACAAATTGAACATGATAATAGCAATTAAACATGATAATCAGGATACCTATTCCCCAAATAGCAATTAGGAGTTGACCCACACAATTTAAACCCCACATGGATAGCAAATTGACTTCTAAGGACAAATGGTCTAAAATAACTAACAAATTGTAAGCTAAATTAAGAAAATTAAAGAATACTAGAAATTATTTGAACATACCAGTGATGAAGTAGTGCTAAGGAATGATCACAGATGTGTATCTAGGTGGCAGATGAGTGAACAGATATGTGCAAAGTTTGAGTGCTCAGAGAATGAAAAGTTTGTACAGTAGCCTTAGCATTACTATTTATACAAAACGGATCTGGATAAGGTACAATGAGACGAGTGAGGCCGCAAAATTCCTTCTGCGGTCCGCACTTTGTTACCTGGAGGTTCACTTTCCTTTGATGATCTGCGGTCCGAAGATTTAGCTGTGCGGCTGCAGATTTTGGTGCGGACCGCAGAATTCACTGTGCAGACGCACTTTGGCTGTTGCTCTGACAAACAAACTTCAGAGAGTTTGCATCTTTCCATATCAATTTGTGCGGCCGCAACTGCCTTCTGCTGTAGCATTCAAAATTATGCAGTCCGCACCTTTTCCATACTTAGCCACTTTTTCTGAGTACAGCTCCTATAAAACACACTCATTCCTACAACACACTTCAAATCCAGTTAGCACAAAATAAGACCTATCTAAATAAGAAGAAAAGAAAAAGAAAAAGAAAAAGAAACATGGGTTGCCTCCCAAGAAGCGTCTGATTTAACGTCGCGACACGACGCAGATTACCATCACTTCAAATGAATCACTGCCACCACGTGGCCATCATAAACTTGTCCCAAATAATGCTTCACCCGGTGACCATTGACTCGGAATACCTCATCACTTTTGTTCTTCAAGTCCATTGCACCAAAAGTTGTCACACCTACAATTTCAAAGGGACCACTCCATTTGGATTTCAGCTTCCGGGAAACATCTTCAATCGTGAGTTGAACAACAAAACAAGATCGCCCACCTTGAACTCCTTATTTCGGATGTATTTGTCATGAAGGCACTTCATTCTCTCTTTGTACAAGGACGAACTTGCATATACATGGTACCGGAACTCATCTAATTCATTTAATTGTATAACCCACAAGTTAGCGACTGCATCCCAATCAAGATTTAACTTCTTTAAAGCCCACATGGCTTTGTGCTCGAGTTCCACTGGAAGATGACAAGTTTTGCCAAACACCAACCGGTATGGAGACATCATGATAGGAGTTTTGAAAGCAGTCTGATAAGCCCATAGTGCATCATCAAGCTTCTTTCACCAATCCGTCCTATTAGCATTCACTGTTTTGGAAAAAAATACTCTTTATCTCCCGGTTGGAAACTTTCACTTGACCGCTTGCTTATGGATGATAGGGAGTCATGACTTTATGAGTGACACCATACTTGGTGAGTAAGGTGTCAAAAGCCTTGTTGCAAAAATGCGACCCCCCATCGTTTATGATAGCCCGCGGAGTACCAAATCTTGTGAAAATATTCTTCTTCAAAAATGCCACCACACTTCTTGCTTAGTTGTTGGGTAGAGCAACGGCCTCAACCCATTTAGACACATAATCAACCGCGACCAAGATATAGGTGTTTCCACAAGAACTCACAAAGGGACCTATGAAGTCAATACCCCACACATCAAAGATATCAATCTCCAAAATGGTAGGGAGAGGCATTTCATTCTTCTTCGAGATTCTACTAGCCCGTTGGCATTCATCTACTTACATCTTTATAGAGAGTGGGCCAATAAAAACCGCAACTTAGCACTTTAGCCGTCGTTCTTGCTCCGCCATGGTGACCACCATAAGGCAACGAGTGACAAGCCTCAAGAATAACATTTTTCTCTTCATTCGGTACATATCTTCTAATTACCCCATCTGTGCAAATCCGAAAAAGGTACGGTTCATCCCAATAATAGTCTTGATAATCCCGTTTGAGCTTCTTCCTTTGGTTTGAAGAGAACTCTTCCGGTATGATACCACTTACAAGAAAATTTGCTAGATCTGCGAACCATGGCATCTCTTTTATTGAAATAGCCAAGAGTTGCTCATTGTGGAAAGAGTCATTGATTTCAAGGCCATCATGTGGCCTCCCCTCCTCCTCCAAATGAGACAAGTGGTCCGCCACTTGATTTTCACTCCCTTTCCAGTCTTGGATGTCTATATCAAATTCTTGCAACAAAATCACCCATCTCATCAACCTAGCTTTTGAATCTTTCTTGCTCATAAGATACCGAAGTTCCGCATGGTCCGTATGAACAATAACCTTTGCACCCATCAAGTATGGGCGTAACTTTTCAATAGCAAACACAATGGAAATGAGCATTTTTTTGGTAACGGTGTAATTGACTTGGGCATCATTCATGGTCTTACTAGCATAGTAGACCAAATAAAAAATCTTGTTGATACATTGCCCCAAAATTGCTCCAACCACTACATCACTAGTATCACACATGAGCTCGAAAGGAATGCTCCAATTAGGAGCGGTGATAATGGGAGTAGTTGTCAACTTGAACTTGAGCAATTCAAATGCTCTCATACAATCATCATTGAAGTGAAATTTAGCATCTTTCTCCAAAAGCTTGCACAAGGGGTTCACCACTTTGGAAAAATCCTTTATGAAGCGCCGGTAGAACCACGCGTGACCCAAGAAACTTTTCGCGCCCTTCACGGATATTGGAGCTGGAAGTTTAGAAATCATCTCTATTTTCACCTTGTCGACCTCTATTCCCTTCTTTGGAATCTTGTGGCCAAGGACAATAACCTCCTTGACCATGAAATGGCATTTCTCTCAATTAAACACCAAGTTCGTTGCTTCACACCTTGCCAATACCTTATCCAAATTTGCCAAGCAATCATCAAAGGAATCCCCAACTGCCGAAAAGTTATCCATGAAGACTTCAAAGTAGTCATCTACCATATCCGTAAAGATCGCCATCATACATCGTTGAAAAGTTGCCGGTGCATTGCATAAGCCAAATGGCATCTGCTTGAAAGTGAAAGTGCCATAGGGACAAGTGAAGGTTGTTTTCTCTTGATCTTCCGGGGAAATAAGGATTTGATTGTAGCCCGAATATCCATCTAGAAAGCAATAGAACGCCCGGCCGGCCAACCTATCAAGCATTTGGTCAAGAAAGGGTAGTGGGAAATGGTCTTTCCTTGTGACTTTGTTTAGCCTCCGATAGTCCATACACACTCTCCACCAGGTCACCGTTCTTGTTGGAATCAACTCATTCTTATCATTGGTGACCACATTTATGCCCCCTTCTTCGGAACACATTGCACCGAGGAAGTCCACGAACTGTCAGAAATAGG
Source organism: Nicotiana tabacum (assembly GCF_000715075.1). Taxonomy (NCBI): domain Eukaryota; kingdom Viridiplantae; phylum Streptophyta; class Magnoliopsida; order Solanales; family Solanaceae; genus Nicotiana; species Nicotiana tabacum. The sequence goes on along the minus strand of NC_134098.1, from coordinate 90,501,369 downwards.
GTAGACAACCCCGACATCTAACCACTTTATGATCTCCTTTTTGACCAAGTCTTGCATAGCTTCATTTAGTCTCCTTTGATGTTCAATTGAGGGTTTGGCATCTTCCTCCAAGTTAATCTTGTGCATGCAAAATGCGGGGCTTATTCCCCGAATATCTTCCAAAGTCCACCCAATAGCTTTCTTCCTCATGTGGAGCACCGCTAATGTAGAGTCAACCTGTACGTTAGTCAAACAAGAAGAAAGAATAACCGGTAAAGTAGAGCAAGGGCCAAGGAATTCATACCTAAGATGAGTAGGCAATGACTTCAACTCCAAGATAGGAGGCTCTTCAATTGAAGACCTTGTAGGAGGAGTTTTCCTATTCTCAAGATCCAAGGAAAATTTTTGGGGTGCATAATTGTACGACCCCATCCCTTGAAAAGAATCAACACATTCCATGAAGCCATCCATCTCATCATCATAAAAATTGAGCAAAACGGCCTCCAACGTGTCACCCACATTTATCGTGGCACTTGTATCATCAATAATCACATCGGTCACCAAGTCCACGAACGAACATACTTCATTGCTATTCGGCTGCCTCATAGATTTGCACATGTGGAACACTACCTTTTCATCACCCCACCCAGAAAGTGAGTTCATCGGCTTCCACATAAACAAGAGCCTTCCCCGTAGCAAGGAAAGGTCTACCAAGAATAATCAGCACCTCATAGTCCACTTCACAATCAAGAATAACAAAATTCGTCGAGAGAATGAACTTGTCAACTCGAACCAATACATCCTCAATCACCCCCAACGGTTTCTTCATTGTACGATCGGCCATTTGTAATCTCATAGATGTGGGTCTTGGTTGCCCAATTCCCAATGCCTTGAAAATCAAATAGGGCATCAAGTTGATACTCGCCCCAAGATCACAAAGAGCTTTTGCAAACTCGGCACTTCCAATGGTACAAGGAATTGTAAAAGCACCGGGATCTTCGAACTTAAGAGCCATCGAATGCACAATTTCACTCACTTGGTGAGTGACTTTGATAGTTTCAAAATTCATCGATCTCTTCTTTGTCACCAAGTCCTTCATAAACTTTGCATATCCGGGCATTTTCTCTAAGGCTTCAACTAATGGCACATTTATAGAGAGACTCTTCATCATATCAATGAACTTCTTTAACTGATTCTCGCCATTTTTCTTGGATAGCCTTTGAGGATAAGGAGGAGGTGACTTAGGCAATGGTGCCTTAGATTTTTGCACTATCGGTTCCGGTATGTCAATCACATGATCCTTAAACAGGTTCACATCCTCTTGAGTCTCTTCCACCGTGTCATCAATATCGATCTGTACTTCATCATTTGCTTGCACAACATTGTTCGTGATCTCCCCTTCTTCTACCACTTGCTCATCATCCACAAGTTGCTTTTGACTTGAGGTAGGTACATTCCCACCTCTTCCACTTCTTGTAGTAACGGTCATGGCATGCCCCGTATTGTTCCCACCCTTCGGGTTCACCACCGTATCGCTTCGTAGTGCCCCCTTAGGATGAGAATTTAAAGCTTGAGAGATTTGATCCATTTGCACTTCTAAGTTTCCGATTAATGTGTTGTGTGAAGCAAGTTGGGCATCGGAATCGGTATTCTTTTCCATCATTTTCTTGAACATGTTCTCAATACAATCCATTTCATTATTAGAGGAACTAGGGCCATGAGAAGGATAAGGAGGTGGGTTGCTCAGTTATTGATACATCAGGGGCCTTTGAAAACCCGACCCCCTATTTCCTTAGTTGTTGTTCCACCCGCCTTGGTTGTTGCCTCCCCAATTGCCTTGGTTATTATTGTTTTTACAATTCCCTTGGTTATTGCTTCCACTCCAATTACCTTGATTGTTGTTGTTCCAATTTCCTTGATTGTTTCCACTATTCCAATTACCTTAGTTGTTAGAATTCTAATTGCCATGATTATTCGAAGGTCTCCATTGTTGTTGACAAGGGACTTGGAAGTTGTTTCTTTGCCCTTGAAAGTTGTTCACATATTGGACCTCTTCTTCTTGATCATTGTAAAAATCACCTTGATCAAATCCACTATCTTCTTGCACAAAATTGTCCACTCTTTGTTGTACTTGTGGACTTTTTTGTTCTTTTCTTGTTTACCATCATATTGATTCCCTCCATAACATTGACTTGCCTCGCATTTTTCACTTGTTGAAGTTGAGCCTTTGCCAATTAGTTCATGGTGGTTGTCAACTCGGCTATGGCTTGCCCATGGTCATGTAACTCTTTATGAAGAAGAATCACATTTGGATCACCTTGTGAAACATTGGATCTAGATTGCCATGCCGATGAAGTAACCGCCATCCCATCCAAAATATCACATGCCTCCGCATAAGGCGTAGTCATGAAATTCCCTCCGGCAAGTTGATTCACTACATATTGATTGGTGGTATTGATCCCCCGATAGACAGTTTGTTGAATCATGGTCTCCGTTATATCATTGTGGGGGCACTCTTTCACTATTGTCCTATATCTTTCCCATATCTCGTGTAGTGGTTCATTGGGCTCTTGCTTGAATGCTAGAATTTCATCCCGAAGATTGGCCATGTGCCTCGGAGAGAAGTACTTTGAAATAAATTTCTCCGCTAGTTCATCCCAAGTATGAATGGAATGATTTGGCAAACGTTCCAACTAATCTAAAGCTTTCCCTCGTACAGAGAAGGGAAAAAGCCTTAGCCTCAAAGAATCCTCAGAAATATTTGTTTGTTTGCTCCCCCAACATGTATCAACTAACCTCTTCAAGGGTTTATATGCATTTTGACCCGGTGCACTGGTGAAGAACCCTTGTTGATCGAGCAAAGTGAGTATCACGTTGGTTATTTAAAAGTTTCCCGCCCTAATACAGGGTAGGACTATAGCACTTGCATACCCTTCATTCGGAAAAACCTGGTGTGGAGCCGCTCGTAGTGGAGGTGGGGGTGGAACGAGTATATTATCTTGAGGCGGTTGGCCTCGTCTATTGGCTTGAGGTTCAAGAGGGACCTCATCCATTGCATCATCATCAATGTCCACATCCCCCACGGTTATGTTTCCGAGCTCGTTAATTGCTATGATTGCACCTACAATACTCACATGTTAGTAACAAGGAAGGAAAAGAAGATATTCCAAAAACACACCTAAATATATAGCTAACACTGTTTTTTAGCTCCCCGGCAACGACGCCAAAATTTGATCTCGTCCAATTTCACTCCTCTATTTGAGGATATGAAAACGGTCGATGCAATAGTAATACCCAACAAGGAGTCGAGGTCAATTTTCCACAAGGAGCTACGAATGGGTCTTAGGGATATATATTATAGTGTATGAGCTTGAATTATCTCAAATTGTTCCACAAACTTGAGTTGTTTCTAGGTCTAATTTAAACTAAAATTACAAACTAAGAATTTAAACTAGCAAAGTGTTTTTGGTTATTTTTCAAATGATATAAAAGGCCTAGGGCTATGACCTTCACCTAGGTGTTCGCCTAATGGGTTGTAAACTTTAAAACTTATTTTATTGGTCGGGGTGTATTATAGCTATTAATACCCAAGTACCCACTTAATATCTCTCGGTCAGATAGTGATTTTGCCCAATTTGTCTTTTTCAAGTCCAAATGGATATTGAACAAAACAGTTGATTAAGCTCGAGTTGGGTTTTACTATATCTAGGATCAACCCTTTAATTGGGCTTATCAATCTCTCGATTGACCCAATTTCTTACTAGCCAAGTTTTTCTAGACTAAGTCTCTCTTTCTCAAGTAGAGACTAAGTCTAATAGGCATGAAATAATATCTGCAACCATTAATTCTTCACATAAAAGCAAGAACTAGGCTAGATAATTAACACCCAACCATAAACAAGTAATAAATCAAACACCCATTAAGTTTACACACTAGGGTTGGGTTACAACCCTAGTGAAAATCTAGCTACTCATGCTTAAATTGGAAGAAAAAGAAGAAGAAGTGATAATTAAACCTATATTGATAATTAAAATGATGAAATCAATATTCAAAAAGCTCAAAATAGCAAAAATACTAAAAAGAGCAAAAGAAAATGTCTACTGTAGCAGCTGATGTCAAAACTTAACGTAAAAAAGTGAAACTCTTCTATTTATGCAGTGTTGGAATTTTCTGACAAAAATACCCTTTCGGAGGTTCTGCAGCCGCATAATTCCATGTGCGGTCCGCACTTTACTTCAGCCTAACAGGATTGGAAACCTACGGCCGCATAATTTTGAATTGCGGTCGCACTTCTCTCTTTCTGTGGACAACACAAATATGTCTACGGCAGCACCATGCTCTTCTACGCTCCGCACAAATGTGGTTGCGGCCGCATCATGCTCTTATGCGGCCACACAATAATTATGCGGTCCGCACTCTTTCTGAACTTGAGATGCAGGTTCTCTGAACTTTAGTTTTTACCCAATTTCTGCGGCCGCACAATTTTATGTGCGGTCCGCATTTTTGCAACTTTCTCTGATGGAATTGCTTCATGACGTGCGACCGCAAATGGTATTCTATGGACCGCACTTTGAGCTTTTGTGTTGTGTTTGTCCTTAAGTTCAGATTACTTCTTCTTGGAGTGGATTTCATCTTTAGAGCTTATCTTCCAATATTCCTGCAATTAAGCATATTTTATCAGTTTTCGTGAATACAATTAAGTACTTTTGGACTAAAACGAAAGCAAAAAAAGCGCTAATAAGTAGTCAAAATCCCTACTTATAAGTAGCCATGTCCTAACTTACATAATCTATTTCTGGTATAAGGATACATTTGAGAGAAAAAATTCTTTCCCTATTTCATCCTGCATCGAGTGCATGCATATAATATTTTTATGTTTATCCCTTAGAATTAAATTCAAGTACCCAGGTCGAGTCATACCGACCCAAACTTCTTGGAACCCTTCAAAATATTTGTTCATTCATTGACAACTTGTCTTAAAAATGATGATTTATTCTTTTAACTCCCAATAGCAATAATATCGTACCTCATTCACTTACAATAAGAATGTAGCCCTAGTACAACCACCTTTTTAATTATTTTTTTGTACTTGTTTTATTCTGGAAGATATTTGATAAATTCCATCATTCTCTTTCCTTTCCGGTAGGTAATATCTCTCTTATCACCCATCACCTTAAGGTGAAATCACATGCCTGACTCTCTCCCACTTAGGTATGAGTCCATTCTCAAGTCTTCGCCCTTCATCCGTAGACTTCACAAAGTTTTTATACCGCAGGAAAGCTTGTCCTGTACACTTACGTATCTACCCTGATGTTAAGGGTCATTTATTTCTCAACCAAGAATCTCATCTCATAATTTCTACTTCCGAAAACAACTTGAGCACACTTGTGTTACCCTCTGATTTCGATGATAGAATAATTGATATGATCATCTAAGCTCACTTAGTCCCTTTTCTGTTTAAGTACCACGAAGATCCCTAATAGTAACTTATGTTTCCAAGTGGAATGTTTATCCTCCCTTACAACCATTATATGATTAACACATTATTCCTTCTGAACCAGTACAATCCTTGTGACTTTCTAATGTCACCCTCCTTAGTCCATGCTCAAATATACTTTTGATAAGTACCACTGTGTTGCTCTTTTCATAAGTCCATGTTCATGTATATCTTTTTGCAAGTACAATTTTATTACGCCTTTGAGTCTATGTCCGAATATGATATCGGCAAGCACAGACTCCATTAGTCCTATGAGTTCAAGCTCAACCATTTTGAACAAGTACGACTCCTTCACAAGAAATTCATATATCATAGTTGTATAAGCTTTTTATAATAAACCTTATTTTCACAACAACAATGCAAGCAACTCATGGTCTATCTTTATATACCATATAGATTTTAAACCACTCTGAGGTACGCATTCTCGATGCATACCGCTACTACCCATAGAATTTAACATGTAATTGTACAATGAGAATCTTTGTATCCTATAATATATTCCTAACTTCATTCCCAACACAATACCTTTAAGATGCATGAGACATCACCACATATGTTTGAACCCCTTGAAATATTTTGACTTACGGAATGTATCATTACTATTCTCCAGCTCTTTAGTCTTAAGTTATTCATGTAATATTTACAACCCATCAAAAGTATTAAAATTACCCTCGTACGTCATCCAACGCATTCAACCTCTTTACACATTTAATAAATCTACATTCAACTGATCTATTGGCATACTCAAGAGAGTTCTAGGGCATACTCTCAAAACTTTATATTTCACGAATATATTAACGTTAAAATGATATATACCTCATCTAGACAAGTTAAGTGTTGTCCTTTCATGACGGCTTTCTTCTCCAAATAATCCATGTTACTCTTTTAACCTCTGAAGTTATGCCTTTTGTACACTTTGTACTTTGGCATATCTTTCACTTATCCATGTAGGTGTTTTTACACTGTTCACATGTATATCTGCAATCGTTAGTGATAATTGTCAACCAAGTTACCTTGATCATTCGAAAATGCACCTTAATACTCTACATATATCGTTTGCTAACTCATGTTAAATGATAATGATTACAACCTGTCATATTAAGTATTCATCGGATTCTTATTATCAGAATATGCTCATGATCATGCCTTTACTGTCTCAATCATGCCTCCTTTCTATTAGTCATACTAATGCTTATTATACACTTTGATGACTCGTACTCCTTTACCAACAAAGTCTATATCAGCTTTCTATGCCCGGTTATAAAAATCCCAACATACAAATATCTTTAGTCAGCTTAGGACTATCTTATTCTATCATCTGAACTTTAGTAATTTCATACACTACTCATCCTTCACCTTTGGTGGTCATCACAGTGACTATCCACCCTTGCCTCGAGCAATTTATACATATTCCTGGGTTATATCTTCTTAAGATGCCCATATTTATTTCTATAGAACTAACTTTATGTGATTCCTGATATCGAGATAATATTCTCATCGTACCTTCTTTTTTTTGACAAGTCATTAGCTTCGGACAAATATTTTCAATCCATGATTGCCCCATTTGGGATGTACCATCTTCATTTTGTTCTTAACCATAGCCTTTATATTCACATTGTAGACCACCAACATTTTCTTGCTATCCCTCAACTAGCTAGTTTCGTTACTTGAATCTCAAGCCTTATAATTATCATTCTCCTTTGCTAATCGCATCGGAATTTCGATATAAATTGAAAATTTTCTTATTGCTTCAAGATTTAACGCACGATCTAGAGTGATAAAAAGGGAATGAGACAATCCTACAATATCTATGTAGCCTTCCCGATATGGATGTGGTGCACAATACACCGATAAGGAGAACTCTACTAGACACGATTCCATAGACTTCCTAGGACTCGAATTAGAACCTAGGACTTTGATACTAAGTTTGTCACGACCCAAAACTACGTAACCGGCACCCGACATCCGGCATACTACCCAACCCGAGTGGACCAATCTGTACAAGAAGACCCATCTATATGCCTAATAGATGCATGTGAAAACCTTTTAGAAAACACAATTATTTTAGATAACTAAGACCATACATGGAACATAATCTTTAAATTCACCATTTTCAATAATTGAAAATACATAAAGATGGTAATATTTCTTTCATGCACGCAATATGAATAACTCTCAATTACAATCCAAAGTAATGACAATTGTCTATGGAATCTCTATGACACAAGGATGGAATAAATACTTCGGGCAAACCCCAACCAGAAGAAAGTACGATCAATACGACATCTACCATGAAATAGAAATGTTGCCTCACTATATTGATGGTCGGCTATAATCTCATGTTTTAGTCGCTTATTACATTCTAATTTACTGTACTTTAATTGAGTTTGAGCGTTAATTGCTAGTGTTTTGCACTAATTGTGTGATTTATGCCTTGTAGGAGTGATTCCGAGCTATGTAGATGTTATGAAACTAATTCGAGCTAATGGGAGCTTTGAAGTCTGAGTAAAAGCCCAAAGGAATAAGACGGAATCGTGTTTAGGGGTCGAAGATCACTTCTGGGCATCAAAATTCAAGGAAGAATTAACTGCTAAAAAAATACACTAGTGCAGCGCACTGGGCGACACACAGTGCAACACATCAGGGTAAAATTCTGTCAGAAATTAGCAAACTTCAGAGACTGGATTTTTGTGATCTGTCAGGAAAAAGCACTAATGCTACACACCCTGCTACGTACAGTGCAATGCATGAAAAATAATAAATTTGCAAGTTTTCCTATTTCGGCTAGGAAATGGTGATTTAGTTTGGGGCCGACCCTACTTGGGGTAAATACATGAAAAATGGTATTTTCAGGCCTTTTGACACATCTAAGATCTAAGGAGGCTAGAGAGAAGGTGGAGAAGCCAAAGCACAAGGAATCCATCATTCAATCCTCACTCAAGACAAGAGTTTGGATCGTTTAATGCTTTTCTTCATATTTGTGATGAATTACTCCATATCTATGAAGTCGTTCTCTTTAGGGATTGATGGATTTGGTGTTTTGATGATTGTTTGTCGATATTCACTCTAGTTTTTATGTATTGAATTGTTTTGTGTGTTTTAATTATTGCATCTATATTCACATGTTCATGTAATCGAGAGAGGTATAACTTGTGATGTTTTTGCATCATCTTGTTGGTTGAATTCATTGATTCTTCTTAGTAATCGAAAGAGGCTAGTTGAATTATTGTTTAGACCTAGTTAGGAGGATAATCGAAAGAGGTTCTCCTAAAGACCAATCCACTACGAATTCGTACATATCTTCACCGAATATAAATTGGTTCATATTGTGAGGTTGAGACTTAATCGAGAGAGGAGTTTCTACTAAACGCTTGAACTAATAATTGAGTGAATTCGAGAGACTCACTTGAACATTAGAAGTGAATTAACGAGAGTTAAATCCTAGACAATTATCTTGCACCTATCCAATCAACCCCTATTTTCTCCCATTGATATCTTTCTTGCTACTTTTTTTTAATTTTCATTAGTCAATTAGCTCTAAATTCTTAGTTAATTTTAGTTTTAATTCACATAATTCTCTACTGTTGATCATCTTGGATAGCAATCTAACTACAAACTATAATAATACTATTTAACTCCAATCCATGTGGATACGGTATTATATTTTACTATATTCGACTAGCGAGCATATTTAAGTATGTGTTTCGCGCTCGTCAAATTTTAGCGCCATTGCCGGGGATTGGCAATCAATAGTGTTGGAATAGTTTGTAGTGCTAATTCAGGAATTTTTTATTTTATTTTATTTTTCTCTTTTTACGTTTGGGTGCTCTTTGACTGTGCATAGGCTATAAGTTAGATTGGTGCATAACCCGATCTTCTGGGAAGGAATTGCTACCATACGAATCAGAAATTGAGAAACATCTACGACAGTTGAGGAAGGAAAGAAATCTTCCCGAGAATACAGAGAAGGCTAGGCAATCCTCAACCAAAGAAAGGATGGTGGGAGATGATGATAATGTTGATTTGGCTGCGAGAGAGGCAGCCCAACTTAGAAAATAAGCTGCACGAGATGCTGAAGAAGCAGCTCTTAGAGATGCACAAATTGCTTATGAGGAGGAGAGAGCTCGAAGAATAGCTCAAAATTAGTCTTTGGATCCAAACCAGTTCAGAAACATAGCTCTAGGCCAAGGGAGACCACTTGGTGATTACGCTAGGCCGGTCTACAACCAAGGTTTATCAAGTGTGAGACCTCCTCCAGTTGCAGCCAACAATTTTGAGCTAAAGAAATGATTGATTAAAATCCTTCAAAACAGTTGTGTCTTCATAGGAAAGATGAACGAAGATCCAAACAATCATCTGATGGACTTCGAGGAGATCATGAACACCTTCCAATATAATGGTGTGTCACAAAATGCAGTCTACTTAAGGGCACTCCCCTTCACTATCAAGGATGATGCAAAGCACTGGCTTCGAAGCTTGCCTAATGGATTGATTAGAACATGGGATGAGATGACCAGAAAATTTCTTAACAAATATTTCTCATCAGCAAAGACGGGCAAGTTTAGAAGGGATATCCACAACTTCTGTCAGAATGAGACTAAAACAGTGTTTGACGCTTGGAAGAGGTTCAAAGAAATAGTGCGTAAGTGTCAGCATAGTGGAATAGAACTCTGGATGCAACTCCAGGATTTTTGAGATGGATTGACACCAACCTCACATAGGACATTGAGCAACGCAGCTGGAGGTCCATTGATGAAAAAAACTCCAGAGGAGATAGTCACAATTTTAGATGAGTTGTTTGAGGATGCAAATTATTGGCCGTCTGAAGTTGCTGAAAGAAGAAGAATATCTGGAGTTCACCAAGTTGATGCTAACACATCGGTACAGGTACAACTTGATGCCATGACAAAAGAAATAAGGAAGCTGACCTTAGCTTCGATATATAATGAGCCTTATGCAACATGTGACATATGTGGAAGAGGACACCCTACTCATGAGTGTCAAGCTTCAATGGAGGAAATTAATGGGACCCCTCTCTACCCCAATTTTTTATGGAGTTCACTCGGGGGTACAACAAATGCATGGAAACAAAACAACTTCATATTTCAAGGAGTGCCTGGTTTTGTAAATCAACAGAGGTCACAGTGTCAGTCTCAACAGCCAATTCAGTCGGGGTTAGAAGATCTTATGAAATCATTTATTGTACAGACTGATGAAAGATTAGATGCTCATGGTGCAGCTATCAAGGAACTTAGGACAGGTTTGCGTAACTTAGAGAGACAAGTGGGACAAATTAGAACTATATTATCTGAGAGAATCCCAGGTACCCTGCCAGCTGTCACTGAAAAGAATCCCAAAGAAACTATAAATGTTGTAACTCTGAAAAGTGGAGAAGTGTTGAAAGATCCCACTCCAATTCAAAAAGAAGCTGCTCCTATAAAAGAAAATGGGAAGGAGATGAAAATTGAAGATGATAAAAAGATTGAGAAGAAGAAAGGCAAGAAGGGGGGTGAGAAAAAAAAAGAGAAGGAAACTTCAAGAAGGGAGGAATCTGATGATGTGAGCAAGCACATGCCTGCTCTACCTTTTCCCTAAAAGCTCTATAGAGAAAAGCTGGACAAGCAGTTTGAGAAATTTTTAGATATGCTGAGACAGGTTAATGTAAACTTGCCATTCACAGAGGTGCTCTCCCAAATGCCAGCTTATGCAAAATTCTTGAAGGAGATCCTTACAAAGAAAAGGAAGGTCGAGGAGACATCAGTGGTCAAATTCACAGAGCATTGCAGTGCAATATTGCAAAACAAACTCTCACAAGAGTGTGGAGATCCAGGGAGTTTTACGATACCTTGCTCTTTAGTCACTCTTAACTTTGATAAATCTTTATGTGACTCTGGTGCCTAAATTAGTCTAATGTCATTGTCTATTTACAGGAAACTGGAGAAGTAGATTAGAGAGATAAGGTCGGTGCCAATATCTTTGCAGCTGGCAGACCTAACGACTATAACACCCGAGGGGATAGTGGAAGATATTTTGGTGCGGGTGGATAAGTTCGTATTTCCTATAGATTTCATAGTGGTGAATATGGAGGAGAACAAGGAGGTGCCCCTCATCCTAGGAAGACCATTTTTAGCAACAAGTAAAGCTATACTGGATATACATGATAGAAAACTCATGCTTAGAGTGGGTGAGGAGACGGTGACTTTCGAGATGAATGTAGAAATGGGGGTGAAAAAGGAGAAGCCAACTGCAAGTATAGAGTGGAAATTGAAGGACGTGAAAGAGAAGGCTGCTGATAGTGAAAAAGATAAGTGTGGGGTATGCCCCAAAAAGGCTAATAAGAAGTTGTCTACATGGATATGTGCACTGGTTCGGGCGCGTGGAATGGAGCCCGACTTCGACTCAGACCCCGACTAGAGATTCAGGGAAGTTTTCTCTACCTTATGTTTTTTAATTGTGTGTCATGGGGACATGCCACAACTTAAAGTGTGGGGTGGGGGATACGTTTGTATGTATGTTGTATGTATATTAATTTGGTTAGTTTCTTTTGGTTAGTAGTAGTTTGATAGAAAAAAAACCATAAAAATTGTAAAATTTTTGATTTTTTCCGATGATGGATATCATTCGATGGGTTTCTTGAGGGAGTAAAGTCAAAAGAAAAAGACAAAAAGATTTTCTTTTATAGGTAGTGTAACAATTCCCCTTGGTTTTTCTTTATGTCGCGGTTCTTTTCCAAGGGTTTTGTTTGAACCAGGTATAGTTAGTTTTTATTTTTATTTTTAGAAGTAGAAAACCTTGTGCTATAATTTAAATTGGAAGCAATATATTTTGACTTTATTATACCTTGAGAATAGTGAGTTCTTTAGTTGTGATGCTTAGGCTCAGTTTTTGACTCTTGCATAAGCACCTTAAATTGTATAAGTTTAACTTTGCTTAACTGCTTTGACTAGAGAGTCTTGATCATACAATCTTGAGTGAGTTATGTGCCATGTGTTGTGAGGTTTTTGTGTTATTCTGTTCATTGCATTTGATGTTTAGAACTAGCCCCGTGTGTTTGCAAAGCGAAATAGTAGTTTTGTTCAGTCTGAGAAGTGATATAGGCATTTATTTATTGAGCCAGTTATATGCTTTTACCACCTAATTGTTATGTATCTTATTTAACCCCGTTGAGCCTGTAATCCTGTTTCTTTTGGCAACCACATTACAAACATTACCCAGTTGTTTGAATTGATCATTTATTTGAACCAATTACCTCTCGTGAGATCTTAATATTATTATGAACTTTGTAAAAGTTGAAGTGTGGGGTGGTTGGTTTGGCTTTTGAGTGGAATTATTGAAATAAGGAGAAAGGTGCATGGTTTTAAAAAAAAAAGAAGAGCCAATTGAATTAAAAAAGAAAGAAAAATAATAAGTGTATGATTGTGAAAAATATTCCTTGATAGTGGCAACTCTTTATGTATTTGTGCTTAAATAAGTTGGGAGTTAATGTATATTGATGTAAAGGTGGAGTTATGGTTTGACATAAGTGTGGGGTTTCGATCAATGAAATGTATGTATTAAAGTGGTTAGGAAAGTGTAGTCACTCTTATATCTAAATATATCCTACCCGTCCCGCAGCTTACATTACAACCAATGAAAGTCCTATTTGATCCTTGACTGAATGAGCTCGATTAGTTGAGTAGTATACTATGGGAAAGCCTATGGTGCATCTTTTGTGGCATATGAATGTTGTTTCTGAGAGTGAGTGAATTCTTTCTATCTTGAGTTCCTAATTATTCTTAACTTTTATTGTGTGTGGAACTACTCTCTATTATTGTGAGGGCACTTGATTCATTAAGGAAAGGAAATGTTGTTGACCTCTATGTTAGATTAAGTGAGTGAGTTGTAAATAATGCATGGTGCTTTTGAGTCAATTCTTGAGGTGAAGATGTTACACTATTATTCTTAGTCTATTTTAAATATTCTTGGTGTAATGAGTTAGGAGAGTTGCTTAGTAAAATTGTGTCTATATAAAGTGTGGTTTGATTTCTCGAGGACGAGCAATGGCTTAAGTGTGGGGTGTTGATGGTAGGCTATAATCTCATGTTTTAGTCGCTTATTACATTCCAATTTACTGCACTTTAATTGAGTTTGAGTATTAATTGCTAGTGTTTTGCACTAATTGTATGATTTATGCCTTGTAGAAGTGATTCCGAGCTATGTAGATGTTATGGAACTAATTCGAGCTAATGGGAGCTTTGAAGTATGAGTAAAATCCCAAAGGAATAAGCCGGAATCATGTTCGGGGGTCGGGGATCACTTCTGGGCATCAAAATTCAAGGAAGAATTAACTGCTAAAAACATACACTGGTGCGGTGCACTTGGCGATAAACAGTGTGACGCATCAGGGTAAAATTCGGTCAAAAATTAGCAAACTTCAGAGACTGGGTTTTTGTGGTCTGTCAGGAAAAAGCACTAATGCTACGCACCCTTCTACGCACAGTGTTACGCATGAAAAACAATGAGTTTGTAAGTTTTTTTATTTCGGCTAGGAAAGAGTGATTTCATTTGGGCCCGATCCTACTTGGTATAAATACATGAAAACGGAATTTTCTGAACTTTTGACACATCTAAAACCTAAGGAGTCTAGAGAGAAGGGGGAGAATCCAAAGCACAAGGAATCCATCATTCAATCCTCACTCAAGACAAGAGTTTGCATCGTTTAATGCTTTTCTTCATATTTGTGATGAATTACCCCATATCTATGGAGTAGTTCTCTTTAGGGATTGATGAATTTGGTGTTTTGATGATTGTTTGTGGATATTAACTCTACTTTTTATGTATTGAATTATTTTAGGTATTTTAATTATTGCATCTATATTCGCATGTTCATGTAATCTAGAGAGGCATAACTTGTGATGTTTTTGCATCATCTTGTTGGTTGAATTCATTGATTCTTCTTAGTAATCGAAAGAGGCTAGTTGAATTATTGTTTAAACCTAGTTAGGAGGATAATCGAAAGAGGTTCTCCTAAAGACCAATCCACTACGAATTCGTGCATATCTTCACCGAGCATAAATTGGTTCATATTGTGAGGTTGAGACTTAATCGAGAGAGGAGTTTCTACTAAACGTTTGAATTAATAATTGAGTGAATTCGAGAGACTCACTTGAACATTAAAAGTGAATTAACGAGAGTTAAATCCTAGACAATTGGTTCATATTGCGAGGTTGACACTCAATTGTTTGATTGTCATTAGTCAATTAGCTCTAGATTCTTAGTTAATTTTAGTTTTAATTCATATAATTCTCAATTGTTGATCATTTTGGATAGCAATTTAACTACAAACTACAATAATATTGTTTAACTCTAATCCCTGTGGATACGATATTATATTTTACTATATTCGAATAGCGAGCATATTTAAGTGTGTGCTTTGCGCTCGTCATATATACCTTGGAAAGAGAGTCATCCTAACCTCATCCGCCCATCACATGCCACATCTCATCCTGAAAGTTTGTAAAAGAAAGCGGCACCCTAGAGAGGGGTCCCTGAGGGCTGAGTACACCACCATGATACTCAATAAGTGTCATAGACTCTCTTTAACTCGAGTTCCTAGGACAAAGCTTTACAAAACATATGCAACCAACACTTTATATAAAGAGATAAACCCTTACACCAATTCATACTTTATTATTTTAAATAAAAAGATTAGTAAAATATAAAACATGATACAAACTTATTAAATATTTATATCAACCGATGATTCTAATAAGATCATGCAAAAACATTTCAACTTTATTAAGTCATTAAAATTACTTTCGGCTCCTTAAGCCTATACATAACAAAATTATCTTTTACCTTTCACCGAAACAAGAAGGTCAACTAGGTTATGTAACTAGCGGCAAGTATCATATACCCTACTTGCTCAGGTCGTCTCATCGTAATGTCATACGAATCAACTCGGCCATGCTAGTAATAGCACAAATAACACCCTCTCAAGGAGGATGCTCTGTCGTACTCTATACCACAAAGTGGTCATCTACGCATACATCATCACATGTAGTTTCATGACGACGAACACGATATATTCAAAGCCAATCTCGGTACACAAGTAACTCCCAAAATATTTGATACTCCAAAAATAAATTCATATCCAAGTAGCCTTAAAGTATCTATTTTATCAAATCATGACATTCATAGTCAATCCAAATTGTTTGAATAAATCAAATGAGTATCCTTTCTCATTTTATATGAAGCAATAAAAAATGGGATTTCAATCCTTAAAGGTTTAACAAGTGCTACTTCAAAATATAAAGATTTAAAAAATATTACATTTCTCATTTTATAAAATAAAAGTAACAATAGAACTCAAATGTTTAATCTCTTTATTATCAACATAAGTTTTTAATAAAACTTATAACGTTTGCCTCAAGTGCCATTTTCTAACAAGTTTTTGAAAATAAGATTTTGCAAAACAACATGACACCACTTCATATGCAACACGACTCAAAAACACATGGTGACATCCTTTCTCGCTTGTCCCCACGAGTACGGATACACATTTACGAACAATCTCATGTATCAAGTCAAAACATGTGTTTGGAGAAAATCCCTCAAGTAGAGTAAGTTTTAATCAACTTACCTCAAGTCGTTTTCAAAATCTTACCCAAAATCTCAACGACGTCAACAATTCATAATCTACATTTATGAGCTCACATATATCAATAACGCGTCGCAACAATACAAACCAAATCAACTAAGTGTCTAACACTTGGTACAATTTCACAAGTTTCACAAAAAGTCTTTTCTCGTCATTTAAAGGTTAATCCTTGGGTTTTAACTCTAATTCATACACTAAATATTTTATGGAATCTAGTCGTTCCATTAGAAGCTCAAAATGACATCATTCAAACAAACCCAACACTATTCATCTTCTCTACCTACAAACTTGTTAATTTCAAGACTAGCTTTCTAAGATTTCATGAATAGATGCTTAAATATAAATCTTTCTTCATGGATATACTCTACTAAGTCCATGGAGTATAATGTATAAACTTGGAGTAGAGGGATTACCTCTTTGTCAAATTCTAAAATTTCAAAACTTGTTTTCTTGAAATACTCTTGAGAAATTCTTAAAGAATCTATGAATCCCGTGTAGTTGGATTATTAGGAGATGGAATTAAAGGACCAAATTTAACAAAAAGCGTATCAAGTTTTCACCTTGAAGTATCATTTATGGTCTAGAGCTTCTCCCTCTCTCTAAAACTTCAAAGACTTGAACCAAAATAATATAAAATGCTCTCACCCGAAATGTCTATTAAAGGCTCTAGTGGAAGCACGTTGTAGGAGATGTGTCGCATGACCATTGCGCGCGTCCTTGCTTGCTCAGTCATACTTTGGGACACCGACTTTCACGTTTTTAATTGAGTTCATTGCCTACATTATGGCATACCTGAAGGCTTTTGCCTAATTTCCTTTGTTTAGCCAACCAATCATTCCCTGTTTCCAATCCCATTCCACCCCTTTATAATTTGAGTATTTTTCCTTCTTGAATCTTTTGTGAAGTTGTCCCCCAATTCACGTACATGATATTGCATTCAGTTTTCCATAAAAAAAGGTTTGGCACTCTAGCTCAGGCGGGGATGATTCCACTTGCTCCTACCACATCTCGGGGGGGGGGGGAGCACAGACTCCTGCCGCCCGTACCCCAGAGCAGTGAGTCTAGGTTGACCAGGTCCCAGAGGTCATACCACTGCAGTCGTCCATCCCAATTCAGCCCGAGGGTAGGACATCAGCTTCTGAGGAGGAGCATATCATGCTCAAGAGGTACAAGAAGTACCACCCTCCTACTTTCAGTGGTTTGGCTTCAGATGATGCACAGGATTTTCTAAAGGAGTGAAACTGTACCCTCCGTACTATGGGTATTGGGGAGTCGAGTGGGATTGCTTTCACTACGTTCCAGTTTAAGGGAACGGCTTATCAGTGGTGGCAAGCGTATGAGTTGGGTAGCCCAACCAAGGCAACTTCACTCACATGGGCTCACTTTCATGAGAGAGTTTGTTTCCTAGAGTCTTCATGATGCATGACGCGCAGAGATTGAACAGTTGTGCCAAGGTGCTATGATTGTGTCGGGGTATACTGTTAGGTTCAGCGAGTTGTCCCAACATGCATCAGCTTTAGTCTCCACTGTCAGAGCGCGAGTTTGTCGATTTATCGAGTGGCTCAACACTGGTACTAGATTCAGCATAGATCGAGATTTGGAGACTTATACCTCATACCAGCAGGTTGTGGAGATCGCTAGGAGATTGGAGGGTATGTAGAGTCAAAAGAGAAAGGAGGAGGAGGATAAGAGGCCACGAGATTCTGGCACATATAGTGGTGCCCGCGCCCCAGTTGCAACCCGTCATAGTAGAGGTTATGTGATCCGCCCTATTTATTCAGCACTTCCAGCTTCTACTAGTATTCTGGCCACTCCCAGGTCTCAGGTTGCCTATTATGCACCGCTAATATCTAGTGCACCTCCTGCACGGAGTGCTTTCAGTGGTCAGTCCAGCCGACCAACATCGAGCCAGTTCCAGTAGCCACGCATTCCGAGGGGTTGTTTTGAGTGTGGTGACACTCGTGAGTGTGGTGATACTCGTAATATGGTGAGACATTGCCCCAGACTACTCAGGCTCCACGTATTCCACAGGGTCCTCAAGCTTCTCAGGTCGTGGTTACCGCACCAGTTGCCACTCCACCTGCACAACCAGCTAGAGGTGGAGGTCAGGCGGGTAGAGGTCACCTTAAAGGGGGAGGCCGGGTCAGATGTTATGCTCTTCCTAGTAGGACGAAGGTGGTTGCATCTGACTCAGTTATCACAGGTATTGTTCCGGTTTGTCATAGAGATACATCACCCTTATTTGATCTAGGCTCCACTTATTCCTATGTATCATCTTACTTTGCAACATATTTGGGTATATCCCGTGATCCCTTGAGTTCCCCTATTTATGTGTCCATGATAGTAGGAGATTCCATTGTTGTTGACCGTGTTTATCGGTCCTGTTTAGTTGTTCTTGGTGGTTTTGAGACCAGAGTTGATATATTGTTGCTCAGTATGATAGATTTTGATGTTATCTTGGGCATGGACTGGTTGTCACCCTATCATGCTATTCTTGATTGTCACGCTAAGATGGTGACGTTGGCTATGCCAGGTCTGCCACAGTTGGAGTGGATGGGTACCTTGGATTATGTTCCTAGTATGGTGGTGTCTTTCCTTAAGGCACATCAGATGGTTGGGAAGGGGTATGAGGAGGCATATCTAGCATTTATGAGAGATGTCAGTGTTGATACTCCTACCATTGAGTCGGTTCCGGTAGTGAGGGATTATCCATATGCATTTCTGGCGGATCTTCTGGG
Organism: Nicotiana tabacum; assembly: GCF_000715075.1. NCBI lineage: Eukaryota > Viridiplantae > Streptophyta > Magnoliopsida > Solanales > Solanaceae > Nicotiana > Nicotiana tabacum. The sequence goes on along the minus strand of NC_134098.1, from coordinate 90,482,516 downwards.
CATGCTGCCCGATAAGGATATCGATTTTGGTATTGATTTCTTGTCGGGCACTCAGCCCATTTCTAGTCCACCATATCGTATGGCCCCGGTGGAGTTGGATGATTTAAAGGAGCAGTTGCAAAAGTTTCTTAATAAGGGTTTCATTCGGCCCAGTGTGTCCCATTGGGGTGCTTCGGTATTGTTTGTAAAGAAGAAGGATGGTACTATGTGCATGTGTATTTATCGGCAGTTGACCAAGGTTACAGTAAAGAACATGTATCTATTGCAACACATTAATGACTTATTTGATCAGCTACAGGGTGTCAGGGTATTCTCCAAGATTGATTTGTGGTCGGTTTATCATCAGTTAAAGATTTGGGATCCAGATATTTCGAAGACTGCCTTTAGGACTCGATATAGTCATTACGAGTTCCTTGTGATGTCAGTTGGTCTGACCAACGCCCCAACAACATTCATGCACTTGATGAATAGTGTATTCCAGCCATATCTTGACTCATTCGTCATTGTGTTTATTGACGACATCTTGGTGTACTCCCGGAGCCGGGAGGATCATGAGCAACACTTGAGGATCGTGCTTCAGACCTTGAGAGAAAAGAAGTTGTATGCAAAAATTTTAAAGTGTAAATTCTGGCTTGATTCAATGGTATTTTGGGGGATGTAATGTCGAGTGAGAGGATCAAGGTAGATCCGAAGAAGATTGAAGTAGTGCAGAGTTGGCCAGATCGTCTTCAGCTACTGAGATTCGAAGTTTTCTTGGTTTGGCAGGGTATTACCGTCGATTCGTAGAGGGTTTCTCATCTATTTCTGCACCTATGACCAAATTGACCCAGAAGGGTGCTCCGTTCAAGTGGACCGAGGAGCGAGGAGAGATTTCAAAAGCTCAAGACTACTTTGACTATATCTCCAGTGTTGGTGTTGCCTACGGGTTTGGGGTCTTATACTGTGTATTGTGATGTGTCGCGTGTTGGCCTCAGCGCAGTGTTGATGCAAAATGGTAGGGTGATTTCCTATGTGTCTAGGCAGTTAAAAGTATATGAGAAGACTTAACCTTGAGTTACCAGCTATTGTTCATGCCTAAAGATTTGGCGGCATTATTCGTACGGTGTCCCTTGTGAGGTCGATACCGACCACCAGAGTCTACATCATCTGTTCAAACAGAAGGATCTTAACTTGCATCAGCTGAGGTGGTTGGAGTTGCTTAAGGACTATGATATCACCATTCTGTATAATCTCGGGAAGGTCAATGTCGTGGCCGATGCCTTGAGTCGAAAGGCAGAGAGCTTGGGCAGTTTTGCATATCTATCGGCAGCGGAGAGGCCGTTAGCATTGGATGTTCAGGCCTTGGTGAACCAGTTTGTTAGATTGGATGTTTCGGAGCCGAGTCGAGTTTTGGCTTGTGTGATTTCTCGATCTTCTCTATATGATCGTATCAGAGAGAGTCAGTATGACGTCCCCCATTTGTTTGTACTCAAGGAAACGGTTCAACACAGCGATGTCAAAGAGGTCACTATTAGGGATGACGGTGCATTATGGATGCAGGGCCGGCTATGTGTACCCAATGTAGATGGTTTGCGTGAGTTGATTCCTCAGGATGCCTACAACTCGTGGTACTCCATTCATCCGGGTGCCGCTAAGATGTATCAGGACTTGAGACAATACTATTGGTGGAGGAGGATGAAGAAATACATAGTGGAGTATGTAGCTCAGTGCCTAAATTGTCAGCAGGTGAAGTATGAGAATCAACGGCTAGGTGGATTGCTTCAGAGGCTAGAGATTCCAGAGTGGAAATGGGAGCGGGTTACTATGGATTTTTTCTTTGGGCTCCCACGGACTCAGAAGAAGTTCGATGCAGTATGGATGATTGTGGATATATTAACCGATTCGGCACATTTTATTCCAGTGGCAACTACTTATTCTTCAGAGCAGCTGGCCCAGGTCTACATTCGCGAGATTGTCAGACTTCATGGCGTGCCGGTATCCATTATCTCTGACCGGGGTACGCAATTTACATCACGATTCTGGAAGGTCGTATAGGGTTGGGCACACGGGTGGTGTTGAGTAAAATATTCCACCCTCAGACGAACAGATAGCCCAAGCGCACTATTCAGATATTAGAGGATATGCTTCGTGCATACGTGATGGAGTTCGGGGGTTCTTGGGATCAGTTCATGCCACTTGCAGAGTTTTCCTACAACAACAGCTATCAGTCGAGCATTCAGATGGCTCCGTATGAGGCCTTATATGGGAGGCGATGTCAGTCTCTCATAGGTTGTTTTGAGCCAGGCGAGGCTAGGCTATTGGGTACTGGCCTGGTTCAGGATGCTTTGGAAAAGGTTAAATTGATTCAAGATCGACTTTGTATAGCCCAATTTAGATAGAAGAGTTATGCGGATCAGAAGGTTCGCGACGTTTCATTCATGAAGGGTGTTATGAGGTTCGGGAAGAATGGCAAGTTGAGCCCTAAGTATATCGGCCCTTTTGAGATTCTTGAGACGATTGGAGATGTGGCCTACAAGCTTGAATTGTCACCTAGTTTAGTTGTAGTTCATCCAATATTCCATGTTTCTATGCTCCAAAAGTATCACGGTGATACGTCTCATGTGTTAGACTTCAGCTCAGTCCGCTTGGACAAGGATTTGTCTTATGTTGAGGAGCCGATGGCCATTTTGGACAGGTAGGTCCAAAAGTTGAGGTCGAAGAACATTGCTTCAATGAAGTTTCAATAGAGGGGTCATCCAGTCGAGGAGGTGACTTGGAAGACCGAGCATGATATGCGTAGCCGTTATCCTCATCTTTTCACAACTTCAGGTATGTCTCTATACTCGTTCGAGGACGAACGTTTGTTTTAAGAGGGAGATGATGTAATGACCTGCGATCATTTTTGAGTATGCAACCCCGATCCTCTATATTGCCTCCTCTATGTTATATTGTGCTTAGGTGACTTTCTGGGGTGTTTGGTTTTGGTTTTGGGAGAATTTCGAAGTGAAATGGGACACATAGTCCCTAAGCTGGAGTTTTAAGTTGAAAGGGTTCATCGTAGTTTCACTTTTGTGTATACGACTCTGTAATAGAGTTTTGACAATTCCAATAGCTATGTATGGAGATTTTAGACTTAGGAGTGTGTCCTGATATTGATTTGGAGGTCCGTAGGTCGTTACGGTTTGAATTGGCGAAAGTTAGGAAGTTTAAGATTTTGGAAGGTTGAGAAGTTTGACCAGGAGTTGACTTTATTGATATCGGGGTCGGATTCAGATTCCGAAAGTTGGAATAGGTCAGTCATATCATTTATGACTTGTGTGCAAAATTTGAAGTCAATAGGTCAGTCGGTATTAGTTTTGGAATTTGAAAATTCATAGTTTCAATAGGCTTGAATTAGGTTGTGATTCATTGAATCAATGTAGTTTTATGTACTTTTTGGCCTTGAGTATGTCCGTTATATGTTTTGGAATTTGTTGGTATATTCGGCCGGGATCCCGAGGGCCTTAGGTGTGATTCAGATTGAATTCAGAATAATTTTGGACCTTAAGCATTGCTGAAGCACTGCTGCTTCTGGTGTAATCGCACCTGCGATGGGGGTGGCCACAGGTGCGACGCCACAAGTATAACCTTAGGAGCGCATGTGCGGTAATGAGTGGGGGACGCTGGGATCACAGAAGCGGGAAGGTCTCCGCAGAAGTGAAATCGCTTATGCGATGGAATGAAGCGTAAGAGCGGGCTTTGGTCGCATGTATGACATTTCCTCCATAGGTGCATGTGCGCAGATGTGGTTATTTTCTCGCAGAAGCAGAGGATGCTGGGCTTAGTGAGAATTGAACATGCGATGGAAATTGCGCAGGTGCGGAACCGCAGATGTGGTTGTGGGTTCGCAGATACGAATTCTCTGGGTAGAAAAGGCCTAAGTTCGAGGGTTTGATCTCATTTTTATTTTTGGACCTAGAGAGCTCGATTTGTGGTGATTGTTTGAGAGATTTT